>NC_050575.1:8105672-8705672 GCF_011100635.1 Trichosurus vulpecula | reverse complement strand
TGTTGAAAAAAATAAACATTGAGTGTCTTTCATAGCAAATGCTTCCAATGTTTGAGGGCCTTCTTCTGACTCTTTTAATATTACTAAAAATGAATCATTGAGTGCTGATGTAGCTTATAGTTATTATTCTCCTTTTAAATATATCTACATGTTCAAGTGATCCCATTCCATTCTATACCCTCCAAAAGATTGCCTCTTCTATCATTCTCCTCTCTTTCACTTATCTTCATTCTTTCCCTGCCTGTCTACTGGCTCTTCCCCTTTACCTGCACATATGGTCATATCTACTTATTCTCAAAACCCATCACTTAATAAATCTACCTCTGCTAACTACTGTTGCATAGCTCTCCTGACTTTTGTGACTAAATTCTTTGAGAAGGTCATCTACTGTAGGTGCTTCTATTTCCTCTCATCACACACTCTTCCCACCTCTCTGAAGTCTGACCTCATGATTCAACTGAAATTGCTTTCTCTAAAGTCACTAATGATCTCTTATTTAAAAAACCTAATGGCCTTGTCTCAGTCCTCATTCTTCTTGATGTCTCTGAAGCTTCTGACCTTGTTGACCACCGTCCTTTTTGATATCTTATTCTTTCTAGGTTTTCAGGACAGCATTCTCTCCTGATTCTCCTTCTACTAGTAAGATTACTCCTTCTTAGTCCCTTTGGCTGCGTCTTCACATAGGCCATGCCTGCTTCTCATAGGTGTCTGACAGGACTCTGGCTTGGGCTTTCTGCTCTTCTCCTTCCATACTGTCTCACTTGGTGATTTCCTCCACTCTCATGGCTTCAATTATCATCTCAGTGCTCATCATGCAGGAATCTGCTTATCCAGCTTTAACCTCTGTGCTGAACTCTTGTCTTATATTTCCAATTGTCTTTCAGATATCTCAGACTGGATGTCCAGTAGATATTTTAAACTCAACATGTCCAAAACAGAACTCATCTTTCACCTTAAACACTCCTGTTCCCCCAACCCTTCTCACTTCCATATTACTGTAGAGAGCAACATTCTCCTCCCAGTCCCCCAGGCTCACAGCCTATCTTTCATCCTCCATTACTCACTCTCTCTCATCCATTATATGCATTCACTTATCAAGACTCTTAATTTACCTTTGTGATATCTCTTGCAAATGCCCTCTTCTGTCATCTAATCATGCCACCATCCTGCTAAAGAAATCATCACCTGATTTCTAGACAATAATCTACTGGTTGATTTTCCTGCCATAAGTTTATTCCCATTTTAGTATATCCTTCATTCAGTTGCCAAAGTGATCTTCCTTAAACCCAGTACTGATCCTGCCAGTCCCACCCCTAAACATTAAAATCCAATGACTTCCTCTAACCTGAGGTTATGTGTAAGATCCCCTGTCTGGCATTCAAAGTTCTTCAAAACCTGCTCTCTCCCTACCTTTTGTGTCTTCTTATACCATATCACCACTCCCCCCACCCCAATACCACCATGAGTACATGGTGATCTAGTGATATTGGCCTTTTTGCTGTTCTTCAAATAAAATTATCCATCTCTCCACTCCAGTCATTTTCCCTAGCTATCCCCTATTCAAGGAATGCTTTCCCAGCTAATCTCTACATCCTGGATCCCCTAGTTTCCTTCAGTCTCAATTAAAATTTCAATAAGTTTTTCTCAATTCCTCTTAACAATAATGCCTTCCTTCTGTTAATTGATTATTTCCTATTTATCCATTTTATAGCTTGTTTTTACATACCGATTTTGATGCTATCACCCCCATTCAATTATGAACTCCTTGAGGTCATGAACTCTCTTTTGCCTTTCTGTATATCCCCAGGGCTTAGCATGGTGCCTGATACATGGTAGGCCCTTAATAACTGTTTATTGACTGAGTGATTCACTGACTAAACTCTATATGTTATGTCTTTTATACCACTTTTCATGACCGACATTTTCATAATAATATATTGGCATAAGTTTACTCCCACGAGGCACTTTTTCATCATGAACTTGATGAATATCAAAACACATGATCATTTCAACATAAAAAGATGTATGGATAACTGTGAATTCAATAGCATAGTTTTTTTTTTTAAACACAATAGTAACAAAACCATCCTCCTTATCTGTTTACCTTTCTTAATCCCTACTGTTTTCTTCTGGATATTGTTCAATACTTCATTCTCTTTTTCCTTTCTTTTTTCCCTATGATTTTACATCTATTTCCTTCTTTACTTCCACTCTTTTCCAAAATAGAATCCTTTATACTCATTTGTAACAAAATGTGTATAGTCAAGCAAGTAAATTTCATGCATTTGGAGTCTCTGAAAATATTATTTTTTTCTTTTCATACCTCTAGTCTATCACCTCTCTGCACCAAGGTGGAAAGTATGCTTCATCATCAGTCACCTGAAATCTAATATTGTCAATGTGTTGATCAATTTCTTAAGTATTTCAAAGTTGCTTAGATTTACATTATGGAGAGCATTTTATAAATTGTTCTTCAATCTGTTAGATATATATCTTCTCAGGTTTCATCAACTCTGTCCTTTTCATAATTTCTTATACCAAAATAACATTAAATTACATTCGTATACCACAATTTGTTCAACTGTTCTCCAATAGATGAATAATCACAATGGATTCAGTTAATTATTATTAAAACCTCTAATATTAGCATAAATACAGATTTTATCCTCCACATATGGAACATATACCTCTGTATTTGACTTCTTTGGAGGGATAAATATTGGATATAGTTCCAATTTGCTTTCTAGAATGGTTAGATGACATCATAATTCTATGAATAGTGCTTTCCTATATCTGACCAGGTATATTCTAATAAATGTTTAACAACTAGATTTTCTGAGAGAATAAAGTATGTGGGAACACACATCTTAAATATTAATCTGCATCATTAAAACTTTCTTATGCCCAGACAATTAACACAATAACATATCAAGCCATGATTTGTAGTAGTTGCTGATTTCTGAATTGTAAATGCTCATACTGAAAATTAAACAATCAGCTCTTCCATTTCAGTTAAAGTTGCCCCCAGCACACCTCTGTTGATCTTCCTTAATTCCTCAAATTTCCATTTTTTTCATTTTGTCGCTTCTCCATAACTGAAGAATTTAACTGGAAAATGAGGGTATTTTGCTTTTTTTTTTTCATATTATGAGTGATTTGGAACATTTTATAGTTGTTGATAACTTCCATTTCTTCTTTTACTTGTTTGCATTTCCTTTGACTACTTCTATCTTAGAGAATAGCTCTTGTACTTATACATTTATATAATTTTGATATGTCTTGGACATTAGATCTTTATTAGTGAAATTGGCTTAAACTATTTCCCAGTTAATTGCTTCTCTCCTAATTTTAACTACATTTAAATTATTTGTGGATAACCTTTTTTTGGGTTTCTTTTTTCTGTTGCACTAATTTTTAAAATTTGAGTTCCAAATACTCTCCTTCCCTCCATTTCTCCCCCCACCCATTAAGATGGCAAACAATATAATACCCTTCATACATGAGAAGTCAGTGCAAAAAAATATTTTAAGTTGATGTGAATAAATGATTAATCTTACTGTATCAGATCATCTTTACCCTGTGATTGGTCAAGAATTCTCTCCCTAACTCTACCTGTGAATGGTATCATCTTCTATCTTCCTTTAATTTGTTTGTGATATGACCATTTATATTTAGATCATATATTTATTTGAAGCATATCGTGGCATGTAATCTGAGATGTAGTTCTAACCTCCATTTCTACTAGATAGATTTCTGACCTTTCTAGCAGCTGTTGAACTGAGAGTCCTTACCTCAGTATTAACTGATGTCCCTGTATTTAAATAAACCAATGAAACTATGTTCTCTTTCTTATGAATCTTGTTTACCTAATGTTTTCCATTGGCCACCTTTTTTCCCCTTATTTTTTGAATAATCCAAATTGTTTCATTTACTTAAATATTTGGAAAAAAGAGTGAGACCTGGTATAGTTATGTCCCTTTCATTGCTATTTTTTTCATTAATTCCCTTGATCTTTTAACCCTCCAGATGGATTTTGTTGTTATTTCACTAACTCTATTAAGTTCAACTGGTATGACCCAACAATATAAATCCATCTTGTTAATATTATCATTTTCATAATCAGTGCAGCCAAACTATGTGCAATTCACATTGGTTAAATGATTTATCTTCTTTAGTTCTGTAAATATTGCCTTACAGTTGTACTGGTGTAATTTCTGTTCATGTCTTAGAAGAGAGATACCCATATATTTTATACATTATATAACTTGTGGATGTAATTACATTTTGGTTCTTTTTTATTGTTGTTGGGTTTTGTTTGTAGTAAGCAAAAAGGACGATGATTTTCAAGGGTTTATTTGATATCTCACTATGGCATTGAAAATATCATACTGTTCCAGTTGTTCCAATTTATTTTTACTGGAGTTTCCATGGTCCCCTCAGTAAACCATTTTGTCCTCTGTTGTGTTGTTCAGTTGTTTCAGTTGTGTCAAACTCTTTATTACATCATTTGGAATTTTCTTGGCAAAGATACTAGAGTTGGAGTGGTTTGTCATTTCCTTCTCCAGCTCATTTTACAGATGAGAAAAATGAGGTAAATAGAGTTAAGTGACTTGTCCAGGGCCACACAGCTAGCAAGCATTTGAGGCCATATTTGAACTCAGGAAGATCAATCTGCCTTACTTTAGGCCTGGCACTCCATCTGCTGTGCCATCTAGCTGCCCTTATCATCTGTGAGTAGCAATAATTTTGTTTCATCTTTGCTTTTCTTTGAATTAAGAGTCATTAATTATATGTCTTTGCTTTGGTCTTTTTTCAATAGATAGAAAATTTAAAATGGATAGTGTAATAGGGGTCATATTAGATAACTGTTTTACTAGTAATCGAATTCAAGGACTTTTAGTATTTTTTTTCCATTTTAAATAAGGATGGCTCTTGAATATAAATGTATACTATTGATCATATCAGGAAAGCTCTACTTTTATATGTTTTGAGATTTTTATTTAGCATAAACAGATGTTGTATTTTCTCAAAATCTCCTTTGTAACCATTGATATAATCACAAAGTTTTTTTTTTTTAATAGATTTTGCTATTAACATGGTCTACTGTACTAAAGTTGGCCTAATGTTAAACCAACACTCAATTCTTGGCTTATAAAATGATCATATTGTTTTATCTTTTTTAATGTTATTGCAATTTGTTTGTCTGAGATATCATAAATTTTGTGCCAGTCCCCAATTTTAACACTGTAAAACATTAACACTTCAAGAATGTTTCTTGGAAACAACATATTTTTGCATTTTGCTATCTAATAAATTAGCCTACCCTTTTCTGTTTTATAAGTGATTTTGTACCATTGTCATTCATGGTTATGATTGTACATTTTATTTTACTCTTCCTAATATGTTTTTTACCTTTTTTCTTCTCTTTGCCTTTTGGTCTGCTTCTTACAAAGGAAGAAATGGTAAAAGAAAATAAACAATATAAATATTAGTAACTCTAATTGAAGTGGTCCTATTCCTCTATCTCTCATCCTTATACCCAGCCAAATTATGCTAGTTTTTATTCCTTTTTTTCTCTGTTTTTTATGCAACAATCAAGGCACGCTTTTGTTTTGGCATTGGCTTCCAAACACTATTCTTTTAATAAATCCCTTTGTCTGTCTCTTCTTATTGCCCTGTCATATTCTAAGTATGTCAAAATAAAATATCTCCCTCTCTCTCCCTCCCCACCCCCGTGTCTCTGCATGTGTGTTTGTGCATGTGCAATCGTGTATTTATACATGCGCCTTCAAGTATTTTTTACTTGATTGACTTACATGAGGTGAATAAAACTCTTTTCCATTCTTCTGACCCACCTCATTTATCATAAATGACTAATCCCTCCCTTCCTTTCCTTTATGATGAATAAAATAGAACAAAATCCCATCTGGACCCTGTTTTTTCTTTCTTTAATCACTCTATGACCCTTAAAGATGATGAGATTCTGAAAGGACACCCTTTTCTGCCTTCATCAGAATTTAAGTACTTAATCTTCTTTTGGTACCCCTAAATTCATCAAATGTGTCTACCTTTCTAAGTCATATGATCATGATTCATAGAATTAGTACTGGAAGGGATTTTTGAAGTCATCAAGTCCAATATCCTATTTTTTATAAATGAGGAGACTAAGACATAAAGAAATGAATTGACTCTCCCATGATCACATAAATATCAATGGCTGTGATAGAATATGAACTCTGATCTTCCTGACTGCAAGTTTAGTGCCATATCCTTTGCACTGGGTATCTTGTTTTAGCTTATATTTGTACTTTAAAGATTCCATCCGCTGTGGCATTTTATTTAAGAATGTTTGAAATTACCCTATCAAAGGTCCCTCCCTGCATATGATTATACTCTCTTTTGCATGACAAAATATTCTTGGTTATCTTTTGTCTTTTTTGACAAAAAAAAAATTGTTCCAGGATTGCCTTTCCTTTTTTGTATTTGAAGCATAATCTTGTGTAATTCTAACTATGGTTCCTTGTAAATTCTTTCATTTTGGAAGATTAAGGAATTAATTTTTTTAAACTTCAAAGCTCTAGATTTTATTTGTGATATTTGTGAAAGTAACTTTGTAGGGGAATTCTTAGATGATAAAATTTCATTTTCCTGGTTTGTGAGATAAGCCTTTTAAAACTATCCGCAGCAAAGGCTTGAAGAAAGAAAAAGATTTTAACAATCACAGGTCTGGGAGCATTACATAAACGAATTCTCAGAGGCAGGAGAAAATTAGATGTTGTTAAAGAATACATAGGAACCCATTTTAGATGGAATTTTGAAAATATAAAGGGAAATACACTGAAACAACACTCTATTGGTAGTCTGGAGCCAAGTTGGATATGATACAAAGCTGAGAAATTTTCGTTTTATCCTATAAGCAATAGGGAACCTAATAAGTTTTCTCAAATGGATCATGATATGGAACAATGCATCAGCAAGATTATTTTATTTCTGCAACAGATGGACTACAGAAGAAACAGGAAGATAGGTTGACCAGTTAGGAAGACATTATAAAAGTCCATCATGTCACAAAGCCAGAACATGGTTTTGGCAGTATAAAAAGGAAAGGCTCTATGGGAGGTATATAGTTAGAATAAATAGGACTTGACACCTGATTGGACATACAGAGCAATGAAAAGGAACTGACAACTGGTAATGTGGATGTACATCACACTAAATAGAGAAGTTAGGGTCAAAAAGAGGGCAATGTTTAAATTTTTTTTTTTTATATACAAGGGAGTTAGGTGTGTGGTAGACCTGGAGTCAGGAAAATCTGAATAGAAATTGTGGCTAGACACTTAATAGATTTGTAACCATAGGTTGTCTGCTTCAGTATCCTCATTTCTAAAATGAGGATAATAATAGCTTCTGTCTTTCAAGTTTGTTGTGACGATCAAATGAGATAAAATTTGTAAAGCACTTTGTAAACATTAAAGTACTGTTTGTTGACATTGTTTTTGTTGTTGTCATCTTTATTATTATTGAGATTAAGCTGTCAGAGGGGCATCCAAAGAATTGGAAGTGTAGTTTTGTTTTTTGTGTAACATATGCAGCATGTGTATATACATACATACATGTATTCATATCTATGCAGGCATATAAGTTCTGTGAAGCTTTGCTTTGTGTAGAATAGATGAATTACTATTTTTTGTTGAATTAATATGGCATATCTTTAAATTAATTTATTATTTTGTTATCTAAATTTGGAAGGTGATGATAAACATCTTCAAAGGTGTGGTAGTCACCAGTTGGCTTTTCATCTATGAAGGAATTGTGGGTAATTAGTAATTATTCACATTTTATAACAAAAACTCACTTTTTTTTCAGGAAAGATAGCATATTGAACCAATGGGAAGTTAAGGAACTTTATAGACATTATATGCACTTTTCATAGAAATAGCACTTAGAATTGAATTCCTGCTCCAAAGAGCAATACATATTTTTGCAACATTAATTTACCTACCTGCGTCAGAATTTCACGGCATAAAAATCCAGATATGAATTCTGTTTCTGGACTTGGTGTAGCTATGTCTGCCCAAAGCTGATTGACAATTGGCTGGAGGGAGAAATATTGCTGCCTGTCGTGATCTTATGCATCAAGGTGGTATAGAAATGTAGAATCTCAGGATTCATCACATAGAACACAAAGAAAAGATAATGCACAGAATCTCCTTGAATGATCACATGACAAATGAAGACTCACTCCTCCCACTACCCTTTTCTCCCTCCCCCACCCAACCCAAACACCAGGCAGTGTAGCAGAGGAAGGGATACTAAGCATGTCATATATCAAGCATAATGTAACAAGGAAACATTGCTCCTTTGATTTAAGATCCCACAAGGCAGTTGAGCGGGAGGGAAAAGTAATTGTCTAACTGTTCTAACAGAAATGGCACTGTTGAGCACAGGGTTATTGGCTTAGGCATGGTATGGATCTGCCTTGACATGATGGGGATTAATAACAGATATAAAGGAACAAATGAATGAATGAAAATCAAGGCTCATCAACATTTTTTTAACTTTGTTAAGAAGAAAAAAAATGTTCACCAAACATATTCTGATCATATTTAAATGAGTTAGGGTATGATTCTCTTATTTTGGATACAAAATATTTTGATTCTAATGTCTAAGTGCTGTCTGGGTTAAAGAGCTAGCCAGTCTTTAGTAAGTATTGTATTCCTGTCTTAAGGAGCTATTGCTCATCTCTGTCACCCCAGACTGCCTCTTGCTTTGGCACTCCATGGATTTAAAATACAAATGTTCCTTATTGTAGATTTCAGTTCTGGTGGCATTTTTTCATGTTGCTTCACTGTATGGCAATTCCATGGGGCCTTGCATGTAGTAAGTCTGGTTTAGAAAAAAAAATAAGTTAAATAAAATAATATGACCGTGTGCATTTTATCAGAGTTAAATAAATTGTGGCTATAAACATTCTGTCGCCAGCTAAATTGCAGGCTCCTTTGAAGATACATGTCTGTTTTTTAATGTATCTATATTAAAAAAAAAACTGGGCCAAATTTTCATTCAACCAGCAGAAGAGGAGTTGGAAAAGAATAGGAGGCCTGTAGTGTGGGAAAAGAAACAGTGGGGAGAGACAGGGTGCCTTATGTCATCGATTATTCCATTGATTAAAAGCAAGTTCCTTCTTTCCCCACTCTTTTACTCCTTCCCACCATCTACTACTCCACAAGCCACTAACCACAGTTATTTCATGGGGTCTTTCTTTGCCCTATGTATTTTACCCACACAAATTCAACTGTTGTGGTGCAGACAGTTTGTGTTTGGAGTATTCACAGAGAAGGAAAAAAAATGTCCTTCCTGATTGTATGCAATAATATGTTGACATATGGAAAGAACTCTTGCTATTATCCCCCTAAAGGACATAATTCCCCTTGCCCCAGCACATAACAATAATCAAAGGGCCTGGGATGCCTTAACCTTAGTCATGTGGGCTAGTAGAGCTGTGGATTGGAAGGTTAGTTCTGAGGAACTAACTATCTATAAACTAGTGATTTCAGTCTCTTCCCTTTAGTAAGTGGAGTTTCCTCCTATATAATAGATGGTCCTGAAGCTCTTCTCCTGCTTCAAATCAGGTATGTGCTGGAACCATTTGAAACAGACTCAAGACAGCTGATTGTTAAAGTTTCAGCGTGAGCATTTGCACTTCAGAAATAGGCAAATGCTACAAATCAAGGCTTGATTAATTGTTATGTCAATTTTCTAAACTTGAGGAAGTCATGGAGAAAATGTTAATGGACAATATACTTAACAGTGTGTAATGCATATTCAAAGAGCTGGTTTTCAAACATTTACCATGACACTCCTTTTCAACAGCAAATATTTTCTCCTCAGCCTCGCAATCCCAGCACACTGAAGTTTTAGTCTTAAGTTCAGTGAAATTTAACAAATATTTCTTTAGCATTAGGTCTGAAATAGGGTGATGGAAATGGGAGAGGAGCACAGAGGCTGTTTGGCAAAGATATTGCAAAACTAGACATAGTAAGGCTTGATGCAATATTAGAACAGGGGAGGGTTAATTGAAGGGAGATAGATGAGACAAAGATGCTTCCTTCAGACCTTTGAACAGAAGTTTTCAAAGTCTTACCCTCCAGTCATCCCCTTCCCATGTGGCCTATACTCTTCTTGCCTCTTCTGATGCCCCAGAGCATTACAATGTTGACTGGAATGGTGAAAACACCTTTTTACTGAAGAACAGAGACACCATCTCACCAGTTTTCCTTCAACAAGCAAGTTTCAACATAGCTAGCAAGTAGGCGCCTGCTTTTATAATCAACAATTTTTTGTCAAGGCCAATGCTTTATTTATTTTTTCATATTACACTGAATGCTTCCTAAGGGAAGGGATAATATTTTATTAATTTATAAAATACTGAAGCTAGAAAGAGATAATTAGAGTTCATTTAAAGTTAACCTCCCCCCCCCCCACCCTGAGGTATAATGGCCTATCCTTTATAAACAGATGGTTAAGGGCAGAATTTATTTATCCTTTCATTTTATTTAAATTTATTTATTTATTTTTAGTTTTCAAGATTCACTTCCATAAGATTTTGAGTTCTAAATTTTTTCCCGCTCCCTCTTCTCCCCCTTTCCCAAGATGGCAAGAAATCTGATATAGGCCATATATATATATGTATAATCATATTAAACATATTTATTACACATTAGTCATGTTGTAAAGAAGAATTAGAACCAAGGTGTGTAGGAAAGATATTAAAAAGAAGCAACAAAAAGAAAAGATAAAATAGTATGCTTTGATCTCCATTTAAAATCCATTTTTTGTTTGTTTTTCCCCTCTGGATGTGGATAGCATTTTCCATCATGAGTCTTTGGGAATTGTCTTACATCCTTGCATTGCTGAGAAGAGCTAAATCTATACAAAGCTGGTCATTGCACAATGTTATTGTTACCATGTACAATGTTCTTCTGGTTCTGTTCACTTCACTCAGCATCAGGTCATGTAAAGTCTTTCCAGGGCTTTCTGAAGTCTGCCTGCTCATCGTTTCTTGTGAAACAATAGTATTCCGTTATATTCATATACCACAACTTGTTCATCCATTCCCCAGTTGGCAGGCATCCCCTCAATTTCCAATTCTTGGCCACCACAAAAAGAGGTGCTATAAAAATTTTTGTACATGTGAGTTCTTTTCCCATTTGCATGATCTCTTTGGGACATAGATGTAGAAGTGGTATTTCTGGATGAAAGGGTATGCACATTTTTATAGCCCTTTGGTCATAATTCCAAATTGCTCTCCAGAATGGTTGGCTCAATTCACAGCTCCACCAACAATGCATTAGTGTTCCAATTTTCCCACATCTTCTCCAAAATTTATCATTTTCCCATTTTGTCATGTTAGCCAATCTGATATTTGTGAGTTGAAACCTCAAAGTTGTTTTAATTTATCAATCAATAGTGATTTAAAGCATTTTTATGATTATAGTTAGCTTTAATTTCCTCTTCTGAAAACTTTCTGTTCATGTGCTTTGACCATTTATCAGCCAAGGAATGATTTGTAGTCTTATTAGTTTGACTCAATTCTCTAAATATTTTAGAAATGAGACCTTTATCAGAGACAGTGGCCGTAAATTTTTCCCCCAGCTTTCTGCTTCCCTTCTAATCTTTTTGCATTATTTTTGTGTATTTGTATTCTATTCATCTTTTGATAATATGAAACATCTAGATAGGAATTGTTCTTTCTTATACACAAATTACTGATAATCTATTATATAAAATGCATGGCATTAGAGATTCAATCGCAAGGATAAATAAATTCAGATTTCCAGGAGCCAAGATGGAGGAATAAGCAGTAAGTCACCCTCCCATATGGATCTCTAAAAAACAACAACAAAAAAAATACCACCCCAGAAAAAATCCTGAAACAGTAGAGCCAGTGGAAAGACAGAGTGTAACAGTCTCTTAGCTCAGGAAACTTTCATCTGAAAGGTCTGTTTCACTCAGGTAAAAGGGGAGCAAATTCCAGGGCAAAAAGAATCCGAATAAGCCAGTGACAAGCCACACCTCAGCAAACCATTGGGAGATTCTGAGCCCCAGTGTGGTGGAGCAGGTGAACACCAACACCAGGACCACCTCCACCCCAACAGGCCTTAGCATAGTCAGGGGAAACAGAAGATTCCAGCTTAGAAAAATATCGTGTGCACGTGTAGCCCTGGGTGGCAGATGTACTCCAGCAGCCAGACATCCTGTACTTCACTTCGGGCCCAGGAGGGCAGACATCTTCCAGTGGTGGACCTTCACATGCTTCAGCAAAGCCCAGGGAAGGCAGGTAGCCTCCAGCATTTAGACTTCCACGTACTTCAGTGTAACTCCAGGGAAACACAGAAAAACCCACCTGACCTCAGCACATGCCAGGCACCATGACTAGGACCCCAGCTCAGACTGCTGACCAGATAATCTGCCAGACCCTTATACCCTCCATATGCCAGCATACAAGGCCCCAGTGCACAAAGCCAGTGGCCAGGCACCTGGACACCAGCATAAGAAGCTTGGGACAGTGCCCCCATATCCCAGAAGCATAGCCCAACTTTACCTACAATATTTTCTGCTCTTACAGAAACATAATAGTTTAATTACAGAAAATAAAGACTTTCAATATTTTCCTATCATTCCTCAGCATGTAAGTATTAAATTAGTCTATCTTTGGATTGTACTACATTGGAATATTTGATTTTAAAAATTGTGGGTATCTCCTTCTTTTACAGAAACATAAGTGTTTAATTGCAGCAAGTAAAAACAAAAACCTCTTAATATTTCTCCACCATTGCTGCTCTTTGTGCATGCAACTCTGAATATCAAGTTTTTTTAAATGAAGCACAAACAAATGTAATTTCATAAATTAAAGCTAGTATCTGTTTTTGAAATTATTAATAATATTTATTTATATTTTAGGACAAAATATTTTTGGTTGTGGAAAAGTGGCTAAATTTAGACAGTAGAGGTAAAAATATTGATGGCAAGGCAACAGAGTCTTCATTATCAGGTTGCAGTATACCTAAATTGACAAGAAAAAGAAAGTATGCTGAATCATATTTGCAATATGGATTTATTTCTAAAAAATGATGATGGTGTGGAAAAATTTTCATGAAATTTGTAACGAAGCTTTGGATGAAGAGAGCATGAAACCAACCAAACTAAAATTACATGTTAATATCAAGCATGCAGTGTGCTGTAAACCAAAGGGATATTTGAATGACTTTTAAAATCTTCAAATAAAGGAAAATAACATTTCGAGAAATTTGTTACTGTCAATGAAAAGTAGTGACTTTCATCTTATGAAAATTCTTATTTACTTGCAAATACTAAAAAGCCCTATATGATAGAAGATCTCATGTTACCTGCTGCTATTAAAATGTCAGAAAAAGTTCATGAGAAAAAATATGGTGTTGAAATTTATAAAATTCTTTTATCAAATGATTCCCTTAACAAAAGAATTTCTGAAATCAGCAATGACCAGTTTCAGTAGCTTATTACCAGGCTTAGAAGCAGCCCAATGTTTGCAATTCACTTAGGTGAAACAACTGATATTTCTAACATGGCACATTTGTTATTTTATGTAAAATATTTTTATGAAGGAAAAATACATGAGGAATAATTGTTTTATTGTCCTTTAGAAGGGTACACAAGTGGGAAAGATATGCATTTTAAAGTCAATGAATTTTTCACAAATGAAGGTTTACAGTGGAAAAAAAAATGTGTTGAAATCTATATAGACAGTGCTAGATCAATGATGGGTGAGAATGTTGGATTTGTAGCAAATGTTAAAGCTGAAGGTAATGAACAAAACACTTTTACTCACTGCATGATCCACCAGAAGGCACCAGAAGGCACTCATAGCCAAAAAAGAAATCACCAGATTAGATGCTGTATTTAACAATACTATCAAAATTATTGACTTCATTAAAAGCTATGCCAATTGTAGTAATTTGTTTTCTAACCATTGGAAAAATGTGGACTCTGATTACAACGCTTTTTACTTCATGCAGAGGTAAGGTGTCTCTCAAGAGGGTGAAGTTTAAACAGATTATTGAAATTGAAAGATGAAGTTATATTTTTTACTGATAAGCAAACCAATTTTGTTATTGTTTTTCATAATGACCTGTGATTTTCAAAACAGTGTTATTTGTTGGATATTTTTGAAAAACTCAATGATTTGAACATGTCACTGCAAGGAAAAAAATGTAACATACTTATGTTAAAAGATAATATTGAACATTTTACTAAAAAAGTTAACATATGAAAGAATAGGGTGGAAAATAGTTCTTTAGAAATGTTTACAGCTACAGAAGATTTTATAATTGAAAACAATCTTTCCAAAGATATAATTGTAAGAGTGAATACTGATCATCTGAAGTGTCTGGAGACACACTTTCACAAATATTTCCATTCAAATTTTCATTTTAAAAAAATTAAGTTGGGTTTATAAACCATACTCAATTGAAATCAAAAAAGCAGGTCATCTGCCACTAAAAGTTTAAGAAGAATTTGCTGAGTGATCAAGCAGCACAGGTTTTAAACTTGAGTTTCCTTATAAAAAAAACAAACTGTTGTAACAACAATCTTTCTAGCAGCTACTGTGGCTGTGTAAGACCAACAACAACCAGAACACAGAAGGCCACTGACACAGGTTCTTTTGATCTGCTTTAACAAGGATAGTAACTTTAAGGGGTTAACCATCTCACTTAATCAAACATATATATATATATAAACTCACTTAGTTCAGGAGGAAAAGCCAGCAGCCTGAAATTCAGAGCAAATACAAACAGATTACAAACATACGCAACATAAACAAACCAAATCACAATTCATAGTTAATTACCAAAGAACCAATGGGTCTAGGTTAGCAAAGCCAGGGGGGCAGTTACAATGGCTTGCCCAGAGTCCCACACCACTCTTCCAGTGACTGACAGTACCCAAACAAAACATCTGGTTTCTTTAAAGCCACAGGGCTCTTAACAGCTTGCCAGAGTCTCCACACCTACACTCTTTCAACCAGTGAGAGCCCCAGAAGTCAAACACCACCTTTAGATCTTATATATCAGTCTCAGGGTCCTGGGGCACTTGATTACCTCAGTGCTGAGAAGCACTCAAACAAAAAACAGTGAAAAATCCCATTTGGATTGTGGGAAAGTTAATCCCTAGTACCACCATATACAAGTCAATGACTCCTAATCCAATCAAAGAAGCAAAGGACAGACTCTTCAAGGGCACTTGGTTAAATAAATGTTAAAAGAGAAAACAGTGAAAGAAAGTCCCACCTTAATTACCGATATAACTGTTTAATTAATTTTGGCTTGGGATAAGGAAAGAATTTCCAACAATTTCTGAAATGTCCCTAAACATACTTCTGCCATTTTATTCTACATATTTAGGCAAAGCAGCATTCTGAGCATTGATGATTATGAAACCAAAATATCAATCAACTCTGAAAAATGTTGAAGATACTGTGTTTCCTGCAGTATGAAATTTTCTGCCAAGATTTAATTATTTATGTAAAAATAAACAAGCACATCCATCTCATTAGTATGCAAATTTGCATTCATTTTTAATTAATGGAAAAATTATATGTATACCAAAGAATCATTTTAAAAATAAATTTCTTTATGATTTATTATCAGTAAATGTTTGACTTTTGTACCTATTTTATACAGCTATATACTCAGAGTCACATAAAAATTTCTTGGGTGAAAAGGGGTTGAAAGTAGAAAAAGTTTAAGAAGCTCTGATTTAGAGAATTTTTTCATGTGACTATTGATAGTTTTGATTTCTTCTCCTGAAAACGTGCTACACATATCTTTTGATCATTTATCAATTGGGAAATTGTTACTGTTTTTATATATTTAGTTTAGTTCTCTACAATAATAAGGCTTTTATTAGAGAAACATAATGGGCATTTTTTTTTCCATTTCTTGCTTTGCTTCTAATGTTGGTTGCATTAGTTTTGTTTCTGAAAGAAAAACCTTTGTTAATTTCACGCAATCAAAATTATATATTTTACTTCCAATAATCCCCTCTGACCAACCAGCCCAGGAGCTGGACAGAACAGGCCTTAGGGCCCTAAAGCATTGAGCTGTGGCAGTTACTAGACTTCTCAACCCACAAATGCCAAAGATAACAGAGCAGGTGAGTGAGAAAGACTTCTAGGACAGAGTGAAAGGAGTTTGTGGTCAGCCACTGCCCCAGAGGTGGTGCAGCTCTGAAGCTGTTTCCAGAGCAACAGCTGCAGTTGCTTCCTGCCCCAAGCCCACCTGGTAGGAGAAATTAAGCAGCAGATTAGAGCAGGAGTGCAAAGCCTGATTTTCCCTGCCTGGTTCTGGGCTGCAATCCTGGTTGGCAGTTCTTGGGGGAGAAGGAGTGCTGGTGTGGCAGAGCTTGCTGTGTAGAAGTAGCTCTGAAGACATCAGCTCAGGCCCTCAAACTTGGGACAAAGTACTCTCTACTCTGCAAGCAGTCATACCACAACAAAAAGCTCAAGGGTCAAGTAGTTGGCTGGGAACATGAAAAGGCAGCAAAAACAAACTCAGATTCATATTCAGACTTTGGAATCTTTTTTTGGTGACAAAGAAGATCAAAACATACAGCAGAAGAGTCAACAAAGTCAAAGAGCCTACAACAAAAGCCTCCAAGAAAAATATGAATTGGTCTCAGGCCATGAAAGAGCTCAAAAAGGATTTGGAAAAGCAAGTAACAGAAGTAGAGGAAAAATTGGGAAGGGAAATGAAAGTGATGTGAGAAAACCATGAAAAACAAGTCAATGATTTGCTAAAGGAGACCCAAAAAAATACTGCAGAAAATAACACCTTAAAGAACACACTAACCAAATGTCAAAAGAGCTCCAAAAAGCCAATGAGGAGGAGAATGCACTAAAAGGCCGAATTAGCCAAAGGTAAAAGGAGGTCCAAAGAGACCACTGAAGAAAATACTACCTTAAAAATTAGATTGGAGCAAGTAGAAGCTAGTGACTTTATGAGAAATCAAGATATTATAAAACAGCACCAAAGGAATGGAAAAAAATGGAAGACAATGTGAAATATCTCATTGGAAAAACCACTGACTTGGAAAATAGATCCAGGAGAGATAATTTTAAAATGATTGGACTACCTGAAAGCCATGATCAAAAAAAGAGCCTAGATACCATCTTTCAAGAAATTATCAAGGAAAATTGCCCTGATATTCTAGAGCCAGAGGGTGAAATAGAAATTGAAAGAATCCACTGATTGCCTCTCAAAAAGACCCCCCTCAAAAACTCCTGGGAATATTTTGCCAAAGTCCAGAATTCCCAGGTCAAGGAGAAAATACTGCAAGGAGCCAGAAAGAAGCAATTTGAGTTGGAAACACAATTGGAAACACAATCAGGACAACACAAGATCTAGAAGCTTCCACATTAAGGGATCGAAGGGCTTGGAATATGGTATTCCAGAGGTCAAAGGAGTTAGGATTAAAACCAAGAATCACTTACCCAGCAAAACTGAGTATCATGCTCCAATTCAAAATATGGATTTTCAATAGAATAGAGGACTTTCAAGCTTTCTCAGTGAAAAAACCAGAGCTGAATAGAAAATTTGACTTTGAAATATAAGGATCAAGAGAAGCAAGAGAAGGTAAACAGGAAAGAGAAATCATAAGGGACTTACTAATGTGGAACTGTTTTGTTTACATTCCTACATGGAAAGATGATGTGTATAATTCTTAGTATTAGGGTAGTTGAAGGGAATATACATACATATATACATATGTACATACATATCTATCTATCTATATCTATCTATCTATCTCTATAGACAGAGGACACAGGGTGAGTTGAATATAAAGGGATGATATCTAAAAAATAAAATTAGATTAAGGGATGAGAGAGGAATATATTGAGAGAGGGAGAAAGGGAGAGATAGAATGAGGTAATTTATCTCACATAAAAGTGGCAAGAAAAAGCAGTTCATTGAAGGGAAGAGGGGGAAGGTGAGCTGGAATGAGTGAAATCTCTCATGGGATTTGACTTGAGGAGGGAATAACATACACACTCAATTGGGTATCTTACTCCAAATGAAAGTAGGGTTAAGGGGATAAAGGTGGGATGACAGAAAGGAGGGCAGATATGGGGAAGAAGTAATCAAAAGGAAACACTTTTGAAAACGGACAGGGACAAGGGAGAAAATTGAATAAATGGAGACAGGATAGGATGGAGGGAAATAGAGTTAGTCTTTCGCAACATGACTATTTATGGGAGTGTTTTGCATGATGATACATGTGTGGCTTATGTTGAACTGCTTGCCTTCATAGGGAGAGTGAGTGGGGAGGGAAGAAGGGAGAGAATTTGGAATTCAAAGTTACAAAATTAGATGCTCAAAAAAAAGTTGTTTTTGCATGCACCAGGGAAATAAGATATACAGGCAATGGGGTGTAGAAATCTATCTTGCCCTACAAGAAAGTAAAGGGAAAAGGAATTTGGGGGGAAGGGGGAGTGGGGTGACAGAAGAGAGGGCTGACTGGGGAATGGAGCAATCAGAATATATGCCATCTTGGAGTGGGGGGAAGGGTAGAAATTGGGAGAAAATTTGTAACTCCAAATCTTGTGGAAATCAATGCTGAAAACTAAAAAAAAAAATAATAAATAATAAAGTATGGAATTAAAAAAAAGAAAAAATAGGCAAAGAAGAAGTACTACCAAATTCCTTTCATGACATAAATATAGTGCTGATACAGAAGCCAGCAAGAACCAAAACAGAGAAAGTTATAGACCAATTGCCCCAATGAATATAGATGCAAACAATTTAAATAACCTATTAGTAAAAAGATCACAAGAACTCATCATGAGAATAATACACTAAGAGCAGGTCAGATTTATACCAGGAATGCAGCACTGGTTCAATATTACTAAAACTATCAGCAAAATGGACCATATTGTTAAAAATTCATAGAAATTATATGATTATCTTAAAGGCTACAGAAAAAGTTTTGGGCAAAATACAACACCCATTCCTACTAAAAACAGTACAGAGAATAGCAATAAATGGAATTTTCTTAAAAATGATAACTAGCATCTATCTAAAACCATCAACGTACATCTCATCTAATGGGGATAAGCTAGAAGAATTTCCAATAAGATCAGAATGAAACCAGGATGACCTTTATTACCACTGTTACTCAATATTGTATTAGAAATGTTAGTGTTAGCAATAAGTGAAGAAAAAAATGGAACGAATTAGAGTAGGCAACGAAGAAACAAATCTATCACTCTTTGCAGATGTTTGGATGGTGTACTTAGAGAATCAACTACAAAACTACTTGAAATAATTAACAACTTTAGCAAAGTTGCAGGTTATAAAATAAACCCACATAAATCGTCAGCATTTGTATATGTTACTAACAAAGCCAAGCAGCAAGAGATAGAAAGAGCATTTCCATATAAAATAATGGTAGACAATATAAAATATGGTGGAGTTGACCTGCCAAGACAAACCCAGGAACTATATGAACACAATTACAAAACATTTTTCACTCAAATAAGTCATATCCAAATAATTAGAAAAATATCTGTTACTCATGGGTAGGCCAAACTAATGTTAAAAATGACAATTCTACCTGAATTAATTTCCTTATTCTATGCCATACCAACAAAATTACCAGAAAATATTTTATAGAGCTAGAAATAATAGTAACAAAATTCATCTGGAAGAAGAACATTTCAAGGATATCAAGGAAATTAATGAAAAGAAATGCAAGGAAGGGTAGCCTGGCTGTACTAGATCTAAAACTGCATTATAAAGCAGCAATCATCAGAACTATTTGGTGCTGGCTAGGAAATAAAGTGGTGGATCAGTGGAAAAGATTAAGTACACAAGTCACAGCAGTCAATGACCACAGTAATCTATTCATTGATAAATGCAATCCAGCTTCTGGGATGAGAACTCACTACTATCTCACAAAAACTGCTGGGAAAACTGGAAAATAATATGGCAGAAACTAGGTATAGCCCAACATCTTATACCATATACCAAGATAAGGTCAAAATGGTTACACAATTTAAACATAAAAGGTGATACTATAAGCAAATTAGGAAAGTAAGGAATAGTTTACTTGTCATATCTATGGAGAATGGAAGAATTTATGACTAAACAAGAGGTAGAGAACATTATGAAATACAAATGGATAACTTTAATTACATTAAATTAACAAGTTTTACATGAACAAATACAATGCAACCAATATTAAAAGGGAAGTAAAAGATGGGAAACAATTTTTATAGCCAATGTCTCTGATAAAGGCCTCATTTCTAAAATATGTAAGGAATTGAGTCAAATTCATAAGAATACAAGTCATTTCCCAGTTGGCAAATGGTTAAAGGATCTAAGCAGGCAGTTTTCAGAGGAAGAAACTAAAGCTATCTATGATTATATTTAAAATGCTCTATATCACTATTGATTAGAGAAATGCAAATTAAAACATCTCTGAGGTACCACCTCACACCTATGAGATTGGTTACCATGACAAAAACGGGAAATGATAAATGTTGTAGAGGTGGGGAAATTGGTATACTAATGCATTCGTGGTGGAGTTATGAACCAATCCAACTATTCTGGAGAGCAATTTGGAACTATGCCACAGGGCTATTAAACTGTGCATACCCTTTGATCCAGCAATACCACTAGTAGGTCTATATCCCACAGAGATCTTAAAGAATAGGAAAAGGACCCACATGTACAAAAATATTTACAGCAGTTCTTTTTGTGTTGGCAAAGAATTGGAAATTGAGGGGATGCCCATCAACTGGCAAAAGGCTGAACAAATAATAGTATATGTGTGTAATGAAATACTATTGTTCCATAAGAAATGATGATCAGGTGGATTTCAGAAAACCTTAGAAAGACTTACATGAACAGATTCTGAGTGAAGTAGCAAAATTGTAAAGGTAATCAGTGCAGGATTTTTTGCTGTTTTTGCTCTTTTTGCATGCTAAGACTATCAAGTGCCTTTATGAGTCTGGCCTTTGTTTGAATGGGGCAGGTAAAGTGGGATCTTTTTGTCTTGGAGTATTTCTCAGCACTAAGACAATTGGCAGTCATTGGTTTGTATATGATGTGGAGCTGGTGGTTGAGGAACTTTCCCATACCCTGGTTTCCCACACCCCGGATGGTGAACCTCGAGTGCCCAGGGCCATGAACAGCTGCATATATACAGGAAGGTTAGCATTTGACTTTTGGGGGTGTACTCATTGAAGAGTGTGGGTGACAAGACTCTTGGAAAGCTGTTAAAATAGCCCCCCACCCTGGCTTTGATAACCCAGATGTTGTTGCTTCTCTGGTAACTATGTATTGCTATGGATAGACTGGTTTGTGTTACTTGCTCTGTTTATAATGTATGCTTGTGATTTCTGTTTGTATTTGCCCTGAAGTTCAGGGGCCTGATCTTTTCCCCCTGAGTTAAGTGAATGATAGAGTTATGCTTAATTAAACTGAGATCGTTAACCCCTTAAAGTTGATTTCCTTAGAAAAGCAGATCAAAGAACCTTTGCTGGCAGCTTTCTGTGTGCTCTTGTTGTTGGTCCTTCACCCCCAAAACAGCTGCTAGCAACATTGTTGCTACAAGAAACAGCAGAACACTTCACAGAGTAACAGCAATATTGTATGATGAACAGCTCTGTTAAAGCTAGCTCTTTTCAGCTATTCAAGGATCCAAGACAATTCCAAAAGATGGAAAAGAGTATGCACCTCCAGAGGAAAAAAACAAAACAAAACTATGGATTCTGAATGCAGATCAAAGCAAAATATTTTCTCTATCCTTTTCATTTTTTTTCTCATGCTTTTTCCCTTATATTATTCTTCTTCTTACACAAAATGACTAATATGGAAATATGTTTAATATGAGTATATATATATATATATATATATATATATATATATATATATATATATATATCCCATATCAGATTACGTGCAATCCTGTGGAGGGGGAAGGTATGGGAGGGGAGAAATTTTGAAATCAAAATCTTCTAAAAGTGAATGTTGAAAATAAAAATAATTTAATTTTTTTGAAAAAAGAAATGCCTTCCTTATGTTTTGTAATTTATTTCAATTGAACAAATATTTAAGTAAATTCATTTTACAGGCACTTGGATACAAAGACAAAATGAAAATAGTTTTACATAAATATATATGCATATATATGTGCGTTTATATATATGTGTCTATAGATACATATATGTGTGTGTATATATATGCATATATATTATACATATTACATATAAAGTAAGGCTAGTAAATGGGAAACTGAGGAAAAAGAAAGCACTAAATTGCTAGAGGAAAGTATTTCAGGTGAAGTTTCAAGGAGGAGGTGTTACCTGCTCAGAGCCTTGAAGGAAGAAAAGTCCTCTGAGAGGCTATGATGAAGAGAGAACATAGCTCAAAGTTGGGGATGACATACAAATACATGGGATTGGAAATTGGACTGCTGAATCTGAGAAATGGGCAGTAGACCAGTTTGGGTCAGACATTGTATATGTAAGGGATAGTGATATGTGGTAAAGATGATAAAGCAGTTCAGGCCAGTATGTGAAGGACCTCAAATGGATCAATTAAATGGGGAGCTTTTAGACTCTTGAACTTTTACACTTTTGAACAGTGTGTTGATCAGCTTTCTACTCAGAAAATAATTTTCTCGGCTCTGCGGATTGGGAAATTCCTAGTAGAGAAATCAATTAAAAAACTGTAAGAGCAGTCTAGAGAAGAGGAAATTAGGGCCCTAACTATAGTTTGTTATATGAGTGAAAGTGGGTGGAATTCAAGAGATATTATAAAGTAAGAATTAATAAGACTTGGAAGCTGAGTTTTGGGAAGCATAAGATTCACAAATGATTATGTATTTCCAAAATTAGGGAGAAGGTGATAACCTTACTAAAAATAGAGAAGTTTGGGTTACATTTAGGGCTGGGGGAAAAACAAATTCTCTTTTGGAGATTTTGAATTTGAGATTGGGAAGGACCTCTAGGAATTGGTATCTGATATTCTGCTGATAATGCATTACTGGCATTCAAAAGAGACTATATCTATATCTATTTTTATACACACATATACACGTATATATACATAGTAGTCATATATAATTATCTATATGTAGAATTATGATAGGTAAATAGATTGTTAGATAGATGGTCGATAGAAAGTTCTAGGAGACACCTGTGTATTTGAGCCCATACAACTAATGAGTCCTTAAGAAAGCAGACAGAAAAGGGAAAAGAGTTCACACTAACGGGAAGGGAGAAGTATATACAACAAGTATATACAACAAATCTGAGGTGGAGTTACTAGACAGGTAGCAGATAGTGTCACGGAAGCATGCAAGAGGCAAGTATTTGAGAGAAAGAGGGGATCAATAATAACAAACGCTACAGAGAGGTCAAGTTAGAGTGAAAACTGAAAAGAGGAAGGTCATTGGATTTAACAATTATAATGGTGACCTTGGAAGGAGCAGTTTTATCTGAGTGATGGGTTAGAAAATGTAGACTGCAAGGAATTTAGCAATGTGGGTTGTGAGATGGTAGAAATAGTGTAGGTAATCAATAGAAAGAGAAATGTTAGAATTCAAAAACATGTAGGTTGAAGAATGATGGGTGATGGTAAGCTCCAAGTTATAAGCATACCATGAGTGACTGACATAGGATGAAGTTCTAGGTCATGAAAGTTGAGGGAGTAGATGAATTAAGATGTCAGTATGTTTGAAGCCACATCAATGTTTACATTAAAGTCTCCAAGTATGAGGACAGTCTTGGATAGCAGTACCATGAACAAGGTACTGAAATCCTAGAGAATAAAAGAGATAGTAACCTGAAAATGGTAGATCAGCAGGGAATTAGATGAGATGATATGGACAGATGGACTGAACCTCAAGGAAACATTGCTCAGAGATAGTAGCAGAATAGGGAAGGGGGAAGTAAGGAAGAAGTATTCCATATCCTCCTCCTGGACCAACATTGAGGGATATGAAAGATGAAGTAGCTAGTAGCCGAAATAGTGGCCAGAGATGCAATGTCTTCTGAAGACAGAACCGTTTCTTTGAGAACAAGATAGAGTGTGAAAATATTGAAGATGAAATACTTTGTTAATGATTGAGAGGAAACCATAATAAGAACAATGGAAAAGGAGGAAATAATAAAGAGGCTTGTAGAGTTGAGTTATGTGAAAATAAGGGCTTAGTGAGAGGTAACAAGGAAAAAGAACTTTAACCCTAGGAGGCTACTAACTCTCCAAGATTAAACGGACAGAAAGTAGAACCAATGATAAAGGTCCAGTAGAATCTCTGTCTTCCAGGGTCTTAAAATGATTCCGGTTGTCATTAGTGTGCTTCTCTCTTGGCCTTTATGCCTCTTTTCTCTGTCTCATTGTCTTTGTCTCTTTCTCTTTCTGTTTCAGTCTCTGTCTCTCTGTCTCTGTCTGTCAGTCTCACACACATACACACACAGGATATGAAGAAATTGTTAGAGAGTTCAGGCCAAAGGTCTGTGTGCCCCAGGTTTGAACTGAATCCAATCATGGAAGGAACTGAGGAGTTAAAACAGTTAATCAGTTAAACCCTTGTAATAGCACAGGTGGAATAAGCAGATAATTCAGGTCAGGCATGGCATCCAAGGTCTTTGGCTTTTAGTCTGGTGTCAGAGACTAGTTCAAATACCAGTAGGCCATTGTGACATTTATTCAGTTGTTTAAAAAAAAAAAATCAGTGATGCAGGATCTATTCAAAGCGATGGAGACTTTTCTTCCATTGTTTCATATATTGAGCTGAAATTTCCCTCATGCAATTCCCACCTATTTTGCCCTCTGAAATTCTAATCTTTACTCTATCCTTACCTCTTGGTACACTCTCTGACATCTACAAATATGTCCAAATCTAGCCATCCTTTTCAAACAAAACAAAACAAAACAACAACGGAAAGGCTTTCTTTGACCCAACTATTCCCTCAAGTTATCATTCTCTACTTCTCTGTTGCCTTTCATAGGCAATCTCCCCGGGGGGGGGGGGCAGATCATACCCAATGCTTCCAATTTCTCTTATTTCATTTATTTCCTAAATCCTTTAAGTCTAATTTCTGCCTTCATATTTCAAATGAAATGACTCTCTCCAAAGTTGCCAGTGATATCGAATTGCCAAATCTGATGGCCTTTTTTCTCAGTTCGCATTTTTCTTGACATCTCTGAATCATTTGGAGCTCTTTGACAACCATATTCTCCTGGTTAATCTTTCCTTTATGGGTTTTCATGACACTCTTCTTCTTCAGTTGTCCTCCTTTCTATATGACTAAACATTCTCACTCTATGTTGTTGGATTATCACCCTACATCATACTCTCTAATGGTAGATATACTATCCTACCATGGGTCTGCCCTTGAGATTCCCTTCTCTCTGTACTGTTACTTAATTATTTTAATGGATTTGATTATTATCTTTGTGTTGATGACTCCCCAACTGTATCAGTAAGGCAAGATTCATGACCCTGAGAATGACCATGAACATGCCTGAATGGTTCAGGATCACACAGTATGAAAAACTTGCTATGTAGAAGGCAGAGGAAGTATAACATTTATTTAGACTCCAGAGGATAAATTCCCAAGACCAATAACCCCAATTAGATATAGCAGTGATTACATTCCAAAACAGTAAACCCAACTCAATGTAGCAACAAGGAAATTATAACACAGTATTATAGCAAGGAAAAAAGTCATCCTGTAACCTTCCTCCCTGCTAGTGCCTTTCCTATAAACACTCACAAATCCAAACTTACTGCTTGCCTGCATTGTCTCCCTCCCTCAGTTCTCTGGTCTCTGCAGTTCTCTGGTTTCCACTCTATGCTCTGCACTTTCTCTGCAGCTGTCAACTCCGAGTTCCTGTTGCTTCTCCTTGTGCTGAATTCCAACTTCTGTAGCTTCTGCAGATTCTGCTGCTCTCAGTTCTGGACTCTATTTATATACAGTCCTAGCCAGCCTCTGATTGGCTAGAACTCAGGTCTCTGATTGGCTGAATTCATGATTGGTTAGAACTCAGTACACATACCATTGGCTCTGGTCTTAGCAACTCTGCTTAGGGCCCTGAGGGCTTCACGCCCAAATGGGCTTAGTACCCAGTAAGTAGAGGCTTTAGGCCTGCTTATAAACAAAGATATAATCAGATATAATCAAGCTTTCCCACCTAGCCCCAGCTGAGGCCTATTGAATGGGTGGGGAACATCTTTGACCACATTAATGCTCCACCAACCTACATTAAATATTTATCCCCAGTCTTTCTTCTAAGTTCAAGTCCCAGATCACTTACTGCCTAATGTACATTTTGAACTAACAATCCCATGACAGTGTCAATCTCAACAGGTGCAAAACAGAACTTATTATTTTCACATCACCAGACTCATCCCTCTTCTTAATTTCCTTCTTTCTCTCAAGGGTACCATCATTTTTTCCAGCTACCCAGGTTCACAAACAGTCATTTCCAACTCCTTTCTCTCCCTCAGCCCAAAATCCCAATCAGTTTTTATATCTTGTCTTTTAAACTGCCACAATGTCTGTAATATTCATACTCATGGGGTATTAATTCAGGTCCACATCATCTCTCACCTGGGTTTTTGTGTTAGCCTCCTAATTGATTTCATACCTTAAGTTCCTCTACTCTCCAATTTGCCATCATGCAGCTGGTGAAGTGACATTCCTAAACCTCTGACCGTGTCACTTACTGGCTCTTTAAACTCCAATAGCTCCCTATTACTTCTAGGATCAAATACAAATCCTCTGTTTAGCATTTAAAGCTTTTCATAACCAGAATTGATCTACTTTCCTAGCCTTGTTATAAATGACTGATCTTCATGTACTCTTGCTTTTCTTCACAAAGGATATTATATTTCCCCTGTCTATAACTTTGTAAAGGCCTATGCATAGAATTCATTTCTTTCTCACTTCTGCCTCATAGAATCTCTTAATTTCCTCAAAGTCCAGCTCAAATACTACCTCCTCATGAAGTCCTTTTCAATCCTCTCTGCTGTTACCATCTCTTTCCACAAATTACCTTGTGTTTCTTTTGATACATATTTTGCATTTGTCTACATGGTCAATTAGCCTGTTGAACGTTATGATGGAAAGTATTCTGCCATTTTTTTCTTTATAATTTCACTGTCTAAGACAGTGCCTTTCACCTAGTAAATGTTTAAACATTTTTGATGAGTGATTGACTGATTGGACAACACAAGATTTGTGTACTCTCTCTTTCACATAATAACCCTTCAGATATGTAAAGACAATTTGAAGACTCCTTCCAACAATTTTTTTTTCTACTCTAGATGTCCACAGGTCAATCAGTCATTATCTTAGTTTCTCACCTCTAAATTTATTTAGTTTGTCAATGTCCCTTTAAAAAATAGTGCATAAAAGTGGGAAAAGAAAAAAAAATGGATTCTAATTAGTGGAAAATGCAATAAATATGATGTTGCATTGTGGAAGACACTATATTCTGATTAATGAAAATTAATATACAACTGTCTTTTTGGTGCTAGTGAAAAATGCATTGAGAATTTAACTGAATGGTTAGCTGTTCAAGCACTTAAAGTGATATTCTTCCCTTCCCCCTCTCCTTTCTTTTTTTCTTCCTTCCTTCCTTCCTTTCCTCCTTCCTTCCTTCCTTCCTACTATAGATATAGATTTCTGAGCTAAAAGTGACTTCGGAAGGTTTTTAATTTAACCTCTCATGTTTGGTTTAATAAATGAATCAATGAATGAAAACCTATTTATTCAGAATTGATTGTGTTCTACTGTGCTCAAAGGGCTATAAAAATGTGCATAACTTTTGACCCAACAATGCCATTATGAGGTCTCTATTCCAAAGAGATCAAAGAAAAGGGGAAACGACCTATTTGTACCAAAATGTCATAGCAGATATATTTTCCATTGGAAAGGAATTGGAAACTGAAGGGATGTGCACCAATGAAGGAATGACTGAGCAAGTTATGCTATATGATTGTGATGGAATATTATTGTGCTATAACACATGACAAATATGATGGTTTCAGAAAAACCAAGGGAGATTTATTAAGTCATTCAAAGTGAATTTATCAGAACCAGGAGAACATTGCATACAATACCAACAATATCAAAAGGATGATCAACTGTGAAAGATTTAGCTACTCTGATCAAGACAATGATCTAAGAGAATTCCAAAGAACCCATGATGAAGAATGTTATCCACATCCAGAGAGAGAACTGATGGATTCTGAGTGAAGATTGAAGCATATTTTTAACTTTTTTTTTGCTTCTCTTGTTTTTTTTTCCCTTTATGTTTTCCTTAGTAACTTGACTATTATGGAAATATGCTTTGCATGACTTTACACTTGTAATTCATATAAAATTACTTGCCTTCTCAAAAAATGAAGAGAGGTGGGAGAGAATTTGGAACTCCAAATTAAAAAAAATAGATCTAAAATTGCTTTTAAATGTGACTGGAAAAACAAAACATTAAAATGAAAATTAAAAAGTGAGGAAAATATTAAGAGAAAATATTTTAGGAGCACCAGTGGTGGCAGACAACATAATAAGAAAATGGAGAGAGTGAAGACTTTTGTTTTTTTAAGCCAAGGGTATTTACAAGAACATCTTTCCTTATGCAAATCACTTTGCTATCTAGAGAAGCATTGGCATGTACTAGAAAGAGCACTGAATTTTTGGTCAGGATATTTGGATTCAATTCTGTCTTTGCTTCTGATGGCTGTGTGACCACGGTCAACTCTCACTTTCCTTCTTTAATCCTTGTGTTTCTTAATTCTAAAATGAAAAGAGTGGGCTGAATGACTTCCAAGAATACTTTTATCTCTTGATTCTACTATCATTTTCACTTAGATTTGCTGGGATGTGTTACTTGACTAGAGAAAAATAACTAAATTAATTATTCAAAAAGAATACATTGGATAAAGCAGTGTTGGGATGACATATTCCTGTCAAAATTCTTGAACCACAAAAGAAAGTATGAGAGGTAAATCAGAACCAAGACCAATAGGTGGATGTTACAAGGAAGAAACTTTCCATATTTGCTTTACTGGACTTTAGAAAGTAGGACTGAGAGCAAAGGGTTGCTTCCCAAAGCTGATTCAGTTTTGAAGTAAGCAAATGATATCTAATAATTTAAGGTATGTAAACATAGGTAGCATACCTACAATCCCTCAGCAGACAAAGGATTATCTTTGCTAGAATTCTTTAAGCCAAGACTTAATGATCATTTGCCAGGTATATAGAAAGGGAGGGTTTTTGTTCAAGTGGCAATTGGACAAAATGACCTCTAAGTTCCCTTCCAATTTGGAGAGTTAGTGTTTCTGTGAATCCCTCCCACCCAGTCTTAAGGAGTACATTTTCCTCTCCCATTTCCCCCCATCCTTCAGTAACTAGCAAAATCCCTTCATTACTACATGAAGCTTTATTGTGACCATAGCAACCTATAGTCATTTGCTTCTCTAAATTCTACATCACTTAAATGTACTACACAATTATCTACTTGACAATATACGTTCTTATCAATGTGTTTCATATATTTTAGCCAAGTAGTTAAACATACTACTGATGGGAGGGTGAGCAAGTAAGATGTAGAGAAGAACCTTTTTGAACTCTCCTTGGAGAAACCATAGCTCATCATTAATTTTAGGATATGTATGTATATATGTATGTAAGTATGTATGTATTTAGCTCGGAGATGGATCCAAGCCTTAGAGTATATATCAATAAAACAGTATTGAATTTACACAAGACATTATATCCCTACCCTGACCATGGCCCAGAAGAAAAAATCTAGAAAGAGTTAGAGGTTGTGCATTGTAACATAATAATGAACATCTTTTCAATGCAGGTGTGGTAGAGAGAAGAGGTCTATAAATTTGTGAATCACAGTGATGGCTCTATGCAACTGATTTAGTAGATATTTTACTTGTGAGGGATCCTCATCTGAAAAAAGAACTTTAAATAATTTCACCAAAAAACCCTGTTCATCTTTGGAAATGACAATTCTGTATCTTTTGTCAGGTAGTATTGTGAAGATTGTGCGTGGTCCTCATAGCAGCCCTTCCTCCCAAACTACATTACAAACTCCTTATGGACAAAGATCAATTTTTTTTTGCTTTCTCTATAATCTCTACAGCATCTGGAATGAGGCTATACAGAAGCAGTCAGTATACTCATTGATTATTATTATCCAAGGGTTTTCCTTGCCCTCAAATGGCTTGTATTATGATTAAAGACAGTTCAGGAGAGATAAGAAGCTGAATTTGGAATCAACAATGAAAACCTGGGATCTTTCATTTATTTCCTATGAAATTGGGTGCTAATCATTTCATTTCTCTGGGCATCAGTTTTACCATCTGAAAATTAAAAGTATTAACCTAATTTGAAATCTAAGGGCTACATTGGGAAATGAAAGGTATGAAAATGAAGCTTAGCAATAAAAATAAAGTGAAACCATTAAACTCAGCTATGAGATCCCTGAATATCATAAAGATGTGTGGGGCATGTTTCCCATAGCCCTATGGAACTCATTATATCATTCAATTTATAAACTCTCCCTGATCATAAGTAGTTTGTGGATCTAAGTTTTTGAGAAAGTGATTATGTTGATTTAATTCCTAAACTGAGGGTGGACCAGAATCTTGTGGGAAGGACATTCACAAGACAAACTCCTACTCAAGACTTTGCTTACTGCTCCCAACATTGTTAATCCCTCAACTCTGGAGAGAGACAGTTATAACATAGCATTCTTACTCTACATAGCTAGACTCTGAACACACTCTGCTAATGTTCATGTTCAGAATGCAAAGGAGAAAGGAAGTTTATTAATTTTTCCTTGTGAGCAGAAACAAATTATACAATTTTTGCAATATTCACCATTCTAATATGGATATATCTTAGAGCATCCATAGCTCTTTGGTGGAAAAATAAAACATTAAATCTGTGCTGAGCTTTGTATTGATGGGGGAAGGGCATACTAAATTAAAAGTTAGACTGTTTATGCTTCAACCAGCACAAGTCATGTTCTGTAATTATTGTCAGTGAGCTCACCTTTTGGGGAAATCATTTTTTTTCCCTTCTCTCCACAGATTTATTTTACATAAACATCATTGCCCACCCACATATAATAAGGTTTTGCCAGGAAAATGAAATTAAAATCTCTCTCTCTCTCTCTCTCTCTCTCTCTCTCTCTCTTTCTCTCTCTCTCTTTCTCTCGGTTTTTCCTGTTTTTCCTTGCTTCTTTCTGTCTCCTTCTTACTTTGTCTCTCTCGACAGACAACTATGCATTCTTTTTCTTTTTCTCTGCATGCTACCTCCCTTCATAAGGGGCAACCTACGAAGGGAAAAGGAACAACCATTTAACAAACCATGAAGTCCTACAATTTGTATGATAAAAAAGAAACCAGTGGTTGACAAGGTGGTAGTTGCCCTGGGTACATGGAACAATTTGTAAATGCATATATTTTAAATCCCAGAAAATCATTGGTCCCATAGAGAGTACTTATAACTTGTTGAACTCTGTACCTTGGTAAAATTTAAAAAAAAAAATCTTTCCCTGAGAATACAAATGTTGCATCTCAGTTCTATCACTAAATTACTCCATACAAGAGAGAAAGACCATCTTAGATGTTTGTTGAAATTATATGTTAATCACATAAAAAATGCAATTTTTTCCTTATATCATGATCCAAAAACATTCAATTAAATGTTATTTTGTAACTGTTCAGCATCTGCTATCCTCAAGATACTGTCTTAGGCAAAATTGTCCTAGTGAAATAATTCCTATTTACAGAGAACACACATTCTACTGTGAGGATGTAGCATATAAATCATTGAGTAAATACAAGGGGAACAGATGAAAGCACTAACCTTTGGAAGAGAAAGATAAGCCTTCAGTGGATGTGGGACTTGACTTAAACTTGAAGGAAAAGAAAAAGATTCCAAAAGGTGAAGAGAAAAAGGATGCACAGCCCTTGCATGGGGAATGGAGTATAAGAACGTGGAGAGGTGGAGATGGTGTGTTAAGTTCAGACAGACACAAGCAGTATTCCAGTTTGTCTGCATCATGCAATACATGAAGAAACAATTGTGAGGTAAGACCAGAAAGATATGTTGGAGATACATTATAGAGACCCTTCAATAGCAGCTTGATGAGTTTGTATTTTATCTTAGGAGCAATAGGGAACCATTAAAATTTTTTGAGATACAGGAAGTAACTGAATGTTTCTGAGCTGGGAAATGAGTATTTCATAGTCTGGAAACTAATTCATTCATGGGAACAAAAGAATGGATTAGCCTTATCATCCTTAAAAATCCAACAGTTTTCTCAGGGAGATAGTGTGGTATGATGGAAGGACTCTGGACATGCCATCTGAAGAAAATGGAATAAGATCTGTCTCTACCATTGAATAGTTATCTGTCCTTGGGTGATTCACTTAAGTTCATATAAGCTTCAGTTTCTTTATCAATGAAAATTGATAATGTGCTGGTACTACCCAGCTCAGCCCAGCTAAGATCTAAGAATTCTTGTTAAGAAAGTGCTTTGTAAAGGAGTAAATAGTTTGGTAAAAGAAAAAGTTAAACCTATATTCTCTGTATCATAATATGACAGGAGTTTGAAGAAAGTTTATTTGGCTTCTTAGGTACTAAGAGTATTTCTAAATATAGTTATTTTAAGAAAAAAACATTGATGAGAAGTTTTTTATTCTCCTTTTCTCATTGGCTAACGGTGCTAGGGATATTATAGGATGTTATTTCCATGTGTCATTGATAGTCAATAAGGGAATAGTAATATAAAATGCTTCCCATTATTGGAAAGGTTGAATTGAACTCATAGAATAATGGAGGTGGGGGACTAGCAAAGGAGAAAGGTGGTATACTCCTAGTTATAGACTTTCATTGATTTGCTTGGTCACTCCCTTCTTTTTAATCTTAGGTTGTTTTCTCACAAATGAAGAAGTCAAACTAAATGATTTCTACTCTTCTAGCCTTTCTGTTTTCTACAATTTTATTCACTTCAACCAAGTGTGTACCTCAGTTGTAAAGTGAGATTAAACTAGATGACTTTGAATATCTCTTTCAGTTGTTTACACAATTCTGATCCAATCATTTTCCCTGAAAATATCATGCAAATGACTTCCTTTACAGCGTTCCTTATGTTCTGTCCTAGAATACCTTCTCTTCCCTTTCCTCTTCTCTGTGACTCTGTATAAATCACACCTGTGCTTCAAGCCCTACTTCTTCCACAAAGCCTTATGTGGCCACTCTGGACTACAGTGCCCTGACCCTCCTCTGAGCCCCTATAACTTTATCTTCATGACTCATCTGGTATTTATTATACCTGCTTTGTAGCCTAGGTTGAGGGCATCATGGTGTAGTAGGAACAACTGGCCTCAAAGTCAAGAAAACCTGGATTTAAGTCCTGCCAATGACATATACTGGTCTAGGAAGTCACTTAATCTCTCAGGATCCCATGCCAGTCACTAAGACTCCAAGTCCCCCTACCCCCACATAATGAAAAAAATGACCATAATAATTATCATCTTAAGATTTGCAAATTACCTTATATAATACTATCTTCTTTGATCCATGTATAAATCTAAGATCAGTGGTATCCTCTCCCTTCATGCTATTTTGTTTCATTGCTTGCTTTTTCTTTAAATGCACTATCTCCCTACTTCAGATATCAGTGCGTCAAAGCAGGGATATAGCCTTATTCTCCTTTGCATCCATGTCTCTTAGCATAAATACCTTTGCGTAGCATTGGTCTATAATAACACTTCTATGTAGCTTTGCTTTTTGCAGAATTATTTACTCAGAATAGCCCTTGGATGAAGGCACTATATGTATAATTATTCCCATATCATAGGAGAAGAAACTGAAATTCAGAGGACTGAGGTTTAAAGTCATTCAGTTAGTGAGCATCAGAACCAGGATCTTCTGCCCAGGGCTCATTTGACAAAACTTCACTATCTCCCAAAGTTCATTGGTGCTTTTGCAGCAGATGCTGATGAATTTATGACTGCAGCTTTTCATCTTTGGGAGGGGTGCTATGGTAATTTAGAGGAAGGCACATTTAGCTCAATATAAAGAAGAATTTCCTAGGAACCTGAACTATCCAAAAATGGTCTGGCATGCAGGGGGAAAAAGGGACTACTGAAAAGGTTATTGAATGTTGAATGGCAAGAATAGAGATTTATTAATTGGGCATAAGATTGAACTATGTGACGTTGAAGTCCCTTCTCACTTTAGTGACAATTGTGATTCATTTTTATGAATAGAAATTGAGAGGGAGTTTAGGGAAGTGGAAGGAAGATGAGAGTTGAATTAAAAGATTCCAAAGCTAACAAGTGTATCACTGTGGGCAAGTCACTTTCACTCTCTGGGCCCATGTTTCCTCATTTGTAAATTGGAGGAGTTGAAATAAGTGACACCTATCAGCTATGCCCATTCTGGGTCCCAGAATCTTTTGTCTGAGTAGCACATGATTTGTAGTGATTTTAATAGTATCTTTGATTTCATCATCGTGTACTCATGCTACTGACACAAATAACAAAATCTGAAGATTTTAATCTTCATGACTAGTGAATTGTTGAGGCTAATTAAAATGTATCATCTGATGGCTAGCTATCCACACTTATGCTGATTTTTTTTTGACAAATATAAGTCCTTGGAACCTTTCTAATATAGTACTGTATATCAGAGTTTGTCTTCAATAGACTTCCTTAGCACAACCTTCAAGAACCCCAGGCCATTTTCATGTCATGTTGAAAAGTTAGAAAGAAAAGAGTGCTAGAGGAACCTGTTTGGTGATAGCATTATTTAAAGGGAATGTTTATTTCCTATCATTTGGAAAAGATGACCAAATTTAATTAATATTCAGTAAACCTTCAGAACCAGGAGTTGAATTTAATGACACCTGATTGCACCCAATCAGTGTTGTGCTCTGTCTTCCTTACTAAAAGAGAATAGGGCTGAAAGGTGAAGACTCAAACACACCTACCTGTTCTAAGGAAGGAAGTGAGGTAAATTCAGCTTGTCAAGTCTTGCAATAGTTATATGATTTCCTGTCTCAGAAAAATCACCATATTGATTCCTTGAGGGAACTGAATTTGGGAATAAGAATTCCTGTGACTCCAGAGAGAAGAGGAACTTTTATGAGAGTCACTACTTTTGAGTAGTTAAAGAGTCTCATAATTAAAGATGGTAATCTGGGACAGTGCATTTCTGGACAAGAGTTCCTTCTCCAACATTTCCAGCAAGTTAGCATCTAGGATTAGCTGTCCTGGACTTTGATTCTCAAGGCAGACCACATACCTCCTGCATATCTATTCCAATTATCCCTTAAGTCCTCTCTACACTGAAATTGAGTAAGAAACTAAAAGTCAGTGATTTCTTCTACCCAAGAATGCAAAAAAGAAAATCTGGGCAATAGAAAACAGGGACCTGGAAACAAAACTAGGGTTCCCAGTCTATCCAAGGGGTTCATATAGACTGTAGCTTGCAGAAGAACTTTTTTTCATTGCAAAACCCCTAGGGTGAAGAGCTTTAAAGTGAGTGCTGGAATACTGAGGTACTAGGCATGCACATCCATAATACCATTACAGCCCAGACCCAGGGACTCTGAGATTCCTGACAACTGTTCTCAGACATCAGACATGAGCCTTGAGGATTCAGTTCCAAACTGTAAAGATCCAAAGAGGCCTAATTCCACCATGTGGAACTCAGTGTAAGAACCCAGGGGATCAAGGGGAAGACCCTGCCTGGTCAGTCAGCTCATCTAGAAGCTTATTGGAGGACATAGCCTGGTCCTAGCATAAAATCTCAAATCAGAAACTAAACCTGGAGAGATAAATACATTAAAGCTGAAAACATCAACCAGTATCAAATCTAGATATCCTCCAAAAGAAAAGAAGAAAGTAACTCCATAACAACAGTAAACATAGATTCAAAGGAAAAAATGGATTTTTCACAAGGACTACATTAATTTCTAGAAGAAGTGAAGAGATAAAAAATGAAATAAAAGACCAAGAGAAAAGAATTAGAAGTAGAATAGATGACTTAGAAGAGAAAACAGTAGACCTTATGCAAAAAGAAGAATATTTGAAAACAAGAGTAGATCAAAGAGAAATCAAGACAGCAAGAAATAGTAGAACAAAATGAAAAGACTGAAAAACTCAAAGAATAAAATGTAATATATCTGGTAACAAAAACAACTGACTTGGAAAACTGGTCGAGACAAGAAATATAAAAATTACTGGGCTCCCTGAAAACATTGACATAGTAAAAACTTGGGTACTATATTTCAAGAAATCACAAATGAGTTTCCCAGGTTTATTAGAACCAGGAGGCAGAATAAATATAGAAAGAATGCATATATCACTTCCTAAATCTCCAAATAAAGACTTCCAGGAATATCACAGTCAAAATTCAGAACCCTCATGTCAAAGAGAAAACATTAGAAGAATCCACAATGAAGCAATTCAAGTACCAAAGAGGTTCATTCAGGATCACACAAAAATTTGACAGCTTCACCTATAAATGAGAGGAAATCTTGCAATTCAATATTTTAAAAGGCAAACCTTGATATATATGGGGGAAAATGGAAATTTAACACAATAGAAGATTGTGAAGATATTTTTAATGCAAAAACCAGGGCTGCTTAGGAAATTTGGAATACAAACACATGAGTTCAGAAAAATCTAGAAAGGAAATGATGAGAAATGAATTCATAGAATTCTGGGTGGTATTAACTGATACAAAATTAAATAAGCAGAATCAGAAGAATTTAAAGCAGTACAACAACAATAAAAGAGAAACAACTTTGAAACAAATGAATACAATTAGACAACCAAGTCTCCAGAAAGATCTGAAAATACTCTAGAGGTGTGTTACCCCTTTTCAGACAGAAGGGATAGGCACAAGATGGAAAAAGTATACATTTTTAGACATAGCCACTTTGTGGATTTGATTGTTACAACTCCATATAACTATAATAATAATTAATATGTAGCAATATAGTATTATTAATATATTAATATGATATAAATTATGACAATAATTGATAATTTAATAATGATAAAGGGATGTCTTAAAGGTCCATTGTAATATTTTGTGTAAATTCACACAAGAGAAGTCAACTACTAATGTGACAAGCAGAACTGTTTTGAAAAGTACGTATAGAATTACATAATTAAAGCAAGTGTTATGAAGCAGAATTCATATCTTCATATACACTCTCATTATTTTTGCATGTTTTGAGTTATTTATGGAAATTCTCTTTATGGTGTTTAGACTTAATAACAAATTTTAAAAGCTATAAAAATTTAAAAAAAATAAAAGAGAATAGGATGACTATCTACCCTGGGCTATTCTGTAGAACCCTATGTTGATTCTGACCCAAAGAAAAACTGCACTGAAGAGCTGTTCTTTAAGTGGAACCAGTAGTGGGCCTTGTAGTTTGTCACAACAGTAACAGCAGCAGCAGCAGCAGCAGCAGCAGCTTTTAGAGCTTCCAGCCCAGAAACATTCTGAGTCATAGTTCCAGGGTGGAGAGGAGCCCTTGTAATCAGTCACTAGGGAGTAGGAGCTCTGGTTGCAGTTCCAAAGCAGAGAAGAATGCTAGCACTTGCAGCTCCAGGGGAGCAGAAGACCATTCTTGATAAACAGCAGAGTTCAGACCAGGAGAGTAGTGACCACACCTTTCCCAGGATCATATCTCCTTGAAAGCACTAAAATGTATAAAGCCCCAGAATTAGATCTGAAAACAACAGCAGGAAAATCCTCAAGCATCAGAGAGTATCTCTCCAACTCCAGGTAATCATTGCCCGACTTTAACATAGAGTTCAAAGTGAATAAATAAATTGAAAAAAAAGAGCAAACAACTATGAGAAAAAACAAAAGAGCATTAAAAAGCTATAATGATGACAAGACCAAGCCACAAACTCAGACAACAATGTGAAAAGAGGTAAAAGTAAAGCTTCAAAGATAAATGCTCATTGAACATAAGCACAAGGCCCAGATGGCAGAGTAAAGGCAGGGACACACCTGAGGTCTCCCCCAAATGCCTGAAAATACCTTTAAAATGACTCAAAACAAATTCTAGAGCAGCAGAACTCACAAAAAGATGCAACAAAAAAATTTCCAGCCCAAGGCAGCTTGGAAGGTCAGTAGGAAAGGTCTGTTGTAACAGGGTGAGAGAAGAGTGAAGTCTGGGCCCCAGCAAACCCAGGGCAGGCCTCAGGGTGACTGAATAATAGGCCTCCAGCAGTGGAAGTTTCCAGAACTTTGAGCCCACTGATGTCAGAGACAACTCATTCTGGTCAGCAGGAGAGGTCTGTCACACCTGGGTGAGAGTGGAGCACAGTCCAGCTTAGGCCTTATCAACATAGCTCCTGCCCCAGAAAACCAAAAGTAGACCTTGGGAGTGACTGAATCAGTAGTGGCAGTGTGGCTCCCAAAACTTTCAACCCACAGATGGTTAGGAGGTGGAACAATTGATCAGAAGGAGATTACACGGGTCTTTTTGTTAGCACTGAGGCAGGACTCTGTTGCTTTGCCCATACTTATGATGAGGGTCAGGTTGTGCTGCAGTGGGATGTCTCAAAGAATTTCAAAGACTCAGTCCAACTCCAAGTCAGTTAGAGATTTATCATGGATTTGAAGTTTCACATTCTGTTGAGAGGCTAAGTTTCTTAGAGGAACTCGCAATTTCAGTAAGACAGACAACTTTGCAGAGTTGATTAGAAAGGCAGAAGGGGTTTGTTAAAAGACTTGGTAATAGGGAAGGGATCCCTTCTGCAGTTCAGTGGTCAAACATCCTGGTCATCATGCTTTCTGATTAGCTAGCTATTGTGGTCCTGTCTGATCCAGACTGATAATTAGATATTGTGGTCCTGTCTTGGGCTAAATGGATGATGTGGTTGTGGTTGGGTGCAAGAACGCACATGTTCAAATATGTGTATTGGATCGGGGGGAAGTGGCTATCTAGGGGCAGAGGGCGTGCTGTTCAGTGTGGCCCATGAGGAAGTTATAATATTGGGGCTGGGGGTAGCTTTAGAATTCCATTACTTGGATCTGGGCCACAGCGCTGGGGCACGGAGCAGCACTAGCATGACAGAGCTTGTCACCAGAGTAGAGAGGGTACTTTCCTCACAGTTCCAGGGTACAAAAGACTGCTTGTGGTCACTCACAGATCAGAGAACAGACCAGGAGATGATTAAACACCTTTCCCTAGATCATACCTTCAAAGCACTGAAAATTTGTGGAAACCTAGTCTCAGCCCACAGACAATAAGGGGTTTGAACAGCTACACAAAACCCCTGAAACTTGGGAGAGTGCCCCCTCTACCCTGGAAGCAGAAATGTACTTTAGGAGTTAAAAGTCAAGTAATAGGCCGGGAAAATGAGCAAACAACAGGAAATAGAAAACTCTTACTATTAAAAATTACTATGGTGACAAGAAAGATCAAAACACATACTCAGAAAAAGACAACAAAGTCAAAGCTCCTATATCCAAGCCCACCAAAAAAATGATGAATTGGAAGAGCTCAAAAAGGATTTTGAAAATCAAGTTAGAACGTTCAAGGAAAAATGGAGAATAGGAATGAGAGTGATACAAGAAAATCATGAAAAACAAGTCAATAGCTTGGTAAAGGAGACATGCAAAATATTTTTAAAAATAACTTCAAAAAACAGACTAGGTCAAAGGTAAAGGAGGTACAAAAAAGCCAATGAGAAGAAGAATGCCTTAAAAAGCAGAATTGGACAAATGGATAAAGAGGAACAAAAATTCACTGAAGAAATAAAACCTCTTTGAAAAATAGAATTGGGCAAATGGAAATGGAGATAAAAAGCTCACTGAAGAATATAATTCCTTCAAAATTAAAATGGAGCAAATGAAAGCTAATGACACTGTTAGACATAAAGAAATTATAAAATAAAACCAAAAGATTGAAAAATATTAGACAACATGAAATGTCTCATTAGTAAAACAACTAACTGCAAAAATAAATCCAGGAGAGATAATTTAAAAACAATTGGATTGCCTGAAGTCCATGATCTAAAAAAGAGCTTAGACATCCTCTTTCAAGAAATTATCAAGGAAAACTGCCCTGATATTCTAGAACCAGAAGGCAAAATACAAATTGAAAGAATCCACCCATCAGCTCATGAAAGAAATCCAGAGGAAAACTCCCAGGAAAATAAAGTGACTGATATGGAAGTGTTTTGCATGGACTACTATTGTGCTATAAGAAATGATGAGGGGGATGGTTTCAGAAAAGCATGGAAAGACCTATAGGAACTTAAGTGAAATGAAGTGAGCAGGACCAGGAGATCATTGTACACAGGAACAACATGTTGTAATGATCATCAACTGTGAAAGAATTAGCTAATCTGATGAATACCATGATTCAAGATTGCTCCAAACCACTCACAATATAAAATGCTATCCACCTCCAGAAAAAAAACAAAAACAAACAACCTGAAGGATCTGACTGCACATTGAAGTATAGCTTTCTCACTTTATTTTGCTTGCTTTTTTGTGATATGGCTAATATGGAAATGTGTTTTCATGATTTCACACAAATAATTGAAGGGAGAGATTCTGGGACTCAAAAAATTTTAAATATTAAAAATTAAAAAAATTATAAATATAACTTTTAAAAGAAAGATACAACACAAAAGAAGTAAGTATTCAAAGTTATTTACTAGAAAAGGCTCAGCAATATCCTTGTCCTAAAACAGATTAGCACAGTATTATAAAAGTCACATTGGAAAATGAGTAAACTTGGGGCAGCTAGGTGGCTCGGTGAGTAGAGCAACGGCCCTGGAATCAGGAGGACCTGAGTTCAAATCTGAAATCAGGTACTTGACACACTTACTAGCTGTGTGACCTTGGGCAATTCACTTAACCCCAATTTCCCTGCCTTCCTCCTTCCAAAAAAAAAATAAAATAAGTAAACTCACAAAAAGAAAGCAAAGACACTTAGCACATATAATAAAAGGAAAATTAACCAATATTACCTGATGAAAATTAAACTCCTAGGATGCCCATTCTTTCAACCAAGGTTATCCCTCTGGTTTCAAAATGATTAGATATTTTTGAATGGCTCAAAAATCTATAAAACATATTAGAGAACACATTAGGAAGGAGTTTAGATTAGAAATTAGAGCTCTCAGTGAAGAAAATAGAGTGCTCAAAGTAGCGTTAAAAATAATTAGCAAACTGAAAAAAAAATGACTACATGATGGAAACATTCTGTAAAGAATTGACTTAGGTACTTGTATATTTAGAACACACACAAAAAACTATTAAGTGAGGAAAATGTGGCAGAAAAGAAACAAAAGATAACATTTTTAAAAGCTGTAACTTCTTGGTAAAACACAGCTATTGACTTCAAAGACAGTGCCCAGATATAAAATAAGAATAAGAGGTCTCCAAGAACATGACAAATAAAAAAGAAACTGAAAATCATAGTGCTAGAAATAATATAAGAGAATGGCAGAACTTCTGAAAATAAGTAATAAATCATGAGTCAAGGAGATCCATAGATTTCTACCAGAAAAACAAAAGGAACAAAACAAAAAAAGATAAAAACAAACCATGTATTTCAAAATCTAAGACACAGAGTGGTTAAATTGAATGCAATTTCAGTGATGAGGGACATCTTTTTATGTGGGCAAGAAAAAAAGACCTTCAAATATGGGCAAAAACAATTCAAAAATCAAAAGATTATTCTGGATTTACTCTAGATTGAAGAAGGGAATGGAAAAATTTATTCCAAAAATCAATGTTACTCCAAGTAAGATATTCTCAAAACCTGAGCCTAATCATCATCGATGAAAGAGATGGAAGTTCAAAATAAAGGAAACATTTGAGGAGATGCTTCATAGGGGAGAAGGTAAAGGAGAGAGAGTTGAATGAATTATCAGACTCTGAAAGAAATACACAAGACTGTCTTTTTAAATTCAAAAATGAACAAAAGACTAAATAACGAATCGATTATCTCATGTTTGTGAGTTCTTATTTTATGAAAGAAAAGAGAAAGATTGACTTAGGGGGAAGAGGAATAGCAAGCAACTATGAAGAGATTAAAATGAATAGTGAGATAAAAAGGGATTTCACGAAACTTAAAGATTACGTAAAAGCAAAGATGAAAGAATTAACTGAGGCAAAATATAAATTAAATCTCTGGCTGCTCCTCCACCCTATATCCCCAGTCTTAGGTGAATCAAAATGTTTTGTGAAAAGAAACAGGAATAACAGAATAATAGATTGCATTAATATGGAGAGGAGAGGTGAAAGACAGTAGAATTGGTTATGCTTCACCCCTGACAAACCGATTGCCAGAACCACCAGCAGGAGGAGAATTGATATTCCCTATTATCAGGAAAGGGCTGCTAAGTAAGGGAGAGGGAGGTGGGATTGGGGAGCAGAGAACTAGAACCTGCCCCAGAGGGAAGGTGTCAGGCGATACTGAAGAGCATTTCCATAATGGAGGAGTTGTGAACCTCTGGTGGAATACAGAGATGCTGTGATAGGTTTAATCTGTGAAGTGTTTGCACATTGGAAGGCCACTCTCACTGAGTCACTGTTCTTACAGAGAGTTTTCCATTCCAGGAAAAGGACATGGGAGTTCTGAATAGGCAGCTGTCACCCAGAGAACTGGGTAAAAGGGATCACAGAGCCAGAGATGATATCATAAAAATAATCATAGAGAAAAATAAGGAGAAAGGCCTGGGTCACATCATTTGAGATACAGAGCAACTCCTACCCTTTAAGCACTGCTTTGGTCCAATGTAGCCTTTCCCATGAATTGATATTTCTAAGAGTTAGGTCCAGTAAGAGGGCAGGGAGAGGGGGGGAATGAAGCACAGAGCACAAACCGGTAGGCACATAAATCATTATGCAAATTTAAGAATAATTCTTTTCCTAACAATTCTTTTTGATTGATGCTGTAGGTGTTTTTATCTCTATTTCATAGAGATATGAGTCTCATATTTCATTGAGGCTCAGAGAGATCAAGTGACTTATCTATAGTCACACAATATGTAGGTGCAGCATGTCTTTTGAGTGTTCCCAGGTTCAAACCTCTAAATGCAGTGTTTCTTTCACAAGAACAAATGGCCTTACCAAAACAAACAAACAACAACAAGAACAACAAAACAACATAGAATAGAAATATAAAGTTGAGCATATTTCATGTGTCTTTCTCTTACTAGCACAGTACTTTGTTATGAAATTGAATTTATAAGGTTTGGGTTGGTGTAGTATTACTGTGATTTGATCTTCTCCTCCCATTCAATAGGCCTCAGGTGGGACTAGGTGGGAAAGGTTTATTGTATCTTTGTAAGTAGGCCTAAAGCCTCTACTTACCAGGTACTAAGCCTATTTGGGCATGAAGAACTCACAGCCCTAAGGGGAGTTGCTAAGACCAGAGCCAATGGTATGTGCACTGAGTTTTGGTCAAATATTAATTTAGCCAATCAGAGACCTGCATTCTAGCCAATCAGATGCTGGCTAGGACTGCATATAAGGAGAGCCCAGAATGTGAGAGAATCAGAATTGAAGAGGGACAGAACTGAAGAGAAGCATACACCAAGAAGAAATTGAGGCAGCAGACATTAAGAGGGTGCTGAAGAGTTGACATCAAGAGAGCCAGCATCAACAGAGCTGCAGAAGAGAGTGCTGAGGGGAGAGTTGGGATTCATGAGTGATTGTTTACAAGAAGGCCCTAGCAGGGGGAACAGTTACAGGATGACTTGGTTCCTCACTATAATATTGTGTTATAATTTCCTCATTGAGGTGGGCTCACTGGTTTTGGAATATAATTACTGCTATATTGAATTGGGGTTATTAGTCTTGGAATCTGATACTTTGGTGTCTAAATAAATGTTATACTTCCTCTGCCTTCTACCTAGAGAGTTTTTCATACTTTGTGATTCTGAACCATACAGGCCTGTCCATGGTCATTCTCGAGGTCATGAATCTTGCCTTACTGACACATTTGGGAATGGGACATTTGGCCATTAGGTCACTGCTTCAATGTTACCTGTGTTATATCAGATTTTCAAGTCTCTCACAATTATTCATTTAACATCAGCATCCCACATTCAGTTCTTCTAGATTTAGAGCTCAATGCAGAGCCAGATCATCTATGTACTCTGTTCTTACCCCTGTACTTAATTTTTAAAAAGAAATTTATTGATATCTTTTTTTAACATAACTAATTTCTCCACACATTCTCTTTTTCGACCTCCCAGATGCACATTCCTTATGACATTTTAAGAGGGTTATGTTTTCTTAAAAGAAGAGGATAAAAATCAGCAAAACTGATTAATACAACCACCACCACCACAATAACAAAATGACAACACCTGGCCATAATTACAATGTTCCACACCAATGAGATACTCACCTCTGCAAAACAGTGTATATGTAAGTGGGGGTAAGTGTAACATCTTGTTTCTGTGGAAAGGGCAAATTTGTTCTTTGTAATTTGGCAACATTCATTTTATGTTTAATAAATTTTATTTGTATCTTTGTTTTTTAATTCGATTTTATTTAATTTTTATTTTTAAAAGTATATTTATTTAGGAATTTATTTTCAACAACTATATGTAAAAATAATGTTTTAACATTTGCTTTTAGCCATTTGAGTTCCAAATTATCTCCTCTCCTCCCTCCCTAGTCCCTAATCCCACCCCTCATCCATTGAGAAGGCAAGCAACTTAATACAGGTTCTACATGTGTAATCATGCAAAACATTTCCATAATAGTCTTGTTGTAAAAGAAAACAAAGACCAAAAAAAAAGCCTCAAGAAAAATAAAGAAAGTTTAAATAAGTATGCTTCGGTCTGTATTCAGACCCAACCAGGTATTGGTGGATTCTTTCAATTTCTATTTTATCCTCTGGTTCTAGAATATTAGTAAAGTTTTCCTTGATAATTTCTAGAAAGATGATGTCTAGGTTCTTTTTGATCCTGACTGTCAGATAGTCCAATACTTTTAAAATTATCTCTTCTGAAAAAAAAATGTCCTGGACCTGTATTTCAGGTCAATTGTTTTTCCAGTGAGATATTTCACATTGTTTTCAATCTTTGTTCTATCTATATTTCTCATGAAATCATTACCTTTCCCTTGCTCAATTCTAATTTTTAAGGAATTATTTTCTTCATTGGGCTTTTGTACCTCCTTTTCCATTTGGTCAGTTCTACTTTTTAAGTCGTTCTTCTCCTTATTGGCTTTTTTTATAGGCCTTTTACCATTTGTTCTAGTCTGCCCTCCCCATTTTTTAAAAAAATCAGGACATTTTTCCTTCTCCAGTCTTTTTATTTTTTCTGAGGGGGGAAAGGAGGGAAATTGGGGTTAAGTGACTTGCCCAAGATCACATAGCTAGCAAGCATGTCAAGTGTCTGAGGCCAGATTTGAACTCATGTCCTCCTTACTCCAAGGCCGGTATTCTACTCACTGCTCCACCTAGCTGCCCCTCTAGTCCCTTTTTAAAGGTATTATTTTCTTCATTATTTTTGAGTGTGCCACCTTTACCAAGCTGTTGCCTCATTTTTCATGATTTTTCGCATCACTCTCATTTCTCTTTATTTTTTCTACTTCTCTTACTTGATTTTCAAAATCTTTTTTGAGCTCTTCCATGGTCTGAAACAAATTCATCTTTTTTCTTGGAGGCTTTTGATGTGGGAACTTTGATTTTGTGGTCTTCTTCTGAGTGTGTGTTTTGAACTTCTTTGTCATCATAGTAACTTTCTATGGTCAGAATATTTTTCTGTTGTTTGCTAATTTTCCAAGCCTATTACTTGACCTTTAACTCTATGTTAAAGTAGGTCTCCGCTTCCAGGGTGGAAGGCACATTTTCACAAGCTTCAGGGGTTTCATGCAGCTGTTTACAGTGATACTTCTAGGGACTTGTAAGTTTTAATTTCTTCTCTGGTGGTGTGATCTAAGAGAGGTATCTATTCCTCTCCTTGCCTATGCTCTGTGAGTAATCACAAGCACCTTTTCCTGCCCTGGAACTGTGAGGAGTGTCGTCCCGTGTCCCCCCCCCCCCCCCCCCCCCCGCCTCCACTGTGGCCATAGCTCTGCTGTGCTACTACTCCTCTTCCCCTTCAGACTGCCATCCAGGACTGCAGCCTAGATCAGAGTTTGGACAAAGCAACAAAGTCTTGCCTCCAGTTCAGCAAAAGGACCCCTTCAATCTCCTTCTGTGCAGTTTTTCAACCTCCTTACTATCTGAGGGCTGAGAGCTCTGGAAGCAGCTACTGCAGTTGCTGATTCACTGCCTGTTAAGGCCTGCTACTGGTTGCTGGGTCATGGTCTGTGCTGATGAGGTCTGAACTGGACCGCGTTCCACTCTCACATAGGGGCAGCAGACTTTTCCTTCTGATCTTCTAAGTTCTTTGGTGTCTATGGTCTGAGAGGTCTGGAAACCTACACTCCCACTGTTGATTCAGTTGTCCTGAGGCCTGCTCCTAGTTTTTTGGGGCCAGGGCTGTACAGGTAGCCTGTGCTGGGCTACACTCCTCTCTTATCTTTGTGCAACAGACCTTTCCTGCTAACATTATAAATTGTCTTAGACCAGAAAATTATTTCATGGCATCTATTTGTGGTTTCTTCCACTCTATAATTTGCTTAGAGTCTTTCTTTAAAAGTATTTGGTGGAGTTTAGGGGAGGGATCAGGTGAGTGTCTGCCTTTATTCCACCATCTTGGCTCCACTTCACTATGTTTTTTATATGATAATTTTTTTCTCTTATACACTACCTCCCTAAAGAACTATACTATACAACAACAAAAAAAAAATAACAAACTAGAAGAACAAATAGCAAACCTATTCAAAATACCAAAAGTAGTGAAATTATAACATCCTTGAATCTTGCAACCCATACAAAGAAGAGGTAAGAGATGTTGTCTCCTATTTTTTCTTCAAGTCCACACTTGTTCTCTGTAATTTTGCAACATTGATTTTTTTCTTGTTTCATGCTTCTTGTTCTTTCCATTAACATTGTCTTAATCATTGTGATTTTTGCTTTTTTTTGCTTACTTCTCTTTGCCTCAGTTTATGTAAATCTGTCCATGATTTTCTATATCCATCATATTCATTAATTTTACAACAGAGTGATATCCTGTTACATTTACAAATGGATTCATTTATCCATTAGCAATTGATGCACATCTACTCTGTTTCCTGGTTGTTGTAGTTGTCACCAAAAAAATGCTGCTATTAATATTTTGGTGTATATGGTCTCTTTCTTTAATCAATTATTTCTTTGGGACATGTACCTAGCAGTTGAATATCTGGGTCAAAGAATATTGCTTTCTAGAATGATTGTATTGATTCGCAGCTTCAGTAACAATGTAAAAGGGTGCCTGGTTTATCAAAACTCTTCCAATATTAAGTATTTCCATGTATTTTTTCATTTCTTCCAGTTTGCTGGGTGTAATATGAAACTTGGCTTTTGTTTTCATTTGTATTTCATTTAATTTATTCATTTCAAGCATTATTTCACATAGCTGTCCATAATAGTTTGCAATTCTTTTGAAACTTGTTCACATCCTTTGATGACATATATTGAGGTTTTGACTTGTAGTCTTTTTTGTACTAGTCACCTGAATATTAGCCATCTTTCTGAGAAATTTGATACCAGGATTGTTTTCTCCCAATTTTATAATTTCCCTGTCTTCTTAGATGCTTTAATTTTGTTTACCTAGCACTTACCTTCACTGCTTCTCTAGTCCCACAATATCTAGGTTTTAACAATCCCAGAAACTCCCTTACTCTGTATCTCCTCTATAAAGATTAATTATTTTAATTCTTTACTTTATTCTCACACTTCTCATGCTCTTCATTCATTTACACTTACTTAATTATCTTTGTCTCGAAGAGAGACAAAGTTTAGCTTGATATAACGAAATACTTCTTAATAATTAGGGGTATTAAACATTGGTGCAGGCTATCTTGGGAGATGGTTGGTTCTCCTTCACTGAAAGTCTTTAAGCTAAGCATAGATAACCACTTTTAAGTCATGTTGCAAACATAATTTTTTTCTGATTTATTAAATTTATTTTTAGTTTTCAACATTCATTTCCACAAGACTTTTAGTTACAAATTTTCTCCCTGTCTCTCCCCTTCCCCCACCCCAAGATGTCATATAATCTGATTGCCCTTTTCCCCAGTCTGCCCTCCTTTCTGTCACCCCACTCCCACCCCCTTACCCTCTTTCCCCTTACTTTCTTGTAGGGCAAGATATATTTCTATGCCCCATTGACTATATATCTTATTTCTCAGTTGCATTTGTTTTAACATTTGTTTTTTAGAATGAGTTCAAAATTCAGTCCCTTCTTCTCTCACTACCTACCCTCCATGAGAAGGCAAGCAATTCAATGTAGGTTATACATGTACCATTATGCAAAACACTTCCATAATACTCACGTTGTGAAAAACTAACTATACTTCCTTACATCCTATCCTGTCCCTCTTTATTCAATTATCATCTTTGATCATATCCCTTTTCAAAAGTGTTTGCTTTTGTCTTACCTCCTCCTCCAATCTGCCCTCCCTTCTATCATTTCCTCTCTCTTACCCCCTTCCCACCTACTTTCCTGTAGTGTAAGATACCCCATTGAGTGTGTATGTTATTCCATCCTCAAGCCAAATCTGATGAGAGCAAGGTTCACTTATTCCCTTTCACCTGCCCCCTCTTCCCTTCCATTATATCAGCTTTTTCTTGCCACTTTTATGTGAGACAATTTACCCCATTCTATCTCTCCCTTTCTCCTTCTCCCAATATATTCTTCTCTCACCCCTTAATTTTATTATTTTTTAGATAACATACCTTCATATTTAACTCAACCTGTGCTCTCTGTGTCTATATATGTATATTCCCTTCAAAAACTCTTATATTGAGAAAGGTCTCATGAGTTCCAAATATCATCTTTTCATGAAGAAATGTAAACAGTTCAACCTTAGTAAGTTCCTTATGATTTCTCTTTTTGGTTTACCTTTTCATGCTTCTCTCGATACTTGTATATGAAAGGCAAACTTGCTGTTCAGCTCTGGTCTTTTCATTGAGAATGCTTGAAAGTCCTCTATTTCATTGAAAATCCATATTTTGCCCCGAATTATTATATTCAGTTTTACTGGGTACAGGATTCTTGGTTTTAATCCTAGCTCCTTAGACGTCTGAAATAACATATTCCAAGTCCTTCAATCCCAGAATGTAGAAGCTGCTAGATCTTGTGTTATCCTGATTGTATTTCAACAATATTCAAATTGTTTCATTCTGGCTGCCTACAATATTTTCTCCTTGACCTGGGAACTCTGGAATTTGGCTACAAAATTCCTAGATTTTTTCTTTTTGGGATCTTTTTCAAGAGGCAACTGGTAGATTCTTTCAATTTCCATATTCCCCTCTGGTTCTAGAATATCAGGGCAATTTTCTTTGATAATTTCTGGAAAGATGATGTCTAGGTTCTTTTTTTGATCATGGCTTTCAGGTAGTCCAATAATTTTTAAGTTATCTCTCCTGGATCCATTTTCCAGGTCAGTGTTTTTTTTTTCAATGAGGTATTTCACATTGTCTTCCATTTTTTCATTCCTTTGGTTCTGTTTTAGAATATCTTGATTTCTCATGAAGTCACTAGCTTCCACTTGCTCTATTCTAATTTTTAAGGCAATATTTTCTTCAGTGATCTTTTGGACCTCCTTTTCCATTTGGCTAATTCTGCCTTTTCAGGTATTCTTCTACTCCTTGGCTTTTTGGAGCTCCTTTGTCATTTCGGTTAGTCTATTTTTTATGGTGTTATTTTCTTCAGTATTTTTGGGGTCTCCTTTAGTAAGCCGTTGACTCAGTTTTCATGATTTTCTTTCATCACTCTCATTTCTGTTCCCAATTTTTCCTGTACTTCACTTATTTGATTTTCCTAGTACTTTTTGAGCTTTTCTGTGGCCTGAGACCAAGTCATGTTTTTCTTGGAGGCTTTTGACATAGGCTCTTTAATTTTGTTGACTTCTGGCTGTTTGTTTTGATCTTCTTTGTCCCAAAGTAAGATTCTATAGTTTGAGTCCTCTTTTGCTGCCTGCTCATTTTCCCAGACAATTACTTGACTTTTGAGCTCTTTGTCAGGGTTTGGCTGCTTCCAGAGTGGAGAGTGCTTTGTCCCAAACTTCAGGGGTTTTGCACTGCTGTTTTCTGAGCTACTTCTATTCTGAGGTGGTGTGATACTCCTCTCCTGGCCTGTCCTCTGGTCTGTGAGTGCAAGCACTCTTTTCTGATGTGTAACTACCTGGAGGACTCCCTCTCCAGAGTCAAGCTCTGCCACCCTAGTGCTCTTCCTCCCCCAAGGGCCACCAAACAGGATTGTAACCCAGATCTAAGCAGGACAAAGCAAAAGAATGCTGCTTCAGTGCATGCAAAGTGATCCCACCTGGTCTGTAGGCCCGGAGCTGAGGGAGCAGTTGCCTATGCAGCCACCTCACCACCCCAGGGCTAGGGCCAGACCACATCCTTCTCTCACCCAGGTCCAACAGTTTTCCCACTGACCTGCTCAATTGTCTTTGGTGTTTGTGGTTTGAGAAGTCTGGAAACAGCTGCCAGTGATTCAGTGCCCCGTGGCCTGCTCTGCCTGGTCTGCTCTGGCTTAGTGTATCCTAGCATGCCCTACACAGGGCTGTGCTCCACTCCCAGCATGTTGCAATAGACCCTTCCCAGTGTCCATCCAGGCTGTCTTGGGCTGGATATTTGTTTCACTCTGTCATTCTGTGAGTTCTGTAGCTCTAGAATTTGTTTAGAGTCATTTTTTATGGATTTTGGAAGGATTTAGGGGACAGCTCAAGCAAGTCCCTGTTTTCACTTCACCATTTGGCTCCCTCTCCCTGCTGCCCCACCATAAATGAAATTCTTTTTCAAGTATGGGTAACTAGATCTAGGAGTTGGCAGTCTAGACTGCATCTCTCATAAATGTCTCAATTCTGAAATTCAAAAGTACTACTTCTCGAAATTTTTTATACGGTAAGGAGCTAGGTTCCACTAAGTCAATTCTAACACCAGTTTAACAATATTATTTTTCCCCTCCTTTGCACCAACTTCCCCCAGTTGGGTAAGATGGGAAGGGGGTGATGAATAAATATGGGGTATGTGTAAGTGGGCAGGAGTCCTCAAGAGAGGGAATTATCACAACCTCCTAGGACACACAATAAATTTCAAGATGCTCAAATAGCATTTTGGTTTTTTAAAGCATTTTTAAAGATCAGAGCATTCATCCCTTACCCCCTCCCCAGGAATTGTCTACCTGTTCTTGAAACCCCACCCCCCCCTTGTTTTACATATATCTTTTCCTTTCTCTTTATTATGTTTACTTCTGACTTTGTCATTGTCTAAATGCTGATCTTTCATTTCTCTGTCCTTACCTTTTGATTTTTTTCCTTTTTTGCCACTGACATTTATTCAAGAATCCCTTCTATCTTCTATATCCCTATGAGCCTCACTTTGTTTTAAAATATATGTCTCTTTCTTTAAGGATTTCCACTGTTTTAATTTTCTGTTCTATATCTGCTTCAGTATTTATCACAGAAAACTCATCCTTTCACCTTTTTCCAAGTTTCTTCTAGCTTTCCCCTACTTCTTTCTTCTCCTAAAATGTCTATTTGGGGCCTTCCTCTCATACACAAAAGCAAGGCCTCATTGACCTACCCACTTTGGAGCTAGTTAGATTCTGATCTGGCTTTTGCAACTCTCATGTTAGATTCCGGGGATATTGGACTTGAAAGCTAGAGCTATGTGGAAGGAGAAAGTGGCTCACAGCTACTGGTAACTGTTAATGATTCTCCAGCCTATAATGACTATAAAGCTTTTATATGCATGGTAGTAGGAGACCAAGATCCTATGTGTTTGTGGTAGAGGGCTTTAAATTTGATTCACTGAGTGTGCAGAGTTTGTATTATGAAGGGAATGACTTATGTTATATAAAGGTTATTGTCATAAATCAGAGGATGAGAGAATGCTTAATAGCATGGTAAATGGGAAGATGAGTAAGGCTGGGTGAAGTAGGTTAAGAGTGTGTTCAAGTGTAGAACTCTGGTAGTCCCTGTACAGAAGGCTGATCCAAGGCCAGAGATCTAGGAAGCTGTGAAGGAACACGGAGTTGTGGAGAAAATTGTTATTAGGAAAGGCATAATGTAGTTCATTGTACCTAGGGTTCAAGTCTGAGTGATTCCATATCTAGTGTCTTCCCACTTTCAAATTCCATTATCTAAGGAGCAATGAAGACAGAAGGCTACCTCATGGTATATACGCATATATGTGAATGTGTATATATATATATATATATATATATATACACATACACGTATATGTGTGTGTATCTGTCCAAGGTACCACCTTCTCTCCTCTGACACTGACACTATCCTGCCCATTCTCATTAAATACCTGTATGACTGATTGTTCTACCTGCCTCAAGTCTCTCCCTACTCTAGTCCTTTCTCCACTCAGCTATCAAATTAATCTTTTTAAAGCAATATGACTATGTCGTACCCCATCCATATTCAATTAACTCCAATGGCTCCATATTACTTCTTGGATCAATTTATTCCAAGTTCTTCATAACTAGGCTTATTACTACCTTCCCATTCTTCTTACACATCGCTCTGTACCACATACTCTGTGATCCAGTGGCATTGGCCATCTTTGTATTCCTAGAACAAGACACTTCATCTCCTGACTCCATAAATTTTTACAAGATGTCCTTCATGCCTGACATTCTCTCCCTCCATTATCTTTGTCTCTGGCTACCTGTAAGGCCAATCTGTAAGTGAAAATTCTTTCCTGCCTATTGAATAGGCCTTGCGTAGGGCCAATAAAGGAAGGCCTGATTAGAGGCTGGCCCACACCTTTTCACTAACTATGTGTGAGGCCCCAGGCCCCACACCTTTTTGCTAAGTAGGCTCTGAGCCCTCAGGCCCTTGAACAGGGTATAAAAGCTCTGAAGTTGGTGTTTTGCCTTTGGGAGCACACTCATTGAAAGAGTGTTGGTGATGAGACTCTGGGTGAGCTATTGAAGTAGCCCCCTCCACCTCCTGCCCCCACACTGACTTTGAAAAAACTAGATGCTGGTGCTTCTCTGGTAACTGTGTATATTGTGATTTTGTCAGGCAGAAATCTGTCTGTTAATCTGTTTATATTGTCTCTGTTTGCAATTTCTGTTTGTATTTGATCTGAAGTTCATGGTGCTGGCTTTCCCCCCTGAGCTAAGCGAATGGTTTATGTATGTTTAATTAAAGTAAGATTGTTAACACCTTAAAGCTGGTTTCCTTAGAAAAGTAGATCAAAGAACCTGTGCTAGCAACCTTCCTGTGAGCTTGACTTGTTGGTCTTAGGCCCCCACAACAGCTGCTAGCAACATTGTTGTTACACTATCTTGGCTTCCTTCAAGTTTTATCTACAGTGTCATTTTCTGGGACTTCTGGGAGCCAAGATATCAGAGTAAGCAGTAATTTACCATAACTGTCCTATATTCATCTCTGAACAACCATAAAATAGCACCCTAAACAAATCCATAGCAGAACCAGGAAAAATATAAGGTGAAACTATCTTTTAGCCCAAGAAACTTGAAAGATCAGCAATAAATGTCTGTCTCATTCTGGTAAAGGGGGAACATAGTCCAAGACAAAGGGTCCCAGAAAGCCAGCAGTAAACCTCACCTTGGCAAAGCAATGGGAGAACCTGAACCTTAGTATAATATGTCCTTCATATCTTTCCCATTATATTATAAATCCTTGATGTCAGGACTCCCCTTTTTTCTCCTATGCCAATAATTTAAAGTTTTTTTTTCCCTTCAGGACCCTATTCAGATGTCAATTCCTACATGACATTCTTTTTCCCTTGTCCCAGCTGAAAGTGATCTCTTCTTCCTCATATTTCTCACCAATCTTTTCCTTAGTTCTTATTTATTTCCACTGGCTTTTACTTTTCATATATGTAGTTTTAATGTGCAGGAGAATTTTAAAGGGTAACACCTATAATTAGTAAGTTTTAGGGATGACCACCCTTCTTTACCTGGTACTTGACTCACTAACTTATTAATTCTCATCTCAGGTTTTAAACAAATCATGGAGGTATGTTGTAATATTTCCTCATAAATTACTAAATTGAAATACCTCTCGCATTAAGTGGCTCTGAGCACACACACCTCCACCCCAGTTTGTCAAATGTGATTTTTTTTTAAATGGAGAAAGCTTCTTTCCATAAGCTTTACTATGTATAATCAACACCTTTTCTTTAGCTTTCTCCCACATCCGAGCCTTAAATAAACCTTGAGGTTACTGACTATACAATTTATCAACATTGTAATAAACAATAAAATGAAGACATAAATGATTATTTATAATGTATCAGCCATTAAAAAAAACAATCACTATCCTAGTCACCTCTAATCATCAACTCTGGAAACAGTTTTACTCTTGAGCACTCTCACTAAGGCATTTTCTTTAAATTACTTCTTTGCAAAATAAGGTTGATACTCAATTTCCTCTGGAAATTTCTTTTCAGACTTTGACTTTGGTGGTTGAAAACACTCAGCTACCCAGGAAAGTTCTCTTACTTAGTCCTTTCTCTCTGTCCTTGGTCTCTCTCTAGGTGTGACACTTAAAGGAAAATTAAGTGGCAAGTCCCTTCAGAGACTCCCTGTAATTCTCAATGATGCCAACACTTCTTGCCTCCATAGATAATGGATGGGAATGTCAAATTTCACCAGGGGTTGGGGGAAAACAAAAAAAATGTGTGCATGCATATGCCCACACACATACATACACACATGTATATGCACATGCATACATACCTATATAATATATACACATGCACATATGCCCATGTGATTATGTACATGTGTATATAACATGTTATACATGTATGTGCATATACATACATGTATATAATATATAGTTGTGCATATATGTAGATGTGAACACACTATATATGTGTGTATGTAGATGATGTCTAGGTTCTTTCTTTGATCATAAATTTCAGGTAGTCCAATAATTATTTAATTTTCTTTCCTCAGTTTTCTAGGTTAATTGTTTTAACAATGGGATATTTAATACTTCATTTTTTTTTCATTTTTTGGCTTTGATTTATTGTTTCTTGATATTTCATGGAGACATCCACTTGGTCGCCACTTGCCCAATTATATTGTTTTTTGAGAAATGACTGTCTTAAGTGAGATTTATTGCCTCTTTTCTGTTTGACTAATTCTGTTTTTTAGGAATTCCCTTCTGTGAATTTTTGTGCCTCTTTTATAATTAAGCCAATTCTACTTTTGGGGGGTATTACTTCTTTAGTAATTTTTTATGCCTCTTATAACAAGCTTTTAATTCTCTTTTCATAATTTTCTTATTCGCTCTCATTTCTTTTCTGCATTTTTCCACTACCACTCATGACTTTTTTTAACTCTTCCAGAAATTTTTATTGGGCTTGGGACCAATTAGCCTTTTTCTTTGAGGCTTTACTTGTAGCTCCTTTCAAATTGTTTTCTTCTGAGTTTATGTCTTGGTCTTCCTTTCAACTGCAGTTGCTCTTTAAGATCAAGTTCTTTTTGTTGGTTTATTCATTTTTCTAGCCTATTTCTTGCCTTTGAACTTTATGTTAAAGTTGAGCTCTTGGTGGCAAGCAGGCAATGTGTCAACCTTCAGGCTTTTTCATGCTGCTGTTTTCAAACCTAGTTCTGGGGGCCTGCAAGTTTTTGTGGTGTTCATGGTGGTATGATGGTGGGAAAGGTATGGTCACTGCACTCTGATTTTTACCCAGAAAGTGCCCCTACTCCTTAGGCAGCACAAGTACTAGCACTACTCCTGGCACTGGAATTGCAACCAGATTCCCTGCTCTTCTGCAGCCATTTCGTTAGCACTCCTGACTTGGAAATGGAACCAGGGTGCTTGCTCCTTTGTGACCAGTCACAAAGCCTTCTGTCTACCCTGGAACTGTGTCCTAGAACAGTGTATTAGCAATAGAGTTGCCAATCAGTGGCAGCTGGTTGCAATCATGTGATTGTCAATGCAATCAATGGGTCCCCTGCAATCTTTTGTTAACCAGTTGTCTTACCCCTCTTACTGCTTCTGGGCTGAAGCTGCTAATTCTGCCAACCTCCTAAGGTTTTTTTGGCTGGAAAAAAATGTCTTATTCTGATTTTTTTGGCTCTTTCATTTTAAAATTTGATTTGAGACACTATTTTTAAAGTTTTTTGGAGGGGGGTGTTGAGAGAGTTCAGCTTGGTTGCTGCCTCTATTCCACCATATTGGCTCTGCCCCCACCACCAAACATTCTTAAGCAGAAGAGTGACATAGTCAGACATATGATTTAGGGAGACTATTTTGGCAGTCTAGTGTAGGATGGAATGGAGAAGTTGAAAAGAGGGTGACTAATCAGGATTAATTAACTAATTCAGCAGAGAATTGATGCTGGTCTAAATGAAGACTGGTTGTGTGAGTAGAAAAGGAAGACTAGTTACAAGAAATTTTCTCAAGGCATTATCAATAAGATCTGATAATAAATTGAATATGGGGCCTTAGTTTGTCTAATTTTGGAGGAGGACTAAAACCAAACTGAATACAAGGTTACTTTATCACTTCAACTACATTGGGCTATTGGGGTTGCTAGGCCTCAGCTGGAAGCTGTTAGTTGCACTGTTTTATGCCCATGGCATTTTCTAAAGCCCCACTGGTACTAAATTCCTACATCTGTCCTAGTCCAGATGTACACTTGTGTCTTAACTGACACTATTTTTCATCTCTGAAAAGGAAAGCATGCATGTTAAGTTGTATATATTTGATGCTACAATGTCTGCAGAGTCACCCCATGGTGCTCCTTGGGGAGGGGTTGTTGATGTGGTTTTAGAGGGTGAGCTGATGCAGATGTGAAGGACTGCATGCTTGTAGTGGTGTTTCTAGGCTAACCCTTTTCAGCAAGTTGTGAAAAACCTGTAAATTAGAGCTGGCACCAGCTGCTTTTACTCACAGGCAATTAAGTTTTTAACCACCTTCTTATAGTTTGGAAAGATGAATCATTTCTTCAAATATATCATAGTATTTTCAATACAATGTTGTTTTTTTTTTAAACTGCCCATAATATGTGTGCTTGGTAGGAAACAACTTTTCCCCCAGTTAACACTTGCAAGACTTTAAAATAGTGTTTAATCATGGTGTAGTAGAAAAAATCAGGGGCTCTTCAGGCATGCATTCTGAGTTCAGTTCTGGCACTGTCATTAACTCATTATATGACCATGGGATCACCTCTTTATCTGTCTGAACCTCAGTTTCTTTATCTTCAAAGTGGAGGTTTTGGGGAAGGGATGCTGTTGCGACTACATGATTCCTTAAATTCCCTCCTAATTCTAAAACATCATGAATCTGAGTCTATCCATTTGTGACCAGGAGTAACCACCATCCCCACCACCACCACCACCCCATACCCCACCAAATATATGAACAGATCGGCAGGGTTAGAAATTACTTAGAATCCTGATTGTACTGGTGAGGAGGAGGCCAATGAAAGGTGACAATATTAATTATGTAAAGTAACACTGCGTAAAAGGGAGAAAGTGTCTGTTCTGAGAGAGCCCAGAAACCATTCCATGGTTTATAAAGAGATGTCCACTTCATATCTGCATCAAGCTGGAGGAAGAAGAGGATGGAAGACATGAGAGAGGGAAGAAGCTGGCCCCAGAAGTGACTGAACTGGAGAGCTGATGTTAATGTAAAGTGACAACCTGACTTTATAGATTTCCTTAAATGTCTAGTGTAGAGCTGGATCTGTTCCAGGTGGTGCTAATAAAGTGGAATGGGGCTCATGGGATAAAAGCACAGAAATGGAAAAGCCACTTGGGGGTGGGGAGAACAGGGAATCAAGACATTTAAGCCCAATTTTATATTTCCTTTAATCAGTTGATCTTGAATATATATGGTTTTAACATATAGCCAAAACTATAGGTTAGTTGTGAAATAGTAAATTATTTATGGTACGTAATATAGTATAATAGTAAATGCTCCTATTTGAAAGCATGCTTAATCGGTAGAAACTTATTCCTGAAGAGTTAAAGAAAGCTCTTTCCTCAGATCCTTGGAAATGAAAATAATACCTATTAGTACTATTCAGAAACAAGCTAGCACTTACGATCATAGGATTTGGGGCTAGGTTTTACAGCTGAGGAAAACCAAAGACCAGAAGGGCTGAATAACTTGGCCAGGTCACTCAGTATCTAATTTATCCATCTATTGACCAGAGCCAAAACTTCAACCTAGGTTTTTTGGAAAGCTCTTCACTTTGCTGTTTGATTTCCCAGTCTCCAAACTACAACCCTTTCTAGCTTTTAATTTACTTCCTGAAATCTACTTTCCAAATAAAAAAGGACTAGCTGTTCTGTAAACCTGACATGCCATCTCTTCCCTCTATGCATTTATACCAGCTGTCCCTTCTGCCTAGAATGCATTCCCTCTCCACGTCTGTCTCTCGGAACCCTTGTCATACTTCAGTGATCAGATCAGGTGCCACCTTATTTGAAAACAGTTTCCTAAACTCTCCAGTTTTTAACACACATTCTCTCCTCAGATTGTCTTTTATTTCTTTAACTGTATTTACGTTGTATAACCCAGTGGAAGGGTAAGATTCTTGAGTGTGGGGCCATGTGTGTGTGTGTGTGTGTGTGTGTGTGTGTGTGTGTATCCCTAGTGCTTAGCACAGTGTCTGCCATATAGTACGCTTAATAAATGTTTTTTGAGTTGAATTTATACATGTTGAACTTTCAGTCAAGCAGACTCCTCCCCCCCCCATCATTTTTTTTTCAGATAAACTGCTAACTATGCCTGCTCTATCTTACAGCTATGACATTTATTGCTTTTATCCTTCATTGTATAGAAGAGGACACTGGCACCCAGAACAGAGAGGTGACTTGCCCCAGTTAGTTTGTGGAGAGCCATGATGACAACCCAGGCTTCCTGTCTCTCAGCCTTGGTATAGACATACTTTCTCTTCCCTTAACATGTGCTATGGCTTTCATCTTTTTATACTCTGGTGAGCCCAGGGATCAAAGTTGGTAAATTGGAAAGTAGAAGACTTTACCAGACATCAATGAATGAGCCAAGCAGGAGAGGGGTGGGCCCGGGGGCGGGGTGTGGGGTGGGCGGTAATGCCTCTCTGGTTATTGCTTTCCCCTTGAGGCTATTGCTGATGAATGATTGCACCCTGTTTTGTGACAGTAAATGAACCTTCTTTTCTGAGTTCAAGGTGCCTTGGTCTCAGCTGCCAAACACGGCAGGGGCTCCTGATGCACTCATTAGCATTATCTGAATTAGCTTAATCCCGGGATTATGTGTCTTCAACATATGTCCCTGCCATGTGGAGTACTTTTCATGGCTGACCCATCCTTATTGCCCTATAAGGACTTAGACTGCTTTGAATTTGAAAATAGTCAAATCCTCACAATTGTCCATCCCCGAGCCTTTGTTCATATAGTCCTACATGGCTGAAATGCCTGTCCTCCCATACCTCCCACCATTTCTACCACATGAAAGCCTGCGCATCAATCAAGGCCCAACTGAAATATCCCTTCTTTCAAGAAAGGTCACAAAATTCAGACCTGGAAGGGATCTTAGAGATCGCTTAGTCCAACCCCTCCACTTTATAGATGAAAGACCTGAGGCCCAGAGAGGTTAAGTAATTAAGTAATTTGTCCCAGTTCACACAGTTAGTAAGTTAGTAAGGCAGAATTTGAAGCCAAGTCCACTAACTACAAATCCAGTCATCTTTCATATGATCCACTAAATATTCCCCCCTTGTCTGCTTTCTTAATATATTGTTCACATATTTTTATTTATACCATATTAATCTTTTTTTCTATAGTTATCTTCTCTTGCTATAAGGTACCCCTTAGGGACCGTGAATTAACTTTTGTATCTCTCCAGAAGTTACCACAGTGAATTGCACACAATTCATAATTGCTTTATTGAATGAATGCATAAATCATTTGGTTACTGAAGAAAAATATAGGACCTATCTATTTCCACAGGAGAACAGTTTGAAAAATAAAGCCAAGGAATCTTTGTCCCCACTCTTTACCAGCTTAAACGTCTTTTTGCCCCTAGGCCCATGCCACCCTAGACCACTCTGTCCCACATTCATCTCTTCCTACTCTGAACTTCTAATGATCTTTTTTTATACTTTTTTTTTGCAGGGGGGAAGGCAGGGCAATTGGTGTTAAGCAACGTGGCCAAGATCACACAGCTAGTAAGTGTCAAGTGTCTGAGCTCGAATTTGAACTCAGGTCCTCCTGACTCCAGGACTGGTGCTCTGCTCCCTGTGCCACCTAGCTGCCCCAAATTTCTAAGAATCTTAAAGACAATACCACATAATGCTTTTTTTGCTGTCTCATAATGTTTTTGAATTGTTTCATGGGCATTAATTTTGTCCCAACTAGAATAAGCACCTTGAAGGAAGTGATTAGTATCATATTTCTTATGTCTCTCCAACCAAGTTTCTGAGAACATTGTAGCCTCTCAATCTCACATCAATACATTAGTAGGATTATGCTCATAGTAACAAAAATTCTGATGACCGTGAATTCAATCTCTATAGAGTTTTCCAGTTTGTGAAGTGTTTCCCCCGCTTCCCACAACTGCCCAATGAACGAAGTATTGCAGGAGCAATATGTGAGTGCATTTGACAATATCTTTTGGAAGATACCAGTTTATTGAAAATGAAAAAAATAGCTTTAAGACTCAGATAACTTCCAATCTTTCTTGCAAAGACTCCTCTGTCTGCCTCGCTGGGCAATATAGTGTCTTATAGTACATGGCATCTTTAATACTCACCTTCCATTATCATAGACTGTCTTGTATTGTTAGTTATTTTTCAAACTTTTTCCTCCACAAAGTGGTAAACAGCTTGTGGGCAAGGATCTACCATATCAATTTTTTCATCACTCCCACAGTGCCAAGCCCAAGACCTTTCTGTGTTGTAGCAATGTGAATTGGTTGATTGAAGTTAACATGGGTAATTCATTCCAGTATATTCCAATTCTCTGGATGACAGAGGGCAATACCCTAAATGATAGTACTATTCACCAATGTGTTACCCATATTAATGAAATGATAAGTCAATACTGTCTCATTTTAATGAATTCTTATTTATATGTTTGTATTGTTTATGGTGGCATAGATAGGGTTATGACAAACCCATTACAAGATGATGATGGTACAAACCCACTGTTCTCTCCACATTGAGGACGTGAGTTTAATTACAGAATTTGTACATGCTACATACAGTTCAATACATAACTCTCATTTCAAAAATGGGGATTGAATATAAGCTCTGCCTGATTTCCCTCTGATTGATGTCTGGTCCACTGAGAGCCTATAACACTTGCTTGGAAGTTTAATGTCAGCTTGGGAATTTGAGGCCAGGTTCTTTGAGCTGGCACATCCCCATTTCTCATCACAAGCTTCTCAGAAACAATTAACATTTTTTTTATTTAAGTAATAAGTACTGAAGAAGGGATGTCATCATGAGATAATAACCTATGTGAAATCACTGGGTGTTCGGAGGTGAATCTATGGGTTCTCCATAAAATGACAAGACCATCAGCTAATGCCAACTTTTATAGAGCCTTAATGATCTAATCACTTTTCCAAGAAATAATTTTGATATTCAAAAGGAGGAACAGAACTTCAAAGACGAAAATGTTAAGATAGCATTGAAATGCATTAAATATAAGAGAATGCTAGTGGGGGGAGAAAGGAAATGTGGATTGAGACTTTTAAGAAGATGATAATACCTTTGCATTTCAAAATTATTATGGATATGCCATATAGCTTTGAATTAATCTGTATGAATCTATTCTTCTGTGAATTTAGGAAGAATAGGAAGAAGACAAATTCATCTCTCTCATCAATATCTTCCAGATGGCAATGATCACATCTAAATAATGGGGGGGGATCAAATTCAATGAAAGAAAAGGCAAACACCAATTACTTCTGTGAAGATATCAGTCACATTGATTATTTGGTAATCAATAAGCTAAGCCCAGCTGGCTTCCATGTCATTCCACTCAGGACCTGAGGAGCAGATTCTCCCCTGGCCTTGCTCATTCTCAAGTGCAATGAGGGTGAAATGAACTAGCGATGAACATTTACAGAGAGTCACAGAATCTTAGAGCTGGTAGGAGCCTTAGAAATATAGCATAGTTAGAACCATAGATGTAGAATGGTTCAGCTAGATGGTAATTGATTATCATTGATTATAGAATGTTAGAATGCAAAGGGCCTCAGAGGTTAGAGAACCTTTAATACTTTAATACTTCTCTCAATTCACAGCTAAGAAGTCTGGAGATCAGGAAACACTGTGGTATGGTCACAGTTGCATAGCATGCCTTTTGGGGGAAAAGGGACAGTTTTAGAACTCAGGTTCAATTTTATTACCCTGTCCACATAAAATATCCATATGTTACAACGTGTAGTATTTTGAGATGCTGAAATTGACAGAACTTATTTACTTAGAAAAAAAACTAACTTTACTGGCTCCTCATTCATCAGCAAGAAAAGCTCTAGTATCAGTCTAGTTGCTCTGGGAACCAGTAGTGACATCATTAATGGTGACCTCCCAGTTGTGAGCCTTAGTGGAGTTATCCAGGTGGCTCCGCTTCCTTATAGCATTCATCCCCAGGCTCTTCTGTCTCATATTTACTTCAGAATAGCTAGTCTTTGTAATATTCCAATTGTGTCCAAAAGGTCTAGGGGGTGAGGATGCTGTTAAAAAAAAGAAAAAAAAATCACCAGAAGAGGTCATTTGATCCATGTGGGAAAACCCTGGCCTCACACATCTGCTCTGCTCCCTCTCTAAGGCACTAGAGAGTGAAGCAAGGGAACAGTTGCATGTTGAGACTATGTGAGAATGCTGTGTGAAGGGGTGGAGAGTTGCTATTTGATGTAAACATGGAACCTCAACATATCTGGATTTGATTCATAAAGAAACATGGGCCTGTAGTGCCATAGGCATGATTTCAGTGCTATGGAAAAAGCATAGTTGCAGCTTAATGTAAATTGTTGTGTGGCATGGAGAAAGAGTGGACCAGGAAGTAGGAAAGACTGGTTTGCATTGCAGCATTCTCATTTATTAGCTATGTGACCTTGGGGAAGTCACCTAACATATCTGAGCTTCAATTTCCTTAGCTGTGAAATGAGGGAATGGAGTTAGATGAGATCTGGGACTCCTTACAACTCTAATGGTTTTCAGGTCAATCAATCAACAGGCATGAATTAAGCACCTACTGTGTGCTAAGTAGTGTAACACACACTGAGCATACAAACTCAATGAATGAAATAATCTGTACTCTCAAGGAGGTTCCATCTGGTTCTAACCTTCTATGATTTTAAGGACCCTACCGACTTGGAAATTATACGCCTCTAGGATTCTAAGTTCTCTCCGTCTCTGGTGGTGCATAGTTTTATAATTCTAAAGTAAATCCAGAGCACGCCCCATTAAAGGAACTGTATAACCACATTCATCTGTCTGTATTCTGCTGTCATATAGGTTACTAAAATATAGATTTAGAAGCTAAACTAGAGCATTAACTAAAACAATTAGCTCTTGCCTCTCAGTTTACCACATTTTCTCTCTCGATGGCATGGTAGCTTTTTACTCTGTCTTTTCTCGCCAAGTCTTGCATTTTTCTCAAGTTATGGTTCATTGTTATTGTTTTTAAGGTGGATTTAACAGAAATATAATTGCCATTGGGCTTTGCAGATATCATGCTTTGACACCTTAAATGCCTAGCAATTTCAAAACATTGGATGTTTCTTCCAAGCGATGGCTCGAATACAATCCAGGTTTCATGAGTTTCTGGCGTGGGAAAATTTCCCACCTGGTAACCAACTTCTTAGGGATGAGCTTCTCCAAATTTAGCTGGGTTCATCCTCAGATGAAGACCATATGAACATCCATGTGGTACAATGGAATAAGAGGTCCTGGGTTCAAATCTACCTGTGGCACTTAATCTATTACCTGGGCCAAGTCACTTTACCTCATAAGGCCTCAGCTTCCCCCTCTATAAAATGGAAGAGTTGAACAAGGTGGCCTCTGAGGCCTCTTCTAACTTTTAACCTATTCTAAGATCTTATGATCTCCTTGGTGGTCCCATTCTCAAAATCTTTGCAGCTGTATGGGACATTGAAGAGATTCCAAAGTATTCCACTGACATACTCTTCATTATCAGCCACTTTCACAGCAGATAGAGGCACACAAGGAGGTAGGTAGGTGGATAGAGTGCTAGGCCTGAAGTTAGGAAATGCTGAGTTCAAATCTGGCCTCAAACATTTGCTATTATCTGTGCGACCCTGGGCAAGTCATTTAATATATAAAACTGCTTGCCTCAGTTTCCCTAACTGTAAAATAGGGATAATAATAGCTTTTACTTCACACTCATGCTCTTTTTGTGAGAATTAAATGATATTTATAAAGCACTTAGCACTGTGCCTAAGATATAATGCATGCTATATAAATGCTATCTGTTATTAGAGGAAAATTTTGTGTAGGATGGACAATGCAGAAGCAGGTGAAGGCTGGACAAATTTATCTCATTTATATCCACCTTTGCTTAATAGACACTTTGCTTTCATTAAGAGTATGTTCCCTCTCTATATCAGGGAATTGTCATGTGCTTTATCCAACTGGATGTGAAATTGCATCACATTCACACATGCTTTCACTATAAACATACAGCCCATAAAGTCATAGATTTAAAGGAGACCAACTTGTAAGTTATAGAGGAGAGGAGGATGAGAAAACCAAGGAAAAGATTGCAAAGTGAGTTCCCTAAGGTCACACAGAAAGTTGTTAACAGACCTAAAATCCCCTAGGTTTTAGGAGGAATGGTTTACCTTATTTACTTTCCTGGGCCTGAGAACTCTGAATAAATTAACCCTCCTTTGCTAATCTCCAGCTGGTGCTTATGATGGGCATTGCTACTGCTGTTTTGTCCTTCTCCACTCTTGCCATGGGTGGAGCCAGCTCACACCATAACCATCTGTGCTTTTGGTAATAAGAGGAGACTTTTGAGCCAAGGGGGGCCTTCAGACCAAGCATGGAATCTAAATTAGAATTGGGAAGCCCTAGCAGCTTTCTTCAAAGCAGGGGGAAGAGTTGGATGTGAGACCCTACTTTATCAGGACTGAACTAAGTGGGGCAGGGGAAGGCAATAGGGAATGGCCTACCACCCTGCAGAGAAGTATGATATCAAGTCATGATTTACAAGAGGGGCTCTTCATTTTCTTGAATTCCTCTGCTTTCATTGAAAAAAAATTATATAAAGAATAACATTAGTGTGTATTAATATAGCCCTTTAAAGTTAAATAGCCCCTTGCCTACATCTCATTTGATCCTTACTACACCCCCGTGTGTTCGGTAATACTAAAACTTCCAAATTCCATTTTATAGATGGGAAAATAGAGACTCAGAGAGCATAAGTGACTTATCCAAAGTTATAGTTGAGACTTGAGCAAATATGTTCTCATGTTAAGCTCAGTGAAATTTCCACTAAATGCAGTGGCTTCTCTTTGCAATGAAGCAGGTATAAAACAAACAGGAATCCATCTATCTATCTATCCATTCATTCATTTATCCATTCAATGAATTCACTCATTCAAGAAGCACTTAATATATTCCTACTATGTTCCAGGCATCGTGGTAGGTGCTGGGGAAATGAGGAGAAATGAAACAGGTTCTACTCTTAAGGAGCTTACGTTCTGCTAGAACATATATACAATAAATAGCAAATATAGAGAGAGCAATCCCTGGAGATAAAGGAAGATGCTGGCTGCTGGGGGTGTCAGAATAGGCCTTGTGTAGAACCTGGAAATGGAATTGAGCTTTGAAGGGAGATATGCTATAAGAAAGAGAATGGGAGTGAGTTCATTTCAGACATGACTATAGTTCCGGAAAAGGCATGGTGATAAGAGCTGGAATGTTGTGTATGGGGTATAGCAAACAAGAACATTTGGTAGGAATATGGAGTACATGAAGAAGAATAAGGTCTATGATGGAGTAAGACTGCCACGGGCCTTAAATGCCAAACATAGTAGTTTGTACTACAGTCAAAAGGCTGCCATTAGAGGTGGAGAGCTATTGAGTGTCTTACTACCAATAGAATTTTACTGAGAAGGTGTGCTCACTACTATTTCAGCTTTTGCAATGTCAGGTGTGTTCTGTAACTCAAAATGATCTTATAATAGATGATGCTGCCTTAATTTATATGCAGGAAGAATTTGCATGATGTACAAAACTTAAAGCAATATCTATCTATATCTATGTCTATATCTATATCTATATCTATATTTATATCTATATCTATATCTATATCAGTGTCAGCAGTATGCTGGTAAATATTTAAGAACTGGCCCTCTGAAAAAAAAGAAGTATTCATAATACACTTTTAAGTTCAATCTGCTATTACAATTGTCTCTATCTCTTTATTAAATCACAACAATCAACAGAACATTAAGTGTAGCTTTGATTTGGAGCATTTGCTGGTTTCCAAGTTGTAAATTCTCACACTAAAAATTTAACAATTGGCTCCCTGTTCCACTTAGCTCCAATTCTAGCATTATGATTGTTGTTAATACCTATCCGTACATGCATATGGATATATAACTATTCACATATAGGTTTGTTCTAATAATCTAAGGAATAGCACGATCCTACTAAACAATTGTACGTGTAGGTGTCATTTTCAAAGATATCACTAGTTATTGCTTGACTTAGAATGAGCTGGAAGAGCTGGAAGGGACTTTAGAGATCATTTACTCCAGCTTCCTCTTGCCATCTAAGAGGAAACTGAAACCAAGGATGGGTAAATTACTTGTGCAGGATAATTCAATTACTTACTGAAGAGCAGTGACTAGAACCCAGTTCTTTTAGCTCCAAGTCCACTCTTTTTTTTCTCGATGGAATATTGCTTCCTATCACATCAATCAGAAAGGCATAAGAACTGTTTATTTCCTCCTCTGCAAAATTATGGGAGTAAGTTAGATGACATTTAAAGCCTTTTATAATTATGACATCCTATGGTTCCAGTATCCAGTATTTTAATACATCTTTCAACTTTAACATTCTATTGCTTTGTCTAGATCCATCACTGTAAGGGTATGTCCATGTTATGAAAAACACCAGCATACCTCAAGTGATTTTGTCATGGCTGATTTGGATTATAGTAGCATTTATTTATCAATTATATATGTATTTATTAAGGCCACCCTATGTTTCTAGCACTGTACGAAGTAATATGAAGCACCCAGAAAAATATGACAGAATCATATAGTACTTATGTGTTATTGCTTGTCAGGAAAGACTAGTTCAATTCGACACTACACCACGTGTTAGGAATACAAATACAAAAATAAAGCCATCTCTTTCTTCAGGGTTTTTGTAGTCTCCTAAATGGAGGAAGGTATTAGATATAGCCAGATTAGCAAGTGTAACATCGTTTGAAAAGGGAAAGTCAATTCTTCATTGAATTATTGAAATATTACTTAAGATGTTGCACCTGAGTTGAAATTGAAGAAAGTTTAGGGTTCTAAAGGGAAGGAGAGGAGGAGGAATAGGAGGAGGAGGATGAGGAAGAGGAGGAAAAAAGAGGAGAAGAGATATCTTAGGATCCTGTGGTTGTAATCTCTTTCAAATAGACTGTATCCTAACATAATACAAAGCTTATATAGATATATTTATCCATATCTATATCTATCTGTCTATATATCTACATCTATACCTCTATCTATCTTTCTATATCTATATCTATCAGATGGATAGATTATATATACATATATATATATATATATACATACATGTATATATATATAATTTCACCCCTTGCTCCCATTCCCCAAATAACAAAAGTGACAAAGATACAGGCTGCCAATCCAGTTGGAGAATCAAATTCTTGAGTGAATAATTTACTTTCAGGTTTTAGTTGGAGCCAGTCAGTGAATACTGGGCCCAAAGTACCCACTGCTAGAAGCCTTTGCCACTACATTAGCTGATACAGATTTCAAATGATAAGATAGTTTCTCCCTATTGAAACAGCTTCCACTTCACAAAGAAGTGAGGCTATCACCCCCTAGGGCCCTTCTCAATTAAAAACTGTTATTTGTTCAAATGTAATTCCTGAAAGCCCTAGTGTGATGGAGGCTCTTATGAAAGCTTTTGTTTACATGCATTAAATTACCAGCATTTTCCAAGAAAAGTGTTTTCTATCATTTGGTTATTTACTCAGAAAACAGGTTTCTTGAGGTTGGAAGCAGTGTGGAAATGTGGCCCAAGGCTAACATAGACTTTGCTAACCCTTTCTTCCCTCCCCCTCCACCATTAGATGTTATAACCTAACTCTATTGTCCACATTCCAATCCCAGAACTTTTTCCCTGAAAAGCAATCAAAGAGCAGACAAATTTTAAGGAAAATGTGTGAGAAGATTCTTTCCCACAAGGAAAAGGAATTGAAATAAGATGAGATGTGTATTTCACATGAAGGACGGATGAAATGAAATAATATCAGTGGTTATATGGGACTGGAAAAGATCAAGTCCTAGGATGTAGCTGACTCCAAATATTTAGTGGTCATAAGTATGATACAATGTCAGTAAATTAGAGGGCATACTGAACTTAAACTTTTGTATATAACTTTTATTGAAGCCAAATTTCATCTTTCCACCAACAAAACTTCACTACCCTCCCACCCTTGCTGGAAATTTCTTGGAGAGCCAACGTCTGTCGGTAACATTATTTGAGTGGTTTTAAGATTCTACAATAGCTACTGCTCTCTAGAGGAGCAAAGAGCAACTCACAGAGGCAAAAAACAGTCTTATAAATGTTTTAGTCACATCAAATTTACTGTGCCCTTTCACTGTGGTCTCTATTAACAACACTGTCCATGGATCCAAGTTGGATTATAATGAAAAGTGTCAAGAAGGAGGAAAAAAAGAGGAAGAAGAGTCCCTCCTAACTGAACAACACCTTGAGTCTTAGAAATCTCAGTCTTACAGAATGCTGGATTATGGAGGGAAAGTACACCACATAGCATCCATATATGTGCAATTCATCATTCTTTCCCAGTTTGTTTCTTTGTTAAGAGAAAGCTCATCAAGAAAGATGTGCCATATTCCTTTGAAAGAGTTTTCCAAAAAAGCAAGTATAACTTGTTTCTCCAGGTCACAGGAAAAATTTGCTCTTTTAAGGCTCAAAGCAATATATAAGCCAGAGTCAAAAGGATACTGAGAGTAACATTTTCTTTAAAATACAATGCCTCCATGTCCTCCAACAAAAATATTTTAAGTATCACAGACCTTATAAACACTCTCCTCAGAATCTTTTTCATCAATGAACATAAGTGGGCTAAATACATGAACCAACTGTTTGTGTGTGTGTGTGTGTGTGTGTGTGTGTGTGTGTGTGAGAGAGAGAGAGAGAGAGAGAGAGAGAGAGAGAGAGAGAGAGAGAGAGGTGAGACAGACAGACAGACAGACAGAGACAGAGAGACAAAGAGAAACAGAGAGACAGAGACAGAAAGATAATAGTGGAGTATTTAATGAAGATTGCCAAGCATGTTGATCACAGGTTTTCATGGAAATCTTTAGCTCATTCTAAACACACACCTTCATTTCAACTTCATTAAAATAACTTCCATAAATTACAAATATAGTTAGAAAAACACTAAAGATTCTACCTTTGTGTTAGATAATAGAAGATAAAAATAGAAATGGATGGTGGAAGTTGCAGAGGCAGATTTAGACTTGATGAACAGAAATAATTCATAACATTTAGTGCTATCTCCTCAAAATGGAATGGGCTATCCCAGGAGCTTGTAAATTCCTCCTTACTACAAACTAGATCATCACTTTGGGGAGATCTTAGAAAGGCTTACATTGGCTTACTGGGCATCTAAGGATCCTTCCATTTCTTAGATGCTGTAGTACTGTAATTTGGTCCAAGAAAAAGGGCTAAGATAAGGGATATAAATTTTATTTCAATTTAATATAAGAAAGAGGTCCAGAATTCCCCACCTCCCCACAATTCTAATGGGCAATTATCAAACCTCTGTATTTTCTCCCTCCCATTACCCCATTCCCCAATGAAAAAAGGAAGAAAACAAAACCCCTGTAACTAATAAGCACAGTTGAGCAAAATAAATTCCCACATTGGTCAATTTTATTTTTATTTGTCTATGTTTATTCACTCAAATGATTTTTCTTGTCATTGATACAGTTGGCATTTATAGTAGTATATAAAATTGTAATGGTCATAAATGACATGCTTCTTTTACTTCTGATATTATAAGAAAGGTGTCTAGTTTATCTTCATTATACATAATATGTGCTCTTCATCTTATATAGATACTACTTCTCCTATTAAGGAAAGAAACATTTATTAATCTGCTATCTACAATTTTAACAGAAATGGTGTTGTATCTTGTTAAAAGCTTATTCTGCATCTGTTGGTATAATGATTTTATTTTTCTTATATAATATGGTTAATTATGATTATTGAACCAAACCTGTATTCCTGATTTAAATGCAATTTTGTGATATGTTGCTCTGTATTCCTAGTTAATGTCTTGTTTTTAACTTTAAAAAATCATTAGTGGTGTTAGTCTACACTTTTATTTCTCTCATTTGACTTTTTCTTTCTTAGACAGTGAGACAATATTTATATTACAGAAAGAATTTGCTAGGACTTCAATTTTTCATATTTTTTTCAAGCAACTTGCTTATCTAATTTTGAAATTATGTGTTCATTAAATGTTTGATAGAACTCAGATATGAAATGATCTGCATCCACCCATTTTCCCCCTTTGGGAGATCATGTATGTCTTGTTGATTTTCTTTTTTGAAGATTAATTCGAATTCTCTATTTCCTGTTCTGTTAATCTGGACATTTTAAATTTTTGTAAATATTTTCATTTTATTTAGCTTGTCACCTCTACTTGAAAAAAATTGAGCAAAAAAGTTTTTTTTTAAAAAAATCCTTTGTTTCATGCTCATTTTAAATGAATTCATCTTTTCAATTTTTGATAGTGATAATTTTGCTTTCAACTTTGTTTATCAAAATGGAATTAGCTAATTATCTAACTTTAAAAAACTAGATGCTAGCTTTCTTAATCCAAAGATTTTTGATTTCAAGTTTGTCGATCTTTTATGATTTTAAGGCTTCTTTAAATGTTTATTTATATTGTATTTTATTGAGGTATTTAATTTGTTTTTTTTTCCTTTTTTTAGATGCATGCCCAATTTGTTGATTTTTTCTTATTTTTATTGATAATTATGGCAAGATGCATATTTTCCTCAAAGGGCTAATTTGGCTGTGTCTTCAACATTTGTTTCTTATGTTGTCTTATTGTTGTCATTATATTCAATTAAATATTGTTTCTATGAGCTGTTCTTTAGCTCATACATTTTTATGATTAAATTATTTAGCCTCTAATTTATTTTAATGATTAATTCAAGGATGCTTTATTGAATATACATTTTATTGTTTTGTGTTCCTTAAGATGCACTTAGTATTTCTGCTTTACTGTATTTGCGAGGTTTTTGTGATATAATACATTGTCAATTTTTGTAAAATTGTCATGTACATCTGAGATATATGTATGATCCTTTTTTATTCAATTCAATAATCACTAGACAGTTATGTGTCACTGTTCTCTAAAATTCTATTCATATTCTTAATTTCTTGTTCTTTTTTGGTGTTGATTTATCAGATTCTGAAAGAAGGGGAGCAAATTGAGGCTCCACAATATTGTACTTTTACTATTTCTCTCTTTTACACAACTAATCTTTTCTTTAATATTTAGATATCATACAACTCAGTGCATATGTTTGCTATGATATTGTTTCTTTATGACAACTTTATAATGTAGTTTCACTGTTTGTCATCTTTTTTGAATTTATTTTTTTTCTATTACCTTGTTTCTGATCATTATTGTCAATTCTGCTTTTTATTTTTATTTTTTACTTCATCAGAAGAATAGTAGACTTTGCTCCAGCCTACTATTATAAATCAGTGTGAATCTTTATGTTTCAAGTGTGTGTATTGTAAGCCACATATTGTTGAATTCTGCTTTCTAATCCTTTATGTATCCTTTTCCATTTTATGGATAAGTTCAGCCCATTAACATTCAGTTATGATGATCATGCATTGCCTTTCATTCTTACTCCTTATACTTTCCTTCTGCCTCCTACTCCTCCTGTACAAAGAAGAGGATGATGAGTGAGGAATGTGCTCAGCCACAATGCTCTAGTTTTAATGCAGTCTCCTGTTTTCCTGCCTCTCTTTTTTTTTATCTTGTCAAGAATCCAATCCCAGGTCCTTGCTCTCTCTTTCTTTCATATTTTCTTTATTATACAACCCATATTGCAATGTTAGGTGAAATCCATTTCTGCACTCAACAGTGTCTGAATGTTTACATTTTTTCCTCCTTTAATCAGTTCAAATGAAAATTACAGCCAAACATTGCCCACTCTCTCTACCTTTTCCTTCTTGTTTGTTTAGTCTTTTACTTATGTACTCCAGTTTTGTCAGAAAAGGTCCTCCATCCTACCTCTAGCCATGCCCACTCCTCAATATAGTCTATTCCCCTTATCTTTCCTTTGTTCCTTTAAGGTCATCTAAAAATAATAAATCCATTCCCAGACTTGCTGTCTTATTTGACTGTCCTTATGGCTTTTGATGATATTATGGTTCTATTGGAAAAAAAAGTATTTCCTACTTTTAGAATTTAAAAACTTCATCCTTGTTTAGACATTTATGATTCCTTGCCTGTACTTACCTTTTCGTGTTTCTCTTAACACTGTGTAATTCAATGTTTCCACTCAGTTCTGATCTTTTCATTTGAAATGCTTGGAAGTCCTGTGTTTCATTACATACATTTTATCCATCTTGGATTATTCTCCCTTTTGCTGGGTAAACTATTCTTGATTGTGAATCTCTCTCTCTCTCTCTCTGTCACACACATACACACACACACGCACACACGTAGTACATGCACACATGTGCACATGCACATGCATACGTATAGGTATCTCCTTTGGCAATTTCATATTCCAAACTCTCTGTTTCCTTATAGTGGTGTCTGGCAAATCTTGTTTGTGGCTCTTTTATTTGGAAGTTTTGAATTCTGGCCATAATGTTTCTGGAAGATTTTATTTGGGGGTTTCTTTCACCATGTTATAGGTAATATGTTTTTTTTTTTAATTTTTCACTTAACCCCCTTGTTCTAAGAGAACTTGATAGTTTTCTTTTACTATTTTTGCCGTATGATATGTAGGGTTTGGATTTTGCTTTGTTTGACTTTTTTGTCATTTTCTGTTAGTCCAATTATTCTTATACAATCTCTTCTGAATGCTTATTGGGTTCTTTCAGGTTTTCAAGTAGTCTGTTGCTTGAGTAAGATTTTGTATCTCTCATACTGAATTGTTGAGTCCCTTTCCAAGTTGCTCCTCTCCCTTCTGCCTACAAGTTTCCCCAATCCTTAATCTAGGCAGAAAAAACTTGTCTGGATTTAACCATCCTTAAAAACTTTTATTGTATATCTCTCCTAACTTAAACACCCAAAAGACTAGGGGGAAAAGGCTTGCAACACTTTTGTCTTCCACTTCATTTCCTTTCACTCTCATTTCAACCCTCTAAAATCTGATTCTGTTCTCATGCTTTCAACTGAAGCTTCTCTCTCCAATGTTACCAATAGTTGATGACCCTTTATCAGATCTCATAATTCTTGATCTCTGCTACTTTAGAATGTGAGCTCCTTCAGGGCAGTAACTAATTTTTTGCCTCTTTTTGTATTCCTAGTGCTTTAGCACAGTGTTTGGCATATGGTAGGCACTTAATAAATGTTTATTGATTGGTTTGGTACCAGTGACTATACTCTCTTCCTAGGTATTCTCTCATCTTTTATCTTTTATGATATTGGATTACTTGTTTCTTCTAAATATCTTAACACTCTTTCTCAGTCTCCTTTGTTGAATCATTCCTAACTCATCATCTAAGGACATGGATTTCCCAAGGTTTTGTCATGGATCCTCTCAGTTCTATGTATTTTCTTCTGATGTCTTCAATATCTTAAAAGGATTTCATTATAATCTTTATGCTAATGACTCCTAAATCTATATATTTACCCAGATTTTTTCTCCTGAGTTCTGGTCCCACATCACCAACTATCTACCTGATAGAACTGGAAGCTTCAAAATCATTTCGAACTCAATATATCAAGAATCTTTATATTTCCTTTCCATCCTTACCTTCTTTTCCAACCCTGGGCTTTTGAATGCAGAGTTAGAATTGCTCCTACTAAATGAAATTCCCTCTAATAATAACATAGTTTTGTCCTTGGAAATTATTTTATATTTGTACAGAGCAATTCCCTATACTTAATTTCATTTAATCCTAAAAACAACCTTGTTCCTTCAGTAAAGTTGAATATTAGAGTTTTTAATCTTTACTTTACAGATGAGGAAACTGATTCAAGAAAGTTGGTGACTTGCTTAAGATGCCCAGGCTATTAAATGGCAGATCTGGGTTTAGGACCCAGTTTTATAACTGTTAATCTGGTTCCTTTTCTACTAGGATTCTTTTTTTAAGGCCAAGGGATGACTTCTGATTTCCCTGGTATGGGGAATTCCTGGTGAAGAACTTCCACCAATGCAGATTTAGATCCAAAATGCAACATTAACAGTGTGACCTCATTCAATGCACATTATCTTACTGCACCTCAATTTTCTCATTGATAAAATAGGAATAGCAAAATTCGCACTAATTACTTTAGAATATTAAATGTCTTAACCCTCTTTATACATCAGTAGCCATGTCAATGGATAGAGTGATAATTTTAGAGTAAGGAAAACCTCCATTCAAGCTTCACATCTGACCCATGAGCAAGTTGCTTAACCTCTCAAGGCCCTAAGCTACTTTCTGTCCAAAATTCTAGAGGAAGTTTCCTCACTAAAAGTTCCCTAGAAGCAGCTAAGTGTAGATTATAGGTCAGGAAGATTTAAGTTTAAATCTGGCCTCAGACACTTATTAGCATTGTGACTCTGAAAAGGCACTTAACCTTTGTCCGCCTCAGTTTCCTGAACTATAAAATGGAGATGATAACAGAACCTACACCTACTCAGGGCTGTTATGAGGATCAAAAAAGCAATAGTTGTCAAGTACTTAGCACAGCATTTGGCAAATAGTAGGTCCTTAATAAATGCTGAATTTCTCCCTTCTTACATAAATTAAATCACTGGTCTAATACTCATTGTCCCTCAAAGAAAAAAAAATTCCATAAGTTTTCAAAGTTCCCAAAGGTGGAAAGCTTTGTTATTTTATATCTTACTCTATGGAGTACATAGTATAGCGCCTATCATATTTTTGGCATTAGCATTTTTGGAAATGTGGACAGATTCAGTGGGAAGGGATGTAACAAATTAGTCCACACCTTTGATTTTATCAGTGAGAAAACTCAGTACCAGAGAAGTTAAGTGACTTACCCAAGATCACACAGGTAGAATGTTGCAGAACCAGGAATCAAGCCCACATAACCAGATTATGTATCTACTGCTCTCTCCATTGCCCCATGAATGTTCAAGTGCTTTGTAAACTACAAACCTCAAAAATGAATGAGAAATGTTCCCAATGAACTCCCTAAAGAGCCCACCATCAGCAAAGCCATTCTCAGATAATTGTCTTATTCTGTAAAGATGCAGAAGTTTCTATTTTTCAGTGTTTTATTTGTCACTAAGACCAAAGTAAATCATGAAGTAGAGAAAGATGGTGTTTGCCTGCTCAACCATAGGACTGTTTAACCTGGATGCATTGAGTAGGTCACTTGTGGTCTGTCTGTAGAGAAGCATAATTAAAACAAATATTCTCAACTTTTTCCTGACTCTGGCACCTCATTAGACACATCTGTGGTGATAGGCCAATGAAAAATTCCTTTCAGAATTGTCTTGAAACAGTTTCATAACTCACCAGATTTGTAGAACAAGAGGATGATCTGCTTTGGAAATTCCCAGGCTATAGAACCATAGACCACTAGAACTAGGAGAATACCTTAGAAACCGTCTAGGCCAAACCCTCTCTCACAACAAATGAAGAAATCTGAACCTTCATTATGGAAATGACTTGCCCAAGCTCCTACAGACAATTAATTGGTAACCTAATGAGTCACATCTAGTAAAGAAATTCTTCCTGATAATGAATTCATCAGAAGACTGTTACCTGCTTGAATCTTCCAGTGAGCAATCTTTTTGCTTTTATTAATAGTCTAAAGTGACATTACTGTTTCTGCTTAACGTATTTGGCTGCTGCTGTTTCTGGTTGTCAAATGTTAACACCTCTGAAAACGTACCTCATTAAACTTTTAATATCCTGCTGTGGCCTACTCCTTCAGCTCTGATCCTTAACTCTGAGAAGGCTATATGTATTTTTAATATGTGACAGTCTTATCTCTTCAGAATTTACAAAATAGTTAATTTGACTTGTGTTGTTCATTACTTATTCCTGTTTATTTTTGGTCTGCTCTTTTATTACACCATATGGTTTAATATACCATATGGTTCCTTTTTAAAATTGGGCAATCATTGCTTCTCACATTGTCTCTATTATGATCCAATGAGACTGGGACAGGGCAGCTCTTTTTATTCCTCCACTTTCCCATTCCTTGAATAAAAACATGTATACCAAGTTACACCCTCATCAAAGTGCTTTGGGAACTAGTATAGCATAAAGTAAGGTTACTGAAGGTTATCTTGGTGTGGACTTGGGCCTTTAAAGGAAGAATCATAACTTAGTTGCATTTAAAAGAAATGAATGCATACTGTGTAATGCACCCAATTTGTTATTCCCCATATAGAAATTATTGTCAACTAAAATACTTTTAAGAGCATTTAATTAAAGAAAATGCCACAAAATAGCAGCATATAACACTTGTTTCTGGATTCTTTTGTTCAGAAGTCTCATGAAGCATTATACAGTCTATTGTATTCTGAAAATAAATCCATATGTATAGAAGTAAAATGTGACCATATTAAAAGTTTGTCATTCTGGTCGTAACTAAATACTAGTGATCATCATTCCTAACTTTATCTCTTCCTCTGTTTCCTTATAATCTGTCTTCTTCCACACAGAAGACCTGGACAGATCCTACTCCTTTGAAACTCACCAATAACCCCCTAATCATTAAGCTAATGACATTTTATCAGCCCTTAATCCACTTAACCTCTGTAACTTTTGACATAATTGACAATCTTTCCTTCAGGATATGTACTGAAGTGGGGTGAAGCCAAGATGGCAGCAGGAAGGCAGGGCTTTGCTTAAGCTCCCCACCAAATCCCTCCAAACACCTGTAAAAAATGGCTCTGAACAAATTCTAGAACTGTGGAACCCACGAAATAGCAGAGGGAAACAGATCTCCAGCCCAGGAGAGCCTGGATGGTCGCCGGGAAGGGTCTATCACACAGTGCTGAGAACAGAGGGCAGCCCAGCATGGGACACACAGGGACAGACCAGACCAAGAGTCAGCCAGCAGGAAGAGGCCTCAGGGCCATGAAACAGTGATCTGTTGCAGTTACCAGACTTTTCAACCCACAAATGCCAAAGAGCAGGTTAGGGGGAAATTGCAGGATCGAGTTCAAAGTGGTTGGGCTGCCAGCTCTGGGGATGGAGGAGTCATGCAGCAGTGGTAGTAGCAACAGCAGGAAGCTCCTGAGCCTGCCTCCAGGGCACCAGTGTCAGCGGCTTCCTGAGTCCCTGGCTCACATGGTGGGAGGAATCTAGCAGCAGATCAGAGCGGGAATGCAAAGAGCACTTTGTGAGCACAAAAACAGATTTTCTTACTGTACCCTGCTTGGATCTGAATTTCAGTCCTGGTTGGTGGCTCTTGGGGGAGGAAGAGTGCTGCTGTGACAGAGCCTGGGGTGATGGTGGAGTAGAAGTAACTCTGAAAATAGCAGTGCTTGGACCCTAAAGCTTGGGACAAAGTACTCTGTACTCTACAAGCAACCATATCCAGAAAAAAAAGCTCAAGGGTCAAGTAGTTGGCTGGGAACATGGCCAGGCAGTGAAAACAAACTCAGACTCAAACTCAAACTCTAGAGTCGTTTTTTGGTGACAAAGAAGATCAAATCATACAGACAGAAGAAGTCAGCAAAGTCAAAGAGCCTACATCAATAGCCTCCAAGAAAGATATGCATTGGGCTCAGGCCATGGAAGACCTCAAAAAGCATTTGGAAAAGCAAGCAAGAGAAGTAGAGGAAAAATTGGGAAAAGAAATGAGAGTGATACAAGAAAACAATGAAGAACCAGTCAATAACTTGCTAAAGGACACCCAAAGAATGCTGAAGAACATAACACCTTAAAGAATACACTAACCCAAATGGCCAAAGAGTTCCAAAAAAACCAATGAGGAGAAGAATGCATTGAAAGGCAGAATTACCCAAATGGGAAAGGAGGTCTAAAAGACCACAGAAGAAAATCCCACATTAAAAATTAGATTGGAGCAAGTGGAAGCTAGTGACTTTATGAAAAATCAAGATATTATAAAACAGAACCAAAGGAATGAAAAAACAAAAAACAATGTGAAATATCTCATTGGAAAAACCACTGACATGGAAAATAGATCCAGGAGAGATAATTTAAAAATCATGCACTACCCGAAAGCCATGATCAAAAGAAGAGCCTAGACATCATCTTTCAAGAAATTATCAAGGAAAAGTACCCTGATATTCCAGAACCGGAGGGTAAAGTAGAAATTGAAAGAATCCACCAATCACCCCTTGAAAAAGATCCCACAAAGAAAACTCCTAGGAATATTGTCACCAAATTCGAGAGTTTCCAAGTCAAGAAGAAAATATTGCAAGTAGCCAGAAAGAAACAATTTGAAAATTGTGGAAACACAATCAGGATAACACAAGATCTAGCACCTTCTACATTAAGGAATCAAAGGGCTTGGAATATGATATTCTTGAAGTCAGGGGAGCTGGGATTAAAACCAAGAATCACCTACCCAGTAAAACTGAGTACAATGCTCCAAGTAAATATATGGATTTTCAATAAAATAGAGGGCTTTCAAGCTTTCTCAGTGAAAAGACCATAGCTGAATAGAAAATTTGACTTTCAAATACAAGAATCAAGAGAAGCATGAAAAGGTAAACAAGAAAGAGAATTCATACAGGACTTACTAAAGATGAACTGTTATGTTTACATTCCTACATGGAAAGGTGATGTCTGTAATTCAGGAGACCTGTCTTAGTATTAGGGGAGTTGAAGGGAATATAGACAGAGGGCACAGGATGAGTTGAATATGAAGGGATGTCATCTAAAAAATGAAATAAATTTAAGGGGTGAGAGAGGGAGAAAGGTTGAGATAGAATGGGGTAAATTATCTTGCATAAAAGTGGCAAGAAAAAGCAGTTCTGTTGGAAGGGAAGAGGGGGTAGGTGAGGGGGAATGAGCAAATCTTACTCTCATCGGATTCACCTTGAGGAGCGAATAACATACACACTCAATTTAGTATCTTTCTCCACAGGGAAGTAAGGAGAAGGAGATAAAAAAGGGGGGATGATAGAAGAGAGGGCAGATAGGGGGAGGAGGTAATCAAAATCAAACACATTTGAAAAGGGACAGTGTCAAGGGAGAAAATTGAAAAACGGGTGACAGGATAGGATGGAAGGAAATATAGTTAGTCTTTCACAACATGAGCATTGTGGAAGTCCTTTGCATAATGATATATGTGTGATCTATGTTGAAATTCTTGCCTTCCTAGGGAGGGTGGGTGGGAAGTGAAGAGGGGAGAAAATTTGGAACTCAAAGTTTTAAAAGCAGATGCTTAAAATATTAATTTTTTTTTTTACATTCAGCTGGGAAACAAGATGTATAGGGAATGGGGCATAGAAATATATCCTGCCCTACAAGAAAGTATGGGTAAAGGTGATGGGAAGGATGGGGTGAAAGAGGGGAGTGCTGACTGGGGAATGGGGCAATCAGAATATATAATATCTTGGAATGGTGGGGAAGGGTAGAAATGGGGAGAAAATTTGTAACTCAAAATCTTGTGGAAATCAATGTTGAAAACCAATATTAAATAAAATATATACAGAAAAAAGGATATGTACTGAGAAATACCATGCTGTCCTGGTTCTTCTGGTGTTCCAATTATTCCCTAATAGGCTCTTCATATACTTTATGATCCCTTTATATGAGTGTTTCCCAGGGGTCCATCCTGGTCCTCTTATTTTTCTCTCTCCACACTCTCTTTCATAACAATCTCATTCACTCAGGTAACTGCAAATTCCAGTTCTATGCAGATGATTCTCAAATCCCTGTCTCCCTCTCTGTACTTGCCTCTGAGCTCAAGATCTACATCTAAAGTACTTATAAGAAAGACTTCTGCTTATGTGCCCCATTGGTTCCTAAGTCTCACCATGGCTTACACAGAACATATCATCATTTCATCTAGTCCTGATGCCTCCTCTGATATTAATTTCTTTATCTGAAGTATTGGACTATTGATCCAATCTCCTATGTTTGAAACCTCAAGGTTATTTTTGAGGTTTATTTGCCTTTCTCTCATCCCTCACATGCAACTAGCTAGCAAGAAACCGTAGATCCCTCCTCTACTATAACTCTCAATTCTGTCTCCTTTATTCTCACTGCCAACACCCTAGAACCAGTCTTCCTTACTATTTACACCTCCTGTTCCAATTTTATCCTAAAACACATTCTTGCAGTGGTGTTCTAAAATATTCTCTTCCTTTTACCAATCACTCTTTGTTCAGCTTCCAAAAATGCATGGATGACTTGTTATACCTTTTCAAAAAAGCCTTGAATGCCTCTCTATTGCAGCCTCAGGGAGAAAAAAAAAACCTTTTACTTGGCATTTGAGGACCTCCACTTGTAAGGACAAGCAAAGTCGGACTTTTTACCATTTTTTTTTCTTTTGGAATACTTCTTAACACTAACAGAATCTATTGCCTTTGATTGAATCTTGCCTTTGTTTGTAGGAAGACTCAGACTCTTTCGCTAAATAGGTCTCAGGAAGTGTGAAGCCCTGGAAAGGCGTGAAGCTGTTGGGCCCTGGAAAAGGGTATATATAGTCTGAGGGTAGCTATTAAGCTAGAACTCTCAGAACTGCAGGAGGAGAGGTTTTGCTTGGGGGCTCACTCACTGGAAAAGTGTTGGTGTGGAGACTCTGAGTAGCCATTAAGGAGCCCCCCCCAGCTTTGAAAAACTCAGATGTTGGTGCTTCTCTCTCTGGTAACTGTGTATGTAATAATGTCTTGATCAGACATCTAGAAGCCTGTCTGTTGATTTGTGTTATTTTGCACTGTTTATATAATTTCTGTTTGTGTTTTCTCTGAAGTTCAGGCTGCTGACCTTTTCCCCTGAACTAAGTGAATGATATACGTATGTTTAATTAAAGTGAGATTGTAAACCTCTTAAAGTTGCTTTCCTTAGAAAAGCACATCAAAAACCTGTGCTAGCAGCCTTCCTATGTGCTGGTGTTATTGGTCTTACACAGCTACAGTAGCAGCAAGTAGAATTGTTGTTACACCACAGTCTAGCACCATCTTACTCTTCTAGTCTTATCTCATTTGTGGACATTTTCTGCCCTTGCCTTTGCAACTCCGATGACTATAGTTTCCTGAGGAATGAGTAGCAGTAGGCCATTGGGAATGCTTCTCATGTTAGTCAGTGACATAGCTGCTCACATCACTTGGATGAGCACAAAGTTACCAATTACAATTCTGTGGGTAGGCTCTGGGACCCTATTATCTCTGTTGTCATTCCTCCCTGAGCCTTTTCATACATGCTATTATGATGCCCTTCAGACTCTCAGGCTTTTTTTCTATCCTATGACAGAACCTAGGAATCACTGGGCTTTTCTACCTGTCTGATTGCTCCCATTATATTCTTAATATATTATTCCATGATGAGCAAAATATGAATTTTTTGACATGAGGGCTATCCTCTATTTGTATTCCCAGAGATTATCACAGTTCTTGGCAAATAATTAGCACTTAATAAATTCTTTTATGTTTCATTCTATTCTTTCCATTCCATACTACTTTCCTCCACATAACAACTAAATAAGTAAATAAGCAAAGATTTATATAGCTTTTTAAGGTTTGTAACGCACTTTACATATGTTGGCACATTTGATCTCCAAAACAAGCTATGAAGTAGATGTTTTTATTATTTTCATTTTGTAAATGAGGTAAGTGTATCACAGATAGGTTAAATAACTTAACAATAATAACACAGCTGGTCTGAAGCAGGATTTTAACTTGGGTCTTAATGACTCCAACTTTTATACTGCAATCTGTACCACTGTACCCAGTACCACTTAGCTGCCTCTAATATATATTACACACACACACACACACACACACACACACACACACACACACACGCACACACACATACAGGTAGAAAAATAAATAGATAGATAGAGCAATAGATATAGATATATTCGACATTCTAATTAAAATACTTTCTGGACCCAAATATGTTCTTTAATTTCCCATATCCATGCATTTGTTTGTGATATTTCCTATGCCTAGAATGCTCTCCCATTCTCTTTTAGTCTTTTGAACTAATCCTCTTTCACATTCAAAGGAATCCCCACCTGTTCCATAAAGCTTCCTTAAACTCTCTAGTGACCAACAGCCTATCTGTGGACTTCATATACAATTCACAATTTCAAGGAGCTGAGCTTGAAATTTTTTAGATTAATTAATTTATTTATTTCCAATTTTCAACATTCCTTTCCACAAGATTTTGAGTTACAAATTTTCTGTGCATCTCTCCTCTCACTTCCACACCAAGGTGTCATGGTGTCATGTATTCTGATTGTCCCTTTCCCCACTCTGCTCTCCTTTCAATCACCCCACTCTCCATTCTCCCTTATTCCCTTTCCCCTCCCTTTCTTGTAGGGCAATATTTTATATATATATATATATATATATATATATATATATATATATATATATATATATGTATAAAATTTCCTGTATATCTTATTTCCCAGTTGCATGTAAAAAAAACCACAATTTTAAACATCTGTTTTGAGAACTTTGAGTTCCAAATTCTGTCACTTCTTCCATCTTCACCCACCCTCTTTGAGAAGGCAAGCAATTTAATATAGGTTATACCTGTACAATGATGCAAAACACTTCCATAATAGTCATGTTGTGAAAGATTAACTGTATTTCCCTCCATCTTATCCCACCCCACATTTATTCTATTTTCTCCTTTGACCCTGTTCTTTTCAAAGGTGTTTGCTTCCGACTACCCTCTTCCACAACATGTCTTCCCTTCTATCAATCCCCGCTGTTATCCCTTTCCCCCTAAATTCCTGTAGGGTAAAATACCTGATTGATTGTGTATGTTATTTCCTCATTTAGCCAAATCCAATGAGAGTAAGTTCACTCATCCCCTTTCACCTTTCCTCTCTTACCTTCCATTATAACAGTTTTTTCTTGCCCCTTTTATGTGAGATAATTTACCCCATTCTATCTCTCCCTTTCTACTTCTCTCTATATATTCCTCTCTCACCCCTTAATTTTATTTTTTAAATATCATCATTTCATATTCAATGCACTCTGTGCCCTCTGTCTCTATATGGGTATATTTCCTTCAGCTGCCCTAATACTGAGAAAGGTCTCATGCATTACAAATATCATCTTTCCATATAGGAATGTAAACAGTTCAACTTTAATAAGTCTCTTATGATTTCTCTTTCCTGTTTACCTTTTCATGCTTCTCTTGATTCTTGTATTTGAAAGTTAAATATTCTATTCCGTTCTTGTCTTTTCATCAGGAATGTTTGAAAGTCCTCTATTACATTGAAAATCCATTTTCCCCCTGAAGTATTATACTCAATTTTGCTGGGTAGATGATTTTTGGTTTTAATTCCTTTGACCTCTGGAAAATCATATCCCAAGGCCTTTGATCCTTTAATGTAGAAGCTGCTGGATCTTATGTTATCCTGATTGTAAATCTGCAATACTTGAATTGTTCCTTTTTGACTGCTTGAAATATTTTCTCCTTGACCTTGGAACTCTGGAATTTGGCTATAGTATTCCTAGGAGTTTTCCTTTTGGTATCTTTTTCAAGAGGTGATTGGTAGACTCTTTCAATTTCTATTTTCCCCTCTGGTTCTAGAATACAAGGGCAGATTTCCTTGATAATTTCTTGAAAATGATGTCTAGGCTCTTTTTTTCGATCATGGCTTTCAGATAGTCCAATAATTTTAAGTTAGGTCTCCTGTATCTATTCTCCAGGCCAGTGGTTTTTCCAATGAGATATTTAACATTGTCTTCTATTTTTTCATTCTTTTTGTTGTGTTTTTTTTTCCTTGATTTATCATAAAATCATTAGCTTCAGGTACACAAGATGGAATAGTCAATGACTATAGCAATCTACTCTTTGATAAACCCAAAGAATCCAGCTTCTGGGCTAAGAATTCACTATTTCACAAAACTGCTGGGAACATTGGAAAGTGGTAGGGCAGAAACTGGGCATAGATCAATATCTTACACCATATACCAAAATAAAGTCAAAAGGGGTTCATGATTTAGGAATAAAGGCTGAAACTATAAGCAATTTGGGAGAATAAAGAATAGTTTATTTTTCAGATTTATGGAAAGGAAAAGAATTCATGACTCAAAAAGAGATAGAGAACATTACAAAATGCAAAATGGATAATTTTGATTATGTTAAATTGAAATGTTTTTCTACAAAAAAAAGCCAATGCAACAAAGATTAGGAGGGAAGCAAAAAATTGGGAGAAAATTTTTACAACTAGTGTCACTGATAAAGGCCTCATTTCTAAAATATATGGGGAACTGAGCCAAATATATAGGAATACAAGTCATTCCCCAGTTGAGAAATGGTCAAAGAATACGAACAGACAGTTTTCAGAGGAATAAATTAAAGACATCTATAGGCATATGAAAAAATGCTCAAAATCACTACTGATTAGAGAAATGCAAATCAAAACAACTCTTAGATACCACATCTCTCCTGTCAGATTGGCTAAAATAACAAAACAGGAAAATGATAAATGCTGGAGAGGATGTGGGAAAATTAGAACATTGTTACATTGCTGTTGGAGTTGTGAACTGATCCAGCCATTCTGGAGAGCAATTTGAAACTATGACTAAAGGGCTATAAAAATGTTCATACCCTTTGACCCAACAATACCACTTCTAGGGTTGTATCCCAAAGAGATCACACAAGTGGGAAAAGGACCCATATGTACAAAAATATTTATAGCAGCTCTCTTTGTGGTAGCTAAGAATTGGAAATCGAAGGCATGCCCATCAATTGGGGAATGGCTGAACAAGCTGTAGTATATGAAGGTAATGGAATACTATTTTGCTATTAGAAATGGGGAAGGTATGGACCTCATAACAACCTGGAAAAACCTACACGACATAATGCTGAGTGAGCGGAGCAGAACAAGGAGAACATTTTACACAACCACAGATATATGGATTCTGTGAGGACTAACCCTAACTCTTCTCAGTAACACAAGGTGCACAGACAAGTCCAAAGGACTCATTATGGAGAGAGCTATCTACATCTGGAGAAAGAACTATTAAGTATGAATGCAGATTGAGGCACACTTCATGCTCACCTTTTTCCCCCCTTATTTTCCCCTCTCTTTTGTTTCTGTTTTTGGGTTGGTTTTTTTTTGGTTCTGTTTCTTCTTTCTCATGATTCATTCCATTGGTCATAATTCTTCTCCAAAAAATAAATAAATAAAATAAAATCATTAGCTTCCATTTAATCCACTCTAATTTTTAAGCAATTATTTTCTTCAGTGATCTTTTGGACCTCCTTTTCCCCTTATCCAATTGTGCTTTTTAAGGCATTCTTTTCCTCATTGGCTTTTTGGACTTCTTTTGCAATTTTGGTTAGTCTATTTTTTAAGGTGTACATTTCTTCTGTATTTTTTCGTCGCCTTTATCAAGCTGTTGACTCGTTTTTCATGATTTTCTTGCATCCCTCTCATTTGTCTTCCCAATTTTTCATCTCTTATTCTTACTTCATTTTCCAATTCCTTTTTGAACTCTTCCATGGCCAGAGACCAATTTATATTTTTCTTGGAGGCTTTTGATGTAGGATCATTCACTTTGTTGTCTTCTTCTGGCTGTATGTTTTGATCTTCTTTGTCACCAAAGTAAAATTCTATAGTCTGAGATTTTTTATGCTGTCTTCTCATTATCCTGCTCAACTTTTGAGCTCTTCATCAAGGTATGACTCTGCTTCCAGAGGGGAGAGTGCTTTCTCCCAAGCTTCAGGGGTTTGTACTGCTGTTTTCTCAGCTACTTGTAAGCACCTATAGATTTTCAGTTCATCTGTGGTGGTATGGTCCAAGGAGAAGTGTTACTCTTCTCCAGGCCTGTGCTGTGGCCTGTGAGTGACTTCAAGCACTCTTTTCTGCCTTGGAACTGCTAGAAGGATACCCTCTCCACAGCAACAACAAGCTCTGCCACACCAGCAATCCTTCTGGACTGCTCACCAGGACTGTGACTCAGATCCAAGCAGGAGAAAGCAAGAGAATCCTGCCTCCGTGCCAGCAAAGAGATCCCGGCACTCCTGCTTTAACCAACCACTTGATTTCCCCTGTCTGTGGGCCTGGAGATCCTGAAGCAGCCACTGCTGCTGCTGCTGCTGCTGCTGCTGCCTCTGCCACTGCTGCAGCCACCTCCACCACCCTGGAGCTAAGGCCAGACTATACCTTTCTCTCACCCAGGTCCGACAGAGTTTTCCCACTGACCTTATAAGTCGTCTTTGGTATTAGTAGGTTGAGAAGTCTGGAAACTGTCACAACTCAGTGATTCAGTGCCTTATGGCCTCTTCTGCCCGGTCTACTCTGGCCTGCTCTGTGCCTGTGTGTTCCATGCTTGGCTGTGCTCCATTCCCAGCATGGTGCAATGGACCCTTCCGAGTGACCATCCAAGTCATCTTGGGCTGGGCACTTTTTTCACTCTGTCATTTCATGGGTTCTGTAGCTCTAGAATTTGTTTAGAGTCATTGTTTACACACATTTGAAGGGATTTGGCGGAGAGCTCAAGAAAGTCCCCACTTTTACTCTGCCATTTTGGCTCCACTCCCTGAGCTTGACTTTAAAAACAGAGACATCAAGAACATTCACACCATGAAATGATCCAAAGGGCTATAAAACTATGCATACCATTTGATCCAGCAATATCATTACTAGGTCTGTATCCAAAAGAAATAAAAGGGGTGTGTGTGTGAGAAGGATGTATTTGTGAAAAGGTATGTAATGTTTTATTTTGTGGTAGCTTAGATTTAGAAATTGAAGATATGCTCATCAATTGAATAATGGCTGACCAAGTTGTGGTATATTATTTTAGTAGAATACTATTATACTATAAGAAATGACAATTAGGATGATTAAAAAAACCTGGAAAGACTTACATGAACCGATGAAGAGGGAAGTAAGCAGAACCAGGAGAATATTATAGACAGTAATAGCAATATTGTACAATGAAGAAGTATGAATGACTTTGCTCTTCTCATCAGTAAAATGATCCAAGAAAATCCCAAAAGACTCGTGATGGAAAATGCTACCTGCTTCCAGAGAAAGAACTGATGGGGTCTGAATACAGACTGAAGCATACTATTTTCACTTTCTTTTTGGTTCAAGTTTTCTTCCACAAATGACTAATATGGAAATATGTTTTATATGATTTCATATGTATAACCTATATCAGATTGCTCACTATCTCAGAGAGAGAAAGGAAAAAGGGAGATGATTCGGAATTCAAATTTTTTTAAATGTTAAAAAATGTTTTTACATGTAATTGGGAAAAAATAAAATGTTATTTAAAAAAAAGAACATTTATACCACAATGAGCCCAGAGTAGGATTTCAGTGAGTGGACTTGAAATAGTACTTTGTCTTAAGCTTCCATACTGACCTTTTCATGATTGTGATGTGTTACAGTTATCTCTGTTTCTGTCTTGTCTTTTCATAAGACTATAGGCCACATGAGGACAGGGCCTGTTATATTAAAATTTTAATATCTCCTCTGTGTACAGTAAGTACTTACTAAATGTGTTAACTGAAAGGGTTCATGGAATGCTAGAGCAATGAGAGACATTTAGGGTCATTGGGTTCAATATGCTCATTTTACAGGAGAAGAATGTGAGGCCCAGAGCAAAGAGCTAACTCTATTGATCTTTCTTGTGATCTAAGCCCTTAGGAAGCCTCCCATAGGCTCAATTTGATATTATCTGAAAGCTTGGGGCGTTGAGTTGTTTCACTTTCAGTGTTTGCACTCCTCTGAACCCAAGTAGTCTAAGCAAAACTTATAGGGTGTGAACCCACAGGAAGTGAAACAGCATCTGACAACTGTCAGCTTCCCAGGCATGTAGAAATGCTGAGGTTTTGCTTCACACTGTCCTAGTTCACAGCTTGGCAGGTACTGGGAAGTATAGAAGAAAATATAATGGGGTCTAGTCAGAACACTGGGATCTGATTGTGACATTTTTGCTACTTTTGGATCGAATATGTTAGAACTGCAAGGGACCTTACAGATGACTTAGTCCAACCTATTCCTTTTTAAGATGAGGAAACTGATGACCAAACAGACTAACTGACATGAAGGTAACAGTAAGTAACAGATTTGAGACATGAACCCAGGTTCTGTGACTTCAAATCCAGTGCCCATTGTAACCTTGATGTTAATCCTTCGACAACTAATGATGATGATGATGATGAGAGCTAACATTTATTTAGTTTTTTTAAGGTTTGGGAAGCATGTTATAAATACCTCACTATATCCTCACAACAGCTCTAGTCAATGGATTTGAACTCAATTCTTCATGAATCCACTTCTAGAAAAATATCCATTGCAATTTTTGCATCTATTTAAAAAAATCTGTAAGATTATTGGGACAGATCCAAGATGGCAGAGCAAAAAGAAGCAATGGAATTAAGTACATATCCATAAATCCTTTAAAAAAGAATATAGAGCATGCCAGACTAAATACTGATGGAGGAATTCAGAAAAAGTCACAAGTACAATGTTCTTTCTCCAGGCTGAGGTTGCATAAAGAGACAGAGAGGTCTGCAAACCCTGGGGATAGTCTGAGAAAGATGTGCTATAAGCTCTCCAGTACCCAGAAAGAGACTGAACTACAGGGCAAAAAGATTGATTTCAGACCATTTTGGGGCACCCCCAGATGCACACTAAGACAGTGTGATATGAACAGCTGTCAACTAGAAGCTTTTTACTCACTAACGATACAGGCTATAGATCCATAGCAGAGTGAGAAGAGGACCTGCACAGTATAGAATGTATTTCCTGTTGATCCTTCTCCCCTCTGAGGACAGCATACAAGGAGGTCAACTAGTAGCTCCAGATCCATGGAGTCCACAATGGTAATGGTAGGTTTGCTAGAAGTTTGTTCACAGCAGTTGCTTATAGCAACCAGGAGGGTGCCTGCCACTATTTCTCCATGTTGGCATTCCATCATACCTGGAATTATACTTACCTGCTGACTATAAAGAAGCAGCCCCTAGAACCAGACCTTTGCCATCAAGAAGACCCCAAGCAGAAGGTGTCAACTTTTATGAGAAGTACCTGCACTTTCATGGTTTTGATAAAGACCCTCTCGTAGATCTCTGGAGCACCAGGGTGCTGCTCTTCTTCAGGGTTTCTGTTGCCATTGTTTTCATTTCTACCTTTGTCACTTGCCTCCATGACTACAAGATGAAGGAATGTGCTAGGAGAGAGGCAGAACTATAGGAAGCCCAGAGACTTCTGTTTATTGATTCTATTTTAATTTTATCAGCATAAGTTTGCCTGGTGATGACAATTAAAGTAAATGCAGGAATGAGTAAAGCAGAGTCTCATACCTAACATCTAATCAAGGCTGCAAAGAAGTAACAAAGGCAGTAATCTGAGATCAAAAGGGAGCCTATAATTTTGCTGCTCTGAACCAACAGTTTTTCAGCTAGCTAGTAGAAACTGAGTCCAGCAGCTGTCTACTCTTGCAAAGACCCCAAACCATTTCAGGAACTTACAGATTTCAAACCAGGGAAATAGCAATTGAACTTTGCCCTATATAGAACCCCTTTGAGAAGACCAAAGGTTTGTGTCCAGCTTTTTATTGAGATTTTAGAATAATATGACATACAATACCCCCAAGAAAGTAGCAACAGGACCATCTCAGAACATTCCTTCAATAAAGTGATAGATTCCAGGCCTAATATCAAATCCAGTGTCAAGAAACAGGCTGGAAGAATGGACAAATAAACAAATAAAAAGAACCATACCATAAAGTTATAGCTCTTCCATGGCCTGAGATCAATTCGTATTTTTCTTGGAAACTTTTGATGTAGGATCTTTGCCTTTGCTGACTTCTTCTGGCTATATGTTTAGATCTTTGCTACCAATGTAAGATTCTGTACTCTGAGTCCTTTTATGCTGCCTGCTCATTTTTCCAGCCAGTTGCTTGACTCTTTATCAAGGTATGACTACTTCCATAGTGGAGAGTGCTCTGTCCCAAGCTTCAGGGGGTTTGTACTGTTGTTTTCAGAGTTCTATTCTGAGGTGGTATGATACTCTTCTCCTGGCCTGTGCTCTGGTCTGTGAGTGCAAGCACTCCTTTATGCCGCATAACTACCAGGAGGACTCCCTTTCCACAGCCACCACAAGCTGTGCCACACCGGCACTTCTCCTCCCCTAAGGATGGCCAACCAGAACTGTGACCCAGATCCAAGCAGGGCAAAGCAAGAGAATTCTGCCTTAGCACCAGCAAAGAGATCCCTGAAGTCCCGCTTTGATCAGCCACCTGATTCTCCCCACCATCTGTGGGCCTGCAGCTGTGGAAGCAGCCACTGCTGCTGCTGCTGCCACCACTATTGCTCCAACCACCTCTGCTGCCCCAGTTATGCGGCTGGACCACACCCCTGTCTTACCCAAGTCTAACAGTTTTCCCAGTGAACTCCTCATTGTCTTTTTGTTTGTGGGTTGAGAAGTCTGGAAACTGCCACAGCTCAGTGATTCAGTGCCCTGAGGCCTGCTCCACCTGTCTGGTCTGTCCTGGCATGCCCCATGCTGGGCCGTGCTCTCCTCCCAGTGACCATCCAGACTGTCTTGGGCTGGAGATGTGTTTCACTCTGTCATTTTGTGGGTACTGTAGCTCTAGAATGTGTTTAGAGTCATTTTTACAGGTATTTGGAGGGATTTGGGGCAGAGGTCAAACAAGTCCCTGTTTTCATGCCACCATCTTGGCTCTGCCCCTCTAGAATTTGTTTAATCATTTTTTACAGGTATTTTTAGGGTTTTGGGGGAAATTTCAAGCAAGTCCCTGCTTTTAGTATACTATGTTGGCTCCAAGGCTCAAATTTTACTTCTTAAAAAATTCCTATATTTCATGAAATTTTGTACCTCTTTGTCCATTTACCCAATTTTGAAGGTGTTCTTTCCAGTGGATTTTTGTGCTTCTTTTACTGTTTGGTCAATTCTGTTTTTATGGTGTTATTTTCCTCATTTTTGGGGGGAAAAGCACATCTTTTACAAACCTGTTAACTCTCTTTTCATAATTTTCTTGTATCAATTTCATTTCTTCTTTTCCAATTATTCCTCTGCCTCTCTTATTTGATTTTTAAAATCTTTTTTTTTTGTACTTCTGGGAATTCTTATTGTGTTTGTATCCAATTCATATTTCTCTGAAGCTTTGCTTATAGGTGCCTTGTCATCTTCTGGGTTTATTTTTTTCTATGTCACCATAGTAACATGTTATGTTTGTGTTCTTTTTTGTTGTTATTCTTTGTTCATTTTAGCTTACTACTTGTCTTTTAACTTCATGTTAAAGTTGGTTTCCACTCCTGGGTCACAGTACATACTATCTCAAGTTTCAGGTCCATCTTGCTGCTGTTTTCATAAATAATTTTGTGGGTCTGTAGGTTTTTGGTGCTTCCAACATGGTATGATCTAAAGAGAGATGTGGGTGATGCTCTCTTGGCCTGTGCTCTGGTGTTTAACCAGGAAATTACCTTGTGCCCCTATAGACACCAGCACTAGCATTCTTCTCGTCCCTAGGACTGTGACCAGGTCCTTGAGCTTCCATTGTCCATGTTCCACTCTGTCTTGAAGTTGAGACCATTATTGCATTTCAAAGCTGGGAGACTGGAAAACGGTAGTACCTTGGATATAAAGACAAAAGTTTGGAGGAAGATGGGATTTGGAAAAAAAAATAGAGTTCATATAATTTAATTGATTTAAACATTTCCCTTATCCATGAATGTGTGTTTTGTTTTCAGCACTTTTCCACTACAAAATGTGTTGTTCTAAATATTTTGGTAAATATGAAGGCCTTCTTCCTGTTAAGATCTTCAGTTATTTTTCATATAACATCATCAACAAGCTTCACCCTCCAGGTGTTGGGGAAGTTGTCTTTTTGAACCCCAGGTATAGGACTTTACATTATTCTTATTCAATTGAATTGTATTATATTTAACCCATCATTCTTAACTTCAGAAAATTTGTTGTTTGTTGTTTACCTATTCTACCAGACTGTTCTTTAGCTCTTCATCCAGCTTTGTTATATCTGAAGATTAGGCAACTATACCACCTACTTCTTCATTCAGATAATTAGATAACATTTTGAGTAGCACCAGGCCAAGTACAGATTGATCCCTGTGCTACTGGAAACCTCCATTTATGTTGTTATTAATCTATAAGTCTGCTCTTTCAACCAGTTGAATCCACTTAAAAGAAGTGTTAATTAGCTTATATCTCCCTGTCTGGTCCACAGGAATATCATGGGGGAGACTTTATCAAAATGTCTTCCAGAAAGCCATTTATACTAATATTGATAATAGGAGACCTTAAACTTTTGTGTATCATGAATCCCTTTGGCAGTCTGGTGAAGCCTATGCACCCCTTCCCAGAATAAAATTTTAAATGCACAAAATCAAATCAATGAGATTAAAGGTAAAACAAATTATATTTAAATTTTCCTATCCAAATTCATAGATCCCATGAAATCCATCTCTGCCACTGGGCTTGCCAGAGTCAGTCCTGGCCTCCAAGAGCTTTCAACATTTTTTTCTCATCTGTTTGTATCTTTGTTAGCCTGAACCGTGTAACTAAGGTGCAATATCTCAGGGTGATTTTAATGGGTGTTTCTCTGATTATTAATGATTTTAGGCAATTTTCAAGTGGTTATTGTCAATTTACATTTTTTAAAAGACAAAACAAAATTCTTGTTGTGTGCTCTGCCAACCTCTTCCTCTTCTTGGATCCATTTCTCCTCACCTTCTCATTGCCATTTTCAGTGACCTTCATGACACTGAATATCCTTAGACTATCTGGAGCATTTGACATTGCAATCTTTGGCTCAGGAGATGGTTGCAACTAAGAGGCTCCAGAGAGGCTGGAAGCAGCAATAAGAGTAGCAGGAAAGTACCAAAGGGGAATGTGTTTTGCAAACTCAGCAGTTCTTGAAATGTGGTCTGGCAACTAGTTCATAAAGTCAAACAGCTCTGTTCAGTATAATTATTGGCAAGCATCTGGAGATATATTTCTCTTCTCTAATAGGAAAAAAAACAAGCTTGAAAAATAATAGGAAATGATGTCTTGTAGTCTGATGATAGGCCAAACAAAATCATGATTCATTCATTCAATCAAAAATATTTGTTAAGTACCTACTGTGTACTATGCACAAGGCACACAAGTACAAATAATATAACAATTTATGGTCATAAGAATCTTATATAAGAGATGATGAGTACATGTAAAAAAGCACAAGGCATAAATAATAAGTGAAGTATAAACATACACAAAGTAATTCAGTACAAGGTGTTTTGGGGGCAGGCCCTCAAGTTTGGCAGAAGCAGGAAGAAGATGGAGTTTGAACTGCTTCTTAAAAGATGAACAGAACTTGGTGAGGTACATGATGAAGGGCGTGCTTTTCATCTATGTAGAATGACCAGTGCAAGTGCTTAGAGATGAGTGATTGCATGCCATGTGTGAGGAATAGAGAGAAGGACAATTTGGCTGGAGTGAAGGAGGGGAAATAATTTCCAGTGAGGCTGAAGAAGTAAGATGGTGCCAGTTTATATTGTGCATTAAACACTATACTGGAAAATTTCTACTTTGTTCTTGAGCCAATAGGGAGCCAGTAGAGTTAATTGAATAAGAAATTCCCATGATTACATCTAAGCTTAAGAAAAATTATCCTGTATGCATTGTAAAGAATGGACTGGAGTAGGTTGAGAACTGAGGCAGAGTGGCTAATTGAGAAGGTCTTGCAATAATCTAGATGACATGAATGAGGTAGTACTACCTGAATTAATAAATGATTCGCCTAACCTCATAAACGTAATGACTGGTGGATGTAAGACTAGCATATGACTTCTGTTGTTTTTGTTTAGTCATTCAGTCATGTCTGACTCTTTGTGAGCCCACGGATCATAGCATGCCAGGCCCTTCAAATGCAGGACTATTTCTTCCTTGGGATCTAGTTTTCAAGTCACATTGGTACAGTGAAAGTCATTGTGGCTTTGAAGGGAGTTGCTGAGGTGGGAAGGAAAGGGGTGCTTTGTTATGACTTTAGTTACTTCTCTGAGGCTATTGGTTGGGATCAAACCTACATAGAGCTACTGGTTCACCTTGTTACTTCAAGGGAAGCAAAAGGGCTACTCTATTCAAAAATTAACTAGTTTCTTCCTTGACATAGAATCAACAATTTTTTTTTCTGCACTGTACATTGTCACTTTTGTAATACTCACAAATCTTTGTCTATATAGTTATATGGGAGAATAGGAGAGAAATTTAGGATGTATTGTGGAGATAGAATCAACATTTTGATACCAATTCAATACGGGGCATGAGAGAGAGAATGAATTGGAGATGACCCTTATGCTGAAATTTTAGGTGACTGGAATGATGGTGGTGAACTCAACACAAAGAACTACATGTGCAACCTTGTCTCCAATGAAATAAAGGAAGTACATTTTTCTTCCTCCAATATTATTCATTCTAATTATAAAATATTTCCTTCCTTTTTATTTTTCTTTCTTTCTTTCTCTTCCTTACTTCCTTTGCACTTCCTTCTTTCCTTTCTTCTCTTCCTCCTCCTCCTCTTCTCTCTCTCTCTCTCTCTCTCTCTCTCTCTCTCTCTCTCTCTCTCTCTCTCTCTCTCTCTCTCTCTCTCTCTCTCTGTCTCTGTCTCTCTCCACTATGTTGCTGTAGTCATAATGTAAAATTTCCACTGTTCAGCTTATTTTCCTTGTATCAGTTCACATAAGCCTTTTAATATTTTTTCTACATTTATCATGTTTATTATTTCTTATGTTGTAATGATATGCCATTATAGTTATGTACCACATTTTTAACCAGTCTCCCATGATTAAAATCCACTTCTTTCCAATCATTTCTTACCTCAGAAATTCTGTGCAGAAGATAGTGAATTGGCCATGAAAACAGAAATGTGTAGAGAATGCCAAATATAAATGTTTAAATGGTGTTCCCTCACCCAGGAGTCGTTTTGCCAGTGAAATCACAGATTCAGTAACTATCCCTTATCCCCTATATGAATGTTATGGTTAACATAGGGCATTTCTATCTTTGAACTGATTTTTCAAGGTCAATGGATATGAACATTTTTTGTAGTTTTTTGCATACTTCCAAATTCACAGATCCATCATGCCTACCTTCCTGAATTCTTGCCAACATCAATTCCCAACTTTTGTCCTATTTGCTGATTTTCTGAGTATGCTGTAAAACTCTTAGACTTGTTTGGATTGACATTTCTCTTCACAGTGAAATAGAGTTTTCTTTCTTATGGTTGTTAATAGTTTTTCTTTGTTATTTTTAATTATTCTGTGACCATAGGTCAATCCCTTCCCCATTTCTGCTTACTCGTTTGTAAAATAGAGAAGTGGGAATAGATGATCTCCAAAGTCTTTTCTATCTCTGAATGCATCATTTTAAATTCATTCCTCTGGATCCCTTGTTTTCTGGTGATCAGAGACATTTAACTTTATTCTGAAGACACAGATAGCATCTCTCAGCATCAAGGTCAGCTACTCGTTCTCTCACCATCTGACACACAGGGCAAAGGGGAGGACTTGGCCTATTTTTTGTTCCCCACAGAAAATATTATGTCATCTCTTTGTTAGCACCACCCAGAAACCAATTCTCTTCCTTTGAAGTTTGTTCTATCCTGTCTGTATCATTGTTGCTATGGTTTATGACCCTCCATATCATTCTCTCTCTTCCCAAATTAGTTCAGTATCTGACTCATAGCCACCTCCAAGGTCTGGCACATAGTAGGCATTTTGTAAATTATCATTAGGTGATTTATTTGTTTCTCTCCAATCCAACCTTTTCCTCTTTAAACATTCTGGTCTCCTAGTTCCTCAACCTCTTCACCTCCCATGATATTACTTTAGAAACTTCTCTCCCCCTTCACACTCCCAGCTCAAATGGATTTTCTTCAGGTGAATTCCTTGTTGTAGCTCGTAATAAAAGAATGTAGGGGGGCAAAGGAGAAATTCAGACAAAATGAGCTATGAATAACTGAAGAGAGAAACAGTACTTTGACGTGGGGAACAAGACAGAAAATATACCAGAGGGAATAGACTATTGACCTCATTTCCAATAAAAAAAATTTAGCAATTACACATTATATACCAGGCACTCTCCTAGGCACAGGGCATAAAGATACAAAAATGAGTTAGTCTCTGGACTGAATTAACATATATTTTAGTTGGGAGAGGAGAATGGGAGGATTATAAGCTCAAATAAACTATATACAAAGTAATTTCAAAGGGAGAAAGAAGACAGTATCAGCTCTGATTTGTGAAGGTCAAGAGAAATCTCATGTAGGAGCTGGCAACTGAGCTGAATAAGGAGGGAGAAGGGAATGTGTTTTCATATAGCATTCCAAGCACTGTGTTAAGAGCTTTTACAAATATTATCTCTTATCTTCACAACAACCCTGTGAGATAGATGCTGTTATTAGCCACATTTACATTTGAGGAAACTGAGGTAAACAGAAGTTATATGACTTGCCTAGGGTCACAAAACTAGTAAATGTCTGAGGGTAGATTTGATCTCTGGTCTTCCTGATTCCAGGCCCTGTGCTGTATACACCACACTACCAGTTACCTCCACAGAGACAATATAATAATAGAACACTGAAGGGAGTTAAGAATTCTAAGATGTAAAGGTTATGATCATGAGGGGACAGCTTGTGCAAACGCATAGTGATAAGAGATAAATATTGCACATGTGGAACAACAAGAAGTCCAGTTTGTTTGGAAAGCAAAATTTAAAGGAAATAATGCATAATAATCCTGAAAATGTAAACTGACAGATTGGAAAAGGCTTTAAAAGCCAAATATTAAAGTATATTTTATTTTAGATGCAAGAGGGAAGCATTAGAGCTTCTTAAACAAGAGAGAGAGTTGGTCTAATATGTGCTTTAGAAATAATAATTCAGCAACTGTGTAGAGGATGTATTGAAGAGAGGTGAGAATAGAGGCTGAGAGGCCAAGTATAAGTCTACAACCATAGTCCAGGCTAGATGTTAGAAGAACCCAAACCAAAGCATCAGCCATATGTGTGGACAAAATGGGAGGGATGTAAGACATATGTAGAATTGGCCGGTTTTGATACTGGGGTATATATGATGTAAAAACAAGAAAAGATAGCTGAGAATATTGTCAACATAAAAACAAAACAAAACTAAAACTAAAATAAGCAACAAACAAACAAACAGATGACTGGAGGAATGATGGTTCAGTCACTAGGAATAATTATAATGCTAATCCTGACATTTATTATATTAGCTGTGTAATAGTCAAATCATTTAATCTCTTTGTGACTCATTTTCCCATCTAGGAAATTAGCTTATTTGATTAAATAATCACAAACATCTCCTTAAGCTCTAATATTCATTGATCTCATGGTTTTTGCCAACTGTGAGGTATTAGATAAGTCACTTAAGCTTTGTGAACCTCTATTTTGTCACTCCTAAAATAAGAATCTTGAACTGAATAGCACCTAAGTTTCAACATTCGAGCTTTAAATTTCTTTCACATATGCAAAATAACACATGGTAAGAATATAAAAAAATTCAAAAAAATGTTATGTGAGGTCCAGGTGGGTTAAAAAAATGGAGCAGCAGAGCAAAGCTGAAGAGAATAGTACTACAAGGTAAAAATGAGTCCAATTTGTCTGGAGCTTTGAGAATGATGTTGGGAACCATATGAGATAAGATAGGAAAAACATAGTTTAATTAATTCATCCCTGTCATTGGTCTATTTCTAGGTTTCATGTGACTCAAGTATTCAAATGGATATGTGATCTTATTGGTTTGAATGATCTTTATAATGATGGAGATAGCAAAGCAAGCAGGATTTATATTATTATTTTTGTCACTACTTCTCTGTTAATTAGTGCTGATTCTCTGTTGGTAGTTGTGAGGGCAGAGGACATCTTGTATAACTATTATTACCTATGTTCTACTAACAGATCTTAACATCTGATCCTGTCAGAAGAAACTTTTGAAGTTACCTATCCAAACAAATTTTGTTCAAAACTTATCCCTACAACCTATAGACAGAAGCAAGGATCTCTCCCCACAATTCTCATACCTACAGGATGACAGTGACAGAACTAATTTTGTTCCAACAGCTATTAAGGTTGATTTGCATGATTGCACAGGTATAACCTATATCAAATTCCTTGCCTTTTCAGTGAAGAAGGAGGGGAGTCAGGGAGAGAATCTAGAGCTCAATTTTTTTAAAGTTATAAAATTTTACATGTAATTGTGGGAAAATAAAATATTAAACAACAGTCATGAAGGTGGGTGAAGTAAGTGCTGGAGAGTACTTAGGGCTAGGTCAGACATCAAAGATTCCAAGGTCATAAACTCCATCTTGGCCATCACCAATAATCTTGATTTTTGTCTTGCCACTAGACCTCTTTGACTCTGGAAAAGAGAGTAAGGCTGATGAGTTTGCAGTTTTGTACAACTCTGTATCACTTAAATTAATTCACATGTGCATCAAGATATCACTGAATGATGTCATTGGTTGTCTTCAAAAATGAAGGATGAACAGCAGTAATTTAAAAAATCATCTAATTGTAACAGAACCAAACAAAATAAAAACAAACAAAAAAATAAACTAAACAGCAACAACCACAAAATACAACAAACATTAAAACCCCCAAAACATTGTGTAATAAAGATTCACATAAAAAGTACTAAAGCAATCCTATACCACGGTGGATACATATGCTATCCTAAGTTCTCAATTTTAGCTTTGTATGTTATTCACACCATATTGCCAGAAGACCCTATAATGTTTTCTGATTTTCACAGAATCAAATGGTAAGTCTAGAATCACCAGTGCCAATATTGGCATTATTTTATTTTTACCTGCTTTCTTCAATTCTTTGCCTGTGGGAAAGATCGATTGTAGGTAGCTAAAGACTTCTAGTCTCTTTCTAAACAGTATGTTATCTGATGATACACAGGTCTCAGCTTACCTACGTCTGACCAAGCATATTTACTTAAGCTCCTTGGTATTATTTACAATTTTGTCTACGTTTCTTTCCCTAAAAAAATGGCCAAACTCCTCTCACATGAGACTTCAAAAATTATTTATGATGCATTTATAGCACTCCTGTATCCATAGTGGCATAGGGTTACTTCAGTACTTCTTGTGTCAGTCTTTATGGAACAATGTTTTGGGGTTTTATTATGTTTTTGATTTTTTTTAACAATTGAAAGATTTTTTTTAAAAAAAAGTTGTTTGTCCTTCATTTTCTAAAAAGTCCAATACTATTTCAATGGTAAATGAAGATCTCTTCATGTATTAATTCAAAATATTTTGTGGTTCCTGGCCTGACTCACTAGGAATATCAGGACTAGGTTCAGTGAATTATATTTTAATATTTAGATATTTAAGCTTTAGGAAATACTCAAGACCATGAGAAAAGTGGCTTGAATTTGGAATCAGAGGGTACAGATTAGAATATTGGCTTTGCTAGTTACTACTTGTGTGACTGTGGCCCTCAGTTACCTCACAAGTAAAATGAAAAGTTGAACTAGATGACTTCTGAGGTCCCTCTGATCTTCTGTTCTCAGCCTATCCAGTGGAGATCATAAGCTACAAAGAAAAGAAAAATGGGGTGGAAGGGAACTTATTCATTATCTAGTCCAACTCTGTCATTTTACAAAAAAACAAGTCGTGTTGAATTGAAAAGGCTTAGCAGAGGTTTTCCGACATGTTAGTGTCAGACACAAGGCTAAAGCCTACATCTTCGGCCACATGCTCATTCCACAGTTCACTATTGCTTTTTCCCAAAGCACATAGATCCCCTGGCTCAGTGGAAGCTAAACTCACTTCCAAGGGTGTCCCTGTAGAAGTCTGCATGTTCAGACAAATATCATGAAGGACTCTTGTGGAACCATTGATTTCCAAATGAGTTCGCTGAAACTTGAAATAACAAATACATCCTTCCTAGCACTGTTTACCCTGGTGTACTAATGGAATTGGATTTTGTCTTCATGGAAACTCTTACTTCAGTCAAGAAAATGAACTGATGACAGGGGACTAGCATGAGCTGGTTAATGCAAAACTAACTAAAGTATCTGTAATATCAGTTAAGTTGGGATTTTCTTACTGTTTCAAAATGATTAATTAAGTGTCTTTGAGTGAGCCTTACTAGGTGCTAAGCCCAGGCCCAAACCCCTATTAGGTGCTAAGTCTATGTGGGTGTGAATTGGTAACTAAGGTGGGGCTCCAGGTGGGGCCAGTGAAGGAAGGTGCTAACACCACAGCCAATAGAAGGAGCCTAAGTTCTGGTGGCTCAGATGACATTTGATCACGTCCGAAACTGCATAGAAAGGGGAGACAGCCATTTCCTGAGGGCCCTCACTCTTGGTGGCATGCTGATGTGGAGACTCTGGGCAGCTCACCTGGATGTCCGGACTTGGATAAACTCTGGTAGCTATGAAATGGGATTTGAATCAGACAAGGTCTGTGTGTTGATGTTTGTAATTTGTTTGTACTTGCTCTGAAGTTCGGAGTGCTGGCTTTTTCCCCTGAACTAAGTGAATGATATTTGTATACTGGATTAAAGTGAGATCGTCAACCCCTTAACCTTGCTTTCCTTAGTAAAGCAGATCAAAAGAACCTGGGCTTGCAGCCTTCTTGTTGTCGGCTTGTGTTGGTCTTTCACCTCCACAGCAGCTGCTAGTTGGATTGTTGAAATGGTATCTGCTAAATCCACAAAAGAATTCTAAATATTCTAGAATGTGTATAGGTACCTGAAGAAAATCAAACAAAAAATAAATTCTAAGATGGATCATTTTACTAGGCAAGGCACTATAGGTTGAAACTAACTACCCAACCCCTACCCCCCAACCCAAAACAGTGCTATGACAAGCACTGCATTCCTGAAAAAAGATCTAATACCAGTAGACCCAGAGAAATGGCCACCAATGTCATATTTGACTAAATATTTAATCAAATCATCATAATATGCCTGTGTGTTTGGTGTAAAGCTTTCTAAAACATCTACAAATTAAATTTGGACATGTGATAAAGGAGAAATTACAATTAAATATATATTCCATATAAAACCATATCAAAATAATATATGCACACATAAATGTGTGCATATATACATAAATGCATGTTATATATATGGTATATATGTGTATTCACATATGTATACACATTATGTGTATATAAATATGCATGTACATATATGATATATACATGTGTATGTACATGTATTTATTTCCTAGAAAAACATCAGAAAGTTTCTTGAATTTAGGATATCTTTGTCAACATCTTTATTAGGGATATTTATTAGAAGTGAGTGGAGAGAACTAAAGTCACTTGATGTTGCAAGAAACTTGTTCATAGAAGTTTTTATTGTCTTTTTGGCCTTATAAACTTCCCCAAAGCAACAATAATACAGTCAAGAAAAATCAGAACTGGAAAGAATCTTATGGACCATCTAGCCCAATCCCTTCTCCCCTAACCCCATTTTATAGGTGAAGACAAAAAGTCCCAGAAAGGAGAAGTAACTTTCTCCAGGGGTACACAGCTAATTTGACGCTCAGTTAAATATAAGAAACTTGTTTTCTCAACTTCCAATTCCATCCTCTTTCCATTACACCATATTTCCTTTCGTGTAGTATAGGCATAAGATATCAAGTTGTTGGCCTTTCTACTATACTGGAGACTGAGATCCATTTCCTCCAAGCTAGCCAGGCACCATATGATTATTTGTGTGCTGGCTGCCATAAGTGCCCTGCGTAGCAGCATTGGTATGAATGGCAGGATGCCACAAATGCAAATCACTCTTAATTTAAAGCACTGTAAATTGAGGCCTGCCTGCATTATGAAAAACAGGCAACAACAGCCCAAATTTTCAATACATATGCATTAAGCTTTCTCCAGTCCAACTCATTAAAATACCATGATAAATTAGAGTCTGATAAAAGGCTCCAGTTCAAGATTTATGGATCTTTCTAGATTTTTCTTTTAAGTTTTCCCAAATATACAGTGCTCTGTCTACTGGAGCTGAAACATCTGAATCCAGTTAGGATTGATCCTCACTTGTAGGGTGTCCTTCTCACATCAAAGTCTCCAGCTGGAGATCTGTATTACGCATTTCATTTTATGACAGTTGTTAAGCTCTCTGGCTGCCTGTGTAAGGAAATTGTTTTGAAGTGCTCACACCTTGGTGGTGTCAGAACAGTTCAAGAAAGATTTGCTTAAAACCCCTGTGCCCTTACCACAGACCTCTTTCCCTTCTCCCTTCCCCCCCACAAAGGTCAGGGACTTGTCACTCTATGAACTCATTAACTTCCTTGGCTGCACAGTTTAACCTTTCCTATGACTGGCTGAAAAGCATGATAGTGTCACATCAATTTTAGTGAAGTATTAGAGCTTAGGATTCAAGAGCAAAGCACAAAGACTCAGTTTGCCTTGAAGATGGGAGAATATAGATTTCTACTTGCACACAGAGATAAGGACCTTACTGCTGATGTAACCCTGGGCAAGTCACTTCCCCTGTCTAGACCTCAGGTCCTCATCTGGAAAATAAAAGAACTGGGTTAAATGAACTCCAAGCTCCTTTTCTTCTGGAGAGCTTATCATCGTAGGTTAGCCACATACACCCAAGGTGCTGTTTATACTAGAAAGGGATGTGGCTGTAGAAACAGCCCTGAACTTGAAATCAGGTAACCTAACCTAAATCAGGTGACCACATTACTAAAATTAAAAAAAAAAAAAACAACTCTTTGAGCCTCCTGGAAAATGTGGGGAATAATCTTCAACTATAAAATGTGGGAAATAATATTTTCACTCCCAACTGTACAAAGTTATTGTGCAGACCAACTGAAAAGAATATATTTAAAATACATTGTACCTACATTTTATTACTACTTTTTCCAAGTATTTTTATTTTTCATTACAAGTTTGACTTTTTATCTCGATGATGTTGTCTGGCTGAGCAGTGACGTTATCAAATCAGTAGTACTTTGAACTAAGTAATTTGAATTTTAGCCTGTTATTAACTGGAGCTTCTTTACCCACCTCCACCCACCACCCCACCCACTTATTGCCCCCTCCCCACTTCTGGTCTTCTGTCACACACTTAAAAGCTTCCTACCAAGTCTCTCTTTACTTTATAACTCAAAATTATTTCAAAGTACTGTCATTCAACTCATATGGGGGTGAATCTTAGTTTTTCTTTATGTTCATGTTACTCTCTTCTTTAAACAACTACTCTGATTCTCCATTCAACTGAGTGTTAGCCTTAAACTATTAGTTGTTCCTCTCACCCTTAGGAGTCTTCAGGCAGTGACCCCATTATATCTATCTGAGTTAATTGGGGTCTGTGCCTTTTACTCACTTGTGGAGATGACAGCCTTCCTGGGGTGTTGCCTGGGCTTATTAGTTTTTAAAAGCTTTTTTGGTTAGAAATTCTTCTGTTTGACTCTGAGCCAATGAGATTTGCCTCAATTTCAAGTCCAGTCAGATGAGTCACTCCGAGTTTGTGTGTGTGAGTTTGAAGAAAATATAATTTCAAACTTGACTTTCTTCCATCCTTTCTGGACAGCTCTAACTAGGATAGATTATTTTGCTGGACTCCCTGGTAGTTATTAAGAACATGAGGCAAATCAGTATATAATTACAATGGGGTGCAAGGTAAAATTTAAGAAGCATGTAGGACTGATATTTTAAGCATTGTACATGAGGATTTCCCCCAGAGGTATGAAATGTTTAATGAATGGCTCTCCAGGGGAAAAATATACTTATGAAACACTTTCATTTTGAATCTATGTTTTCTTAAGTCTAATCAATCAACAATATAATAAATCAATCTCCAACTTGTAGCTTTTGGTCATTTCCAAAGAATGGTCACACTGAAAATTTAACAAAAAGGATCTCCCAGAGCCTATTCAAGCTAACACTCTAGCCCCCTAATTCCAAAATCACCTATCCTGAGAGCCTTTCAGAATGACCATCAGATAATGACTTTATGGGTTTCCAGTGTAGGAATAAGAAAGGTCTCGTACAAATTCGGAATGGAAATTGGGACTTGAGCTGAGGAAGCACATCTGAATTCCAGCTGCTTGGATTATAATGACTTGTATGATGGATGGAGAAAGCTGGACTTGGAATCAGAGGCCTAGTTTTCTTTCTAATTCTGTCATTTATTACTTGTACATATTATGTACGTATTGCATATATGTAGTATATATATAGTATGTATTAGTTTGACTGGACCTCAGTTTCTTCATCCATCAAATGGGGACAAAATGAGAGACTTATTGGCATCTTGAAATCAAAGGTTGAGCAGAATATGCTTTCTGAGTTGTAAAATGGATCATAACCAATTTAGAATGCATCCTAACAGAAACACATACAGTATTAATGAAACACACAGTCCATCACCCTTAGACAGCTATAGAAAGATGAATATTTCTTCATAAAAAGGAAGAGGTTTGTTAGACCTTCTCATAGTAAACAGGCAAAAAACCCAACAAACTTACAGAAATACTTTCAGAAGCAACAGACCTCACCTGCCTAAGCAATAATGAATGCTGATTGAGATCATAAAAGTGACAATAAATAGGTACGCTCCATGAAATAGGCCAAATCTAACCAAAAAGTGGTTTACCTCCATATGGAGCCTCCAAAATGGCTTCAGTCCAAGAAAGGAATCAAAAGGCTCTCCATGAGCAACATCTACATTAACTCAGCCAACAATATGTGGACAGAGAAGCATTAAACATATGGTTGAGTCATGCAGATTTCCATTGTTAGAAATAGATGGATTTATGATAGCAATTCCAAATTGGCTCATTTCTACCAGAAACTATATAATATGGTTATCTTAAAGGGACTTTGACTTAGTTATCAATGTATATATGCAAAGAGGTCAGAGCAAATGGGCACCACATCACTGCAGGTGGTCACAGTGAGCACCTGCCGAACACCTAGCAATTTAAAACTTGGTGATTAGAATTATACATAAGAAATTGGCCATTTTTACAGAACTGACAGATGATAAATCTCTAAGCTACAAATACAAAATTTAAAATATAATTGAGAATTTTACACATAAACTGTACTGGAACTAAACTATGATCACATACAAAACAATTATTTACAATTGCCAGGATATAACATTAATCTATAACATTTATGAGCAATGTTCTTACCAAATGTTGCTATATCAAATACTCGTAGTCTGAAACCTACATGGAATGGACAACTTTGAAACAGTAGAAACCCAGTGGTTATTCTTGAGCTTTTTTCTTGGCTAAGATGCCCGAGTGATTTTTGCCATTTCCTTCTCTAGCTCATTTTACAGATGAGGAACTGAGGCAAGCAGGGTTAAATGACTGCCCAGTGTCAGGTAGTAAGTGTTTGAGGCCAGATTTGAATTCATGAAGATGAGTATTACTGTGTCTAATCCTACTGCTCTATCCACTTTACTACCTATGTGTTCCCATTAGAGGAGATCAAAATTATGTGAGAATGGAATGAGATGCACATTATATCTGTAGTCCCAGGTATTACTGAATTTATACTGAGGATCCTTTCCATGAGTATATAGAGCATAAGGTGCTTTTATTGAACTATAACAAAAACTTATTTTACCACTTCTGGAATAGTTAAAGGTATCAAACATAAGGTCTCCAGGGTACACCATCACTTGCTAAATTAAAATGTAATTGGGAAATATTTAACAAAATGAATAAAAATACAACAAATCATAGATAGATAATTAAACCAATGGAAAAAAGGTAATCATCACAAGTATCTTGATTGTCTCCAGGCAAGACATATTAAGCATGAAGTGTGAGAAATTTGGGGTTGTGCATGTTGAGACTTACTGAAATTCCAAAGTCAACATTCAATAGGATGCTTATAGAGCCTAAGCCTATATAATATGAGTGTTCTCTTTACTTATTTTATACTCCTAAACAGGGAACTATATATTAAAAAAACAAAAACAAAATAAAACAAAGTGTTCCATGATTATAAAAGTGTATATTCAATTTAACATGATAGCAACAGAACCACTTGGTTTATCTGTGTCTTCTTCTGACTTTCTTCTGCTCTCTTTTATGTATTTCAGAATTTCACTGATGGTATTTTCTTACTTTTTCATCTTCTTCACATCTTTATGACTAGCCACCAGTACTGCAGATCCCAAGAAATAGAAGATTACCCACGTAACAAATAAGCATAATCAAGGGAAATAAGTAAACCCATAGAGTATATATGAGAATGTATTCTTTATGGTGCCTTTAGTCTATAATCTCTTCTAAGAAGAGGAAATCATAATGAACTATCATTCTGTTGAAGTCATGATTGGGCATTTCCTGAATAAGAGTTCCTTAGCATTTCAAAATTATTTTCTTTTATATAGTTGTGGTCATCGTATGGATCAGTCTTCTGCTTCTGATCACTTTCCATTAGTTCTTAAAAAAGTCTGTCTAGTTTTTTTTTATTTAGATTTTTTTTATTGTTAGTGTACAACACTCAGTTCCACAAATTTTTGAGTTCCAAATTTTTATCCCCTCCCCCTCTTTCTCTTGCCCCTCCCTTTTCCCCTTCCCCTCCAAGGTGGCATGGAATTCAATATATGTTTTACATATACCTTTGCATTAAACTTATTTACACAATAGTCAAGTTGTAAAGAAGAATTATGACCAATGGAAAGAATCATGAAAAAGAAGAAGCAAAACCAAAAAAGAAGGGAAAAAAAAGAGAGAGCAAATAGTTTGTCTCAATCTGCATTCAGATTCCATAATTCTTTCTCGGGATGTAGATAGCTCCTTCCATCATGAGTCCTTTGGAGCTGTCTTTGAACCTTGTATTGCTGAGAAGAGTGAAGTCTACCAAAGTTAATCATCACAGGAGCAATATGTCTATGGTTGTATACAATGTTCTCCTGGTTCTCCTCCCGTAGCTCAGCATCATATCATGTAGGTCTTTCCAGGTTATTATGATGTCCGTATGTTCTGCATTTCTTATAGCACAATAGAATTCCATTATATTCATATATCACAACTTGTTTAGCCATTCTCCAATGGATAGGCATCCCCTTGATTTCCAGTTCTTTACTACCACAAAAAGAGCTGCTATAAATATTTTTGTACATATGGGTCCCTTTCCCACATGTGTGAACTTTTTGGAATACAGCCCTAGAAGTGGTATTGCTGGGTCAAAGGGTATGCACATTTTTATAGCCCTTTGGGCAGAGTTCCAAATATATCTTGAGAATGGCTGGATCTGTTCACCACTCCACCAGCAATGTAATGATGTTCCAATTTTCCCACATCTTCTCCCGCAATTATCATTTTCCGGCTTTGTCATGTTAGCCAATCTGAGAGGAGAGATGTGGTACCTAAGAGTTGTTTTGATTTGCATTTCTGTAATCAATAGTGATTTAGAGCATTTTTTAATATGCCTATAGATACCTTTAATTTCTTCCTCTGAAAACTGCCCGTTCATATCCTTTGACCATTTCTCATTCGGGGAATGACTTGTATTCCTATAAATCTGCCTCAGTTTCCTGTATATTTTAGATACAAGGCTTTTATCAGAGACACTGATTATAAAGATTTTCTCCCAGTTTTCTGCTTCCCTACTAATCTTTGTTGAATTGACTTTTTTATACAAAAACTTTTCAATTTAACATCATCAAAATTACCCATTTTGCATTTGGCAATGCTCTATCTCTTGTCGGGTTATGAATTCTTTCCTTTCCCATAAATCTGATAGGTAAATTATTCCTTCTCTCCCAAATGCTCATAGTATCAGCCTTTATTCCTAAATCATGAACCTATTTTGACTTTATTTTGGTATACAGTGTAAGACATTTGTCTATGCTCAGTTTCTGCCATACCATTTTCCAATTTTCCCAGCAGCTTTTGTGAAATAGTGAATTCTTTGACCAGAAGCTGTACTCTTTGTGTTTATCAAAGAGTAGATTGCTATAGTCATTGACTACTGCATCTTGTGTACCTAACCCATTCCACTGATCCACCACTCTGTTTCTTCACCAGTACCAAGTAGTTTTGATGACTGCTACTTTGTAGTACAGTTTAATATCTGGTATGGCTAAGCAACCTTCCCTAGCATTTCTTTTCATTAATTCACTTGATATTCTGAAACTTTTGTTCTTCCAGATTAATTTTGTTATTATTTTGTCTACTTCTGTAAAATAATTTTTGGTAGATTGATTGGTATGACACTGAATAAGTAAATTAATTTAGGTAAAATTGTCATTTTATTATATTAGCTTGCCCTAAGCATGAGCATCTGATGTTTTTCCTTTTATTTAGATCTGACTTTAGTTGTGTGAAAAGTGTTTTGTAATTGTGTTCTTGTAGGTCCTGGGTTTGTCTTTGCAGGAAGATGTATCCACAATCCAGCTAGCAGCTTCTGTGGGTGTGTAAGATCCACCAACAACCAGCACCCAGAAAGCTGCCAACACAGGTCCTTTTGATCTGCTTTACTTAAGGAAAGCAATGTTAAGGGATTAACAATCTTACTTTAATCCAGCATACAAATAACATCCACTTAGTTCAGGGGGAAAAGCCAGCACCCTGAATTACAGACCAAATATAATTCATAGTTATCAACATCTGGGTGTACAGCCGGGGAGCTCATTAGAACAGCTGGCCCAGAGTCACACACCACTCCTGCTGTGTCTCAGAGCTCCCAGGGAGAGCACTAACCTTTGCAATTACCTGTTCAGGGCCACAACCTCACCCAGGCTGGGTGTGGAGAAGTTCCCCACCCCCAATATCACATCAAATACAGATCAATGCCTCTCAATTGTCTCAGTGCTGAGAAATACAAAAGCATCCCACTTTATCTGCCCCATTCGAACAAAGGCCAGAATCATTAAAGGTCAACGGCAAAAAGTCCCACCTTAATTACTATTACAGTAGACTCCCAAATATTTTATAGCACCTACAGAAGCTTTAAATGGAATTTTTCTTTCTATCTCTTGCTTTTGGGCTTTGTTAGTAATATATAAGAATGCCAAGGATTTCTGTGGGTTTATTTCATATCCTGCAACTTTGCTAAAGCTTTTTTTTTTTATTAATTCAAGTAGTTTTTTTTACCTGATTCTGTAGGATTCTCTAAGTAAATCAGCATATCATCTGCAAAGAGTGATGACTTGGTTTCTTCTTTCTCTATTCTAAGTCCTTCAATTACTTTTTCTTCTCTTATTGCTAAAGCTAAATTTCTAGTACAAAATTGAATAATAGGGGTGATAATGGACATTTTTGTTTCACCCCTGATATTATTGAGAAGGGATCTCCCTTATCCCCACCACACTGATGGTCTTAGGGAGATGCTACTTATAAGGTTCTGTAAGACTCCATTTATTCCTATGCTTTCTAGTGTTTTTAATAGGAATGGGTGTTATATTTTGTCTAAAGGTTTTTCTGCATGTATTGAGATAATCATATGGTTTCTGCTAGTTTCGTTGTTGATATGATCAATTATGCTGATAGTTTTTCTAATATTGAACCAGCCTTGCACTCCTGGAATAAATCCTACTTGGTCAAAGTGTATTATTCTCATGAAAAAATCACTGCAATCTATTTGCTAATATTTTATTTAAAAATTTTGAATCAATATTCATTAGGGAAATTGGTCTATAATTTTCTCTCTATTTTGATGCTTCCTGGTTTGGGTATTAGTATCATATTTGCATCATAAAAAGAATTGGGTAGGACTCCTTCACCTGTTTTCCCAAATAGTCTATAAATTATGGGAATTAATTGTTCTTTAAGTGTTTGATAGAATTTACATGTAAATCCATCTGGCCCTGGGGATTTTTTTCCTAGAGAATTCATTTATGGCTTGCTTAATTTCTTTTTCTGAGTTGTTTAGGTATATTATTTCTCCTTCTGTTAATATGGGCAATTTATATTTTTGTAAATATTCATCCACTTCCCTCAGGTTGTTGCATTTATGGGCATATAATTGGGCACAATAATTCTTAGCTATTGTTTTAATTTCTTCTTCATTGGGGTGAATTTACCCTTTTCATTTATGATACTGGTAATTTGGTTTTCTTCTTTTTTTTTAATCAGGTTGAGCAAATGGTTATTAATTTTATTCATTTTTTTATAAAACCAGCTCTTGGTTTTATTTGTTAATTTAATAGTTTTCTTAATTTCAGTTTTATTATTCTCTCCATTGGTTTTCAGTATTTCTAATTTAGTATTTAATTGAACATTTTCAATTTGTTCTTTTTCTAACTTTTTCAGTTGCATGGCCAATTCATTGATCTCTTTTTTCTCTATTTTATTCATGTAAACATTTAGAGATATAAAACTTTACCTAAGAACATTTTTTGCTGCATCCCATAAGTTTTGGTGTCTTGTTTCATTATTTTTATTCTCTTGAATGAAGTTATTTATTATTTCTATGATTTGTTCTTTGACCTGCTCATTCTTTAGGATTAGATTATTTAGTCTCAAGTTAATTTTTAGTTTACATTTCCATGGTTTTTTATTATAAATAAGTTTAATTTCATCATGATTGGAAAAAGATGCACTGACAATTTCTGCCTTTTCGCACTGGATAGTGAGGTTTTTATGCCAAAGGACATGGTAAATTTTTAGTAGGTGTCGTGTACCACTGAGAAAAGGCATATTCCTTTTGATCCCCATTCAGTTTTCTCCAGAGGTCTATCATGTCTACCTTCTCTAAAATTCTATTCATATCCTTAACTTCTTTCTTGTTTATTTTGAGGTTAGATTCATCAAGTTCAGACAGGGAGAAGTTGAGGTCCCCCACTATTATAGTTTTACTATGTATTTCTTCCTGTAACTCATTAACTTCTCCTCTAAGAATTTGTGTGCTGTACCACTTGGTATATATATGTTAAGCACCTTTTAGAAGGATATAGTGTCCTTCCTTATCTCTTTTAATTAGATCTCTATTTGCTTTTGCTTTGTCTGAGATTAGAATTGCCACTCCTGCTTTTTTTTACTTTTGCTGATGCCTAATATATTCTACTCCAGCCTTTTACCTTTACCCTGTGTGTTACCCTGTTTCAAATGTGTTTCTTGTAAACAACCTATTGTAGATTTATGGTTTGTAATCCATTCTGCTATCTGCCTCTATTTTATGGGAGAGTTCATCCCATTTACATTCACAGTTATTATTACTATCTGTGTGTTTTTCTCTGTCCTATTCCTCCCTGCCCCCCATTTATGCCTTTATTTCTCCCTTCTGCCTTCCAATCCTCAAGAATTTTGCTTCTGACAACAATCTTCTTCAATTTTCTCTCCCTAATGACACCCCTCCCTTATCTTAATCTTTTCCTCTTGCTTCTTCTTCCCTCCCTTCTATTCTCTTACCCCTTTTCTTTCCCCTTTCCCCTCCTACTGCCTTTTCTACCTCCTCCTTACCTCTTCTCCCAGAACAATCGCTTTGCACCCCTTAATTATGTTTTTATTATCAAATCGGTTATTTTATACTGATACCCTCAGTGTATGTGCATCCCTTTCAATTGTTGTAATATCTGCACCATTCTCAAGATTGACATATATATATATGTATATATAACATATATAAATCAATGTAATCTTATATAAGGATGTAAACAATTTTTCCTTATTGAATAGTATAGCCCCCTCCCCCATTTACCTTTTTATGTCTCTCTTGAGATTTGTATTTGAAGATCAGATTTTACATTGTGCTCTGGCTTTTTCATCTGGAAGGTGGGGAATTTCCATATTCCATTAAATGTCCATCTCCTTACTGAAAAATTATGCTCGGTTTTCCTGGGTATTTGATTCTTGGTTGTAGTACAAGCTCCTTTGCTTTTCAGGATATCATATTCCAATCCTCCTTTCTTTAGTTATAGAAGTTTCAAGATCCTGCATGATCCTGACTGTAGTTCTGCGATATTTGAATTGTTTCTTTCTGGCTGCTTGCAGTATTATCTCCTTGACTTGATAATTCTGGAATTTGGCTACAATATTCCTTGCAGTTTTCAATTTGGGATCTCTTTTGGGGGTGATTGGTGGATTGTTTCAAGGACTATTTTACATTCTGGTTCTAGGACTTTGGGGTAATTTTCCTTAATGATTTCTTGAAAGATACTGTCCAGGCTCTTTTTTTCATCATGGCTTTCAGATAGAACATAATTCTTAGATTATCTCTCCTGGATCTATTTTCAAGGTCAGTTGATTTTCCAATCAGACATTTCATGTTTTCTTCTATTTTTTTTTCATTCCTTAGATTTTGTTTGACTGATTCTTGATGCCTCCAAGAGTCATTATCTTCTACCTGCCCAATTCTAATTTTTAATGTATTGTTATCTTCATTTAGCTTCTCTATTTCCTTTTCCATTTGGTTCATTTTGCTTTTCAATGAGCCATTTTCTCCATTTACATTCTGAACCTCTTTAACCATTTCACCAATTTTACTTTTTAAATATTTGTTCTTATCAGTGACCTTTCTTTCCATTTTTTCTTCTACCTCTCTAATTCGGTTTTTAAAGTCCTCCTTGAGTTCTTCCAGCAATATTTTTGGGGCTGGAGACTAGCTCACATTCCTTTTTCAGGGTTCACATGTGGGCATAGTGGCAATGATGTTCTCCTCTGAATTGCTAGTTTGATCTTTGCTGTCTCCATAATAGGAAACAATAGTCTTTGGTTTTCTGGTCTGTTTTTTCATGGCGTTCTTTTTTTTTTTTTCGCCCTGTCTTCTAAAGTGGATCTCTGCTTCTGCAGCTCAGGGGACTCTGTCCTAAGCTTCTTGTTGTGGGAACATTGGGCCTCCTCACTGGCTTTGTGGTCTTTAGTTTTGTGAGGATTGCGAGAGGGGTGGTCTGGCTGTGGGAAGTCTCCTCCTTCCTTAAGGCTGCCCTACAGCATGGGTGGTCTCAGTAGTTGTCTGTTCTTGTGTCTCTCACTTCTCCTGGATGTATAAGGTGTGTCCTGGGTCCTGGTGTTGATGTTTGCTAGCTCAATTCCCCTAGGGCTCAGAGTCTCCTGCTGTTCTGCTGAGGTGGGGCCTGCTCAGACACCTCTCTTCCTGCACTAGTCTCCTTCCACTACCACAAGAAGGTCCCTCTACCCAACTTCTCTCACTAAAGGGCTACTGAAGCCCCACTTCTGGTTCTTCTGTTTCTGAGTTTCTCCCAAGGAAATATTATCTGGGTAAGGAAGGGAGGGATGAGAGCCATTTTACCTGGTCATCATGGCTCCTAGAAGTTCAAGAAGGTGAGTTTCAAACCTTTAGACTGTGGGCTGGAGGCACCAGGGGTAGCTATTCCTCTGGCTGCAGGCTCTCCTCTGGTGTCTCCCATGGCTCCAACATACTCCCTTCCTGGGCTGAGAGGCCTGGGAATGGATCGCTGTCATAGCCGGTATTTTGCCCTGGGCCTGCTCCTGTTCCTGCATTTCTTATGCCCAGCACTCTCCAAGACTGGTGCACTGGCTGCATTCCTCTGCTGTTCCCAGTTGGGGGGTCTGGTGCCTGTTCCTTGTGCCGGGCGCTCCTGCCCCACTTAGTCTACTAATGGCTTCCAACTCTCTCAAATCTGCTCTGATTCCCTTTTTTTTAGATATATCTGACAGAATTTGTGAGAGATCTCCAGTAGTTCCCTCTTTTCACAGCACCATCTAGGCTTCACCCCGAGGTTTTTCTAAATACACTACAATGTTATTTCTCTCTGTTTTTAACTTCTTTCGAATTAAATGCCTACTAGTGATAAATCTTGGTCAGAGAATATGCATAGTTTATTGCCTTTCTGCATATAGAAGCAAAGTAATTGTTTTCCAAAGTGGTTGGACAAACTCAAAGCTTTACCAGCAGGGCATATTGTACATGTCCTTTCACAGCATCTGCAATAATTACCATTATATTTTTTTGTTATGTTTGTCAAGTTGATAAGTGTGAAGTAGAACCTTAGAGTTATTTTTATATTGAGTTTTTCATACTATGGAACATTTGTTCCCCTTATATTTACTGATTGCTAGTGTTTCTTCATTTTATAACTGCCTTCTCATATCCTTTGACCACTGTTCTACTGGCAAGCGCTTCTTGTGTTTTTTATATTTCTATCAATACCCTACATGAGCAGGATTTCTTGAATTTATCCAAGAATTTTGATACCAATATAATATTCACAGCTTCTTTTCCAATTCTAAGTGCATATATTTTTAGTTATGCAAAAGGTTTGCAATTTTATGTAATCAAATGATGCTTTTTCTGTTCCTTGAACATCTTTAGGCAATGTGCAATTCAGAAATCTCCCATTGCCATTGTTAGATTCTCTTCTTACTAGTTCATAAAATGAATTGTTCATTTTTATTTAGGTCAGGTGTCCATTTGGAAATTATTATTACATATGGTTTGAGATATTATTCTGAACTTAATATCTGCCAAACTGCTTTCCAGTTTTCCTCTCAATATTCCCTCCCCCTTCATCCCCCCCCCCATAGGGAATCTTTATCCAAATAGTTCTTCTGTATGAGTTATTTAAATATTATTATATTGATTGTCAGTTTTCTTTCCCTAAACTATTCTGTTGAACACCTTTTTTATATTTTAACAGATACCAATTAGATTTGATGATAACTTCAGAATAAGAGTTTTAGATCTGGTACTGATAAGCTCCCTTCATTCCTAGTTTTTCCCCCACTATCTTCTCTCCTGAGATTCTTGACTTCTTGTACTTCCAAATAGGTTGTTGATATTTTCCCTTATTTATTTCTGGAAAATGTTTTCTTTATTTTTTTCATGTATTGTGACTTCTCCTTAACAATGTTTAATTTGATATTTTGGTTTTCTTCTCTGTTGGTGATCTTATGGCTTATTATCTTATCCCTACTATTTTAATTTTAAAAGACAGGTTACGATTTCGTGAACTATTTTTGATCATTTATTTTGTGTATCTCATACTTAAATGTTTGTTCATATGTTTAAGGCTTTTGGGGGGTGCTGGGGATTGCTGTTCTGTTTTTTTTTTAAGATTATCTATCCAAGTCATTGACATGTTCTTTCCAAATTTAAATGAAAGAAATTAGAGATAATTTTTTCTAACAAATAATTTGGCTTCATTTAAGAAGTTTTGGTGTGTGATTTTATGTTATTTTCTTAAATAAAATTAATTATTTTTAAGATTATATTGCTTTGTTTCCATTTAATTTTGAACTATTTCTTTAAATTCTCTTCAATGAACATAATTTTAATTTATTTGAGTTGAATAAAGGATATTTTATCATTTTTACTTTTTAAAACTTATATATTATGTTTTATGCTATATCCTGTTGTCATTTTAGGTAAAGGTAATCATAATGCTATCTGTCTGTCTACTTTTTTATGATTTCCTTTTAGTAATAAGGATAGGCCTATCATAGATAAATTTTCTAAAATCCTATTAAAGTTATTAATTTTTTATCTATTTCTAAAACTTTTTTTCTAAGTCTGAAAGGGTGCATTGAATTCCTCAAATATTATTATTTTGCTGATTGTTTCCCTCTGTAGTTCCATTAGCTTTCCCTTCAAATATCTAGACTTACTGATAGTCATTACATAAAAGCTAGGAAGGGCATTGTTTCTTAATCTATAATGATTTTATGTACAATGAAGTTTATTTGCCTATCTCTTATCTGTGTCTTTGTATCTTTTTATTGCTACCTCTTCTGAGATCATAGTTATTAAACTCTTTATTTTAATTCCCCACAGGACAAACAGATCCTACTCCAATCAATCATTTTAAATCTTTGTGAATCTTTGTTTCAAGTATGTTGTTGTAGGCAATATAATGTTAGAATCTGCTTTCTAATCCTTTATGAATCTCTTTAATTTTATAGGTGGAAGCAGCCCATTCATATGCACAGACAGTTGTCTTTTCCCTTAAATTACACCTTGTTTTCTTTTTTCCTCTATTTCTCCCCGTTCCCCTTTTGATAAGAAAAAAATGTGGCAAAGTAAAGAGAATGGGGTCAACAACAGTCATGTATAATTGAAACAGTCTGATCCAACTCCTCTGTTCTTTTTCTCTTCATTTGGCATAAGCCTATGTCACTTTTTTACTCTTTATTCACTCTTTTAAATATATCTCTTTATCTTCAGCCCCCTACTATTTCTGGTTGTGATTTTAACCTTCTCAACTATATTGTCTCTCTAAAATTTCAGTCTCTACTCTTCATGTATCCAGCTATGTTCAAATAGTCACTCTTAATTGTAAGCTTCTATCTTATTTTACCATTTGTCCCATTATACTTCAAGCCCTTCCTCCTCTTCCCCCACCCCGACCCCACTGTAAACCAGTTTAAGTGAAGGCTCATGTAATCCAGACTTCGGTCATTTGATTCCTTTGCTCTACGCCTGAATTTTGTCAAATGTTTTTCCTCCCTGAAGATTCTAATTTTTTTGCTATGCTTTTTCTTTTCTGGATATTCTTAACTTTTCTTTCAGGAGGTGACCTGGGGATATTTCCTGGCCTTTGCATCTAATAGATTTGGGCAGTTTTATGAGTTCTTGAAATAAACTATCAAGGTTTTGTTTGGTAATGAAAATTTTATAGTCTTACAATGATTTTATATTATTTGTCTTCACCCTGTTTTCATGTCAGTTATTCTGGATAGTAAATAGTTCATATATTGGAGTATTTAATGTAGTTCTTTGAGCAGATCAGAGAAGCACACATACCACATATTTATACCACCACAGAATTTAACACAGAGCCAATCTGAATTCTAAATGATGGTAAACAATCCAAATCATGTTAAATGTTTTCATCCTGTGCAGGTCAACACAAAAATTTAATCAGAAACCTACAGATACTAATTAAGGGGACCTATTATAAAAGAAAGTATGAACAAAGACATACAAACCAGAAGCATAGAGGTAGAGATAAGTGATGCTCCAGGGCAACCTAAGCCTGCAATGCTCTGTCCATGATGGCAGAAAGACATGCGACATGGAGTCGACAGACCAAAAATAAGCAATCCTCTGACCTCAGACAATCCAGATTGCCATGAATACTTTAATATTAAAAGCTCAGATGCTGGATATACCTTCATGCTGCCAGCATGCTGAGAACAGATGAATCAGGGGAAGTATAAACCAGAAGCAAGAACACAGAGAATCAATGTGAAAACCAAAAACAGATTGAATATTCCCTCCAAGAGTGCAGGAAGTGCCTAAAAATGCCATGAAATCAGAAATCAGGACCTTATCTGGGAAATGTGAGTAAACAGAAGATGTGGAATGCTATGAAGTAACACTGTGGATTCAAAAAAACTCAAGATGAAACTAGAATAACAGTATATCTCTACAACAGTTGAAAGCAGAACCTCAAAGGAGGAACAAAAGATGCATTGATGACAAGGACTCCAAGAAAAAATGGAACAAATGAAACAGTTGATTTAAGTGGAATGACATATGATATAAAAGGTCTGGAGGAAAGAATTGGAAGGAGAAAGTAGCTTAAGACAGTGGGTATAAAACCTGATATATTTAACATATCCCTTGAATATTAGAATGGATCAACCAGAAATAAATGACTTCATGTGTCAATAAGAAATATTAGAATATTAGAATAAATTTTAGAAGTAGAAAAAAGAAGAAAATTGAAGAAATCTATAATCAAAAAAGAGAAATAATATAAAAGTCATTGTACTCCCCAAAAATGAATGGAAAGGAGGAAAATTTCTGGTTCCATATTTCATGAAAACATAAGTGAAAATTGTTCAGCTCTAAATGAAAATGGCCAAAATGAAAATGGAAAGAATCTATTATTCACTTCTAAAAATTAACCACAAAATGAATATACTCAGAAATGTTATAAACAAAATTCCAGGCTTCCTGGTAAAGGAAAAATTATTTGAAGTATCCAGAAAAAAACATTTTTGTCATGAGAACACAGTGAAAATTGTTTGCAGTTTGTCAAGCAAAGAAGTTATAGAAATTCATTATATAAATTATGTAGTATGAGGTGGTTGGACTTATGTCAGAAAAGCAAGGTTGCCTCATTATGAGGAAAACTATTAGTATAACAGACTGTAGTAACAATGAAATAATAAAACACATTAGTACATGCAGAGATATGAAAATAAAATATAACAAAAATCATTCTCATATTAACAGATATACAAAAGCCTCTGACAAAATATAATGTTCATTTCTATTAAACACAGTAAAATTCAATGATAATGTCTAAGATTACATATTTCAAAGAATATTCTAATGTGAACTTGTAGAAAGAACTTGCTCCTCTAGGAATTCACTACACTATAGAATTACAATCTACCCTCTAATTCTGTCATTCTAAGTGTTATTGCCTATACCAAGTAATTTGCATATCACTGCAGGTATTACAGATATCATTCCTATTTGAGAAATAAAAAAGGACTCAGAGAATAAATGACCTAAGTGTCTTTTCAGTGGTCACCTAGCTACCTCAAGAGGGTTTGGTGAGGTTCAATGGAGATAATACCTGTAAATGTGAGCTATTCTTATGATTGCCTCAATAAAATCCCAAGATGATACATTATAGAGTAGAGGCCACATTAGGTCACCTTGAAGGCTATGCCAATACAACACAAGCTCCAAAGAATAGTATCTTGTGGGAAAGTCTTAAAGTAAAGTTCTGGTAACAAGCAGTGTCTGCTTTCCCTTGATGACTTTGGCTAAGATGAGCAGAAAAGATGGTCACTGGTAGGATGGATGCTAGGTATGGCCACCAATGAAATAAAGGAAAAAAAAAATAAAATCATCTTCAGTTCTGCAGTGCCAGTTGTAGGTGGTCAAAGAGAGTCAGAAGCTGCTGAGAATTATCCACCTTTTAGATCAGCTATAAATATCATTTTAAAAAGTTAACATTCTTAATGTAAAAACTTTGTCCCATTGTGAAAAAGTGGGTATGATACTATAAGAAACAAACAGTAGAAATATTACCTTTTCCCCCCTATAAATGAAATCAAGAGAGAAAAGGAAGTTCTTAATCATTCATGTCAGAAATAATAGGAAAATCACTCAATTAGGACTTACCTCAGTGCCTGTTGTGTTCTATAAGGAAGTGGCCATGACTCACAGAAGATAAATTTGAGAAAGATTGAAAGACCTAACCAAATATACACAAAAGATATCTATGCTAGAGGTTATGGAATTTTAAAATTACTCAAGAATTTCTTTTCAAGATGCCTTAAGGAGAAAATTTTCAAAAAAAGAAGGGAAAAGAGTTCAACTGGCATCATTGTTCAAAAATAGTGTCTGAGAAGACAATGTACTGACCTATATGCCAATTTCCTCCTCTTTGAAAATATTTCTAGGGAATGGAGTACTCATTTACCTCACATATACTTAATAAAAATATGATAAAGTAATGGGAAGGTTTTCATAGATGACGTTCTCAATTCCTTATCTATAAATTTAACTGATGAACAATCAGAATCAAATTCAAACATGTCCTAAATATTAAAAGTCATATCATAAACTAATTAATGACATGAAAGAAATAAATTTCACAACTATAGAAGGTGATTATAGAGATGATGATAAAAGATAAAATGGAATTTTATTATTAAATTAAATTGAAGTTTCTGCACAACCAATTCAATTAAAGAAACATTCATTAAGTGCCTACTATTTGGCATGCACTGTGCTAAACTCCAGGGATATAAATAAGAATGAGAAATATAGTTTCTGACCTCAAGGAGCTTATAATTTAATGGGAGAAGAAAACACACATAAATGTCAGAAAGTGTGGGATGAGGGTAAGAAATGCCAGGTGGTCCCCAGCATGACACCTTCCATAGAGTTAAAGCCAAGAAGAGCTTTATTTAGAGAGTGGATTAAGTTAGAAGCCTAATGTCTAACCTCTATAAAGGAAGGCTTTGAGATGAGTTTAGTACTTCACCTTATAACCTCCCAATCAGAGAGGAAATGATGACAAAGGAGGTGAGAAAAATTAAAAACAGGTTTAAATATTTCCCCTGGTGGAAATAAAATGGTTTCCAGAGAAATGGAGGCCCGTGGCATCAAAGCCTTTACAATCAAAATGAGATTTTTACACACACACACACACACACACACACACACACACACGTATATGTATATCTGTATATACATGTATGTACACATACCTGTACATACATACACACCCTCATATATGTATATATGTATGTATCTACAAACACACACATACATATACACATTTGCATATACATATGTGTTTACATATAGACATATAGACACTACTTGATATTTGTCCTCAGTTGGGACTCCTTAGTGGAAAAAGTGTCCAAAGTCCTAGGCTAGCACGTATATCAATGTAAAATGAGGGAGACTGGAAAATCTCTAAAGTTCTTGCAATGAAGTGTAGACATTGTGAAGCATAATTCCTCCTATTTCTAAGAAAAAGTATTTAGAACTTAAGTCCACTCTTTAAAATGTTATCACAGTGCCCTCTTTTGTCTAAAAGTAATCTGAGAGTGATTAGGCTCAGAGAAAGCACTTATCATTTACTTCTATACACCAAACAGATTCCAAGGTTTAGAAATTTTTCATCTGAAGAGTTACAAAAGGAAATAAAAACCCTTCCAAAATGCATTAGAAGTTTTGTAAAATCTATCATAAGATAAAAGCAAGCAATAAAACAAAAAGATATAATTTAAGGTCTTGTGCCATCTTTTCATCTTTAATCCTGAAATTTGAGTATTTTCTTAAAACTAAGTGATAATTATATAAAAAGTCCATATTTTCAGAGTACTTAAGTTTTCTTAAGCTTCAAAGGGAATTATATATGTATAATTATCAAACAGTCTGTATGGCTGTCTATAAATTTTTAGCATGTGAGATTCTACTTGGATATTAAACTGTTTCACCTTGGTAGGTAAGGTTGTGTGAAATGCAAATGTAATTGTGATTGGAGTTAATAACTCCTCAGGATGTTTGTACAAGATACGTTCATGGCAATTATGTTGAGTATACTTTCAAAACTAAATGGAAGGTGAAAGTCTTTTGGTCAAGGGGAACAAAACAAAGTACCAGCCAAAGGGGGAAAAAAAAGACCAGGATAACATTTTCCTGACAAAATATACCCTTTAAAATTGCCCAGAGAAATCCTCTGAAGAAAAGAAAACATGGAGGAACTAAGCATGGCCTGGCATCCCTGTAAGCAATCTCCTTTATCATGGAAAAAATTTGGATTTAAGGTGTCTTTTTCTTATGCACATAAGATAGGAAGGTGGACATGATTGAAATTTGCATTTAAATGGAAGTGGTTAGAGGTAAAGGCACAATGTTTAGAAAAATGAGAGTATCCATTTTTCTGAGAGGGATGCATATTGTTATTGTATACCATTAAGGTGTCACAGAGTCGAAATATGTTTAGAAATATTAGACATTGTTACAGAACATGGGGCAGTCACTGCCATTTGGAAATGACTGTACACTGTGAATGAATCTAACTGAACCTTACATCAAGTACAATTGTCTCTAATGTTTTCTGCTGCCATTACCTAATGCCAGCCCTGTTCACTAAGCAGGCGAATAGCTATTAGACAGCTTTCTGCTACTTTTCAATTGCAGTAAAATAAAAAATGCATTCATCACTACATTCCAGTTGCCTAGCTGCCCATCTTCTATAGGGCATCACTAGACCCCAAAATGTTGAGTGGATCCAAGCACAGAAACACTTCTGCGCACTTATCAATTGTGACCATATCTTGTGTATCTACTAATGGTTTTCCATTGATACGCTCAACAAAATAGACAATGAATTAGCAGTCAAAAATTTAGCATCCACATTGGCAGTGATAAGTTGCAGATTTTGTATTTTTCTCTTTTGTCTTATTTAAAGGAATGATTTGGCTCTCTGAACTAGAATTTATGGAGGAAAAAGTCTTGAGGAATTTTTTTTTCTCAGAAAAACTAAGTAATGGGACTAGGATAATTGATCAATGGATAGAAGGGACCTCAGAACTTATCTAGTCCAACCACTTCATTTAATGGAAGAAGAAACTGAAGAGTAAATTCAATGACTTGTCAAAGGTCACACAATCCAAACTCAGGTTCTCTCACTCCTGAGCCAATGCTCTTTGCATACATCACTGCTTCAACTCATACATTCACAGCACTTTTCAGTTTAAATAATTCTTTCATATTCTTTATCACATCGGATCTTCACAACAGTCCTGTAACGTAGGTAGATTTGAAATTATTCTGGTATTTTTATGAGGTGATTTGGAGGCTCTCATTCCATTTAACCTCCATTTTAAAGGAACCAGTGGAAATTCTGCTTAGTGACCTTGCTTAGAAGAAATGTGACTGTCCTTGATTTGTTGCAGTCATCATACAGCAGAACCTATGGCTGCACTTACCAGAATATCTGCAGAAATGATAGCAAATCACATTTCCCTAGCACTTGGTGGTTTATAAAGTCCTTTTCTCACTCACAGATGCCCTGTGAAGTTGGCAATGCAATTATTATTTCCCACATTTGAAGCATGGAGAACCAAAGGCTCGGGGTGTGACTTTAGTGTGGTCACACATCTAATGAAAATTGAAGCTGATATTAAAACCCAGGTCTCTTAATTCCAGGCCCAAATCTTTTCCCACAATATTTTACTATACTTCGCATGCCAAAAAAAGAAAGCAAAATCTTCACATGTTTGGTAAACGTTTATTTGGGGAAAATAGGATAGTTCAGACAAAACCAGATCAAATTTAGCTGAGCTAATGTTATGGATCTTTCCTTAGCTTAGAAAAACCTATGGGACCAGAAATGCACCCAGAGAGCTAACTTCTACAATTTAGATCCAGTCCTTCCCTGCGGGTGGGGACAGGACTAAATTCTCCCCAGAGGTTCCTACAAGCTCAATGACTCTAAATACTCTAAGAAAGATTATGCATTGGTTTACTTTCAAATCAAATGGAACCAGGTATAATGTAAAAACTCTTGGGAGAGTCCCTGAGAGAGTCTAAACAATTTAGGATTTTTTCAGTCACAAGTCATGATTGAAGATAAGATTGCTATTTGTAAAATCATGAGCTTTACCAAGAAAATGAGGAAGAACTTATTCACCATATCTTTTGTAGTAGAAGTGTTAACATACCTCTCAAAGACTAGAAAAAGCTAATTTTTAGAATTAATAGAAAAAATGCAATATTGGGTGAAATGGGTGGGAAACTTGGGAACTAACCTCCTCAAAGGTGGTTAGACAAAAAACAAAACAAAACAAAACCTAGATTTTAAAAAGGCTTAGAAAAAATAATAGCTGTAAGATCATCCTAGAAAAGATAGCAATGCTATTCATTCAAAATTATGAAGCACTCAATTGGTGCAAAGCACTTTCAAATCTACTATGTCACTTGAGATTCAAAACAACTCTTTAAACTAAGTAATGAAACATTTTTTCTTCCCATGTGGGAGTTGAGAAGACCAGGGGTCAGAAAGTTAAAGTGACTAACCCATAATAACATCACTAGGAATTGGTAGAGCTTGTTGCTGTTCCATAAAGTATGAGGGAAACTAGAAATACGGTAGAGGACAATGATTTTCTTCAAGGACATTGTGAAAAGCTTTAGCACTTTTACAGAAACTGTACTTTTTTTTGGGGGGGGGGCAGGGTACTGATGGACATAGATCATTAAGAAAAATGGGCCAAATGAAAATTTGTGGCATTTCTCATAGCAGATTTGGATTTTTCATTTGAATGATGCTTGCGGATTCACACAATAGACTTTGCTGTATAGTGGAAAGTATACTGCAGGGACTCCTGGTAAATGTGGAAATGGGAAAGATATCAGTCAAGTCTCATTCTGCTAACAAATCTCCCCAGAAAAGATTTTTAAAATGGCACTAAATGAAGAAATAATCAGTAAAACCAAAGGGAAACACCAAAAAGCTCCAGGCCAGTATAATCCCTGTTTTTCTTATGCTCTAAGAACATCTGTCAATCCTCTTCCTTCTCTTTGACAAGAAATGTTAATCTTGTTATTAATCAATCAATTAACATGCATTTATTAAATATCTACTATGTGCCAGATAAGATATAAAGATAAAAAACAAACATCTCTAAACTAAAAAAAATCTTACATTCTTTGAGGGAGGAGCAAATATGTATATGTTTATGTGTATGAATATACCATATATAAATATACGTATATGAAAGAATTAATAAATGTATGAGTGTATGAAATAAATATATTCATAAAATACTCAAAATGAATGCCAGGTAGTTAAAATACAAGGTGGTTTCTGTATCTCACTTCAGTTAAACCAGAAAGCGAACTCTTACTAAGTGATTACTGAGTGTCAGGCACCGTGCTTGGTTGTGGAAAAACAAGTAAACTCCTATGTTTCATCAGCAATGTATAAGTTTTTGTTTCTTTTTCATTTTATTTCATATTAGTTTTGTTTAGATTAGTATTTTGACCTAAGAGCCCTGTGTTTCATTAGCAATGCATGTGGTTTTTGTTTGACAACTTGGATCTTCCAATCAGTTTACTTTCTTATGATTGTTCATTAAGTCCAATAGTGTATAGGTGTTAATTGTTTCAAATGCATTCTTTCCATTAAGATTTGGATGCTGGTCACTCTTTAAATGTAAATAGCTTTTGCTTTCTTACTTTCAACCTTTTGTTCAATGTGTCTTGACTTGAAAAAATCAAGGTATTTACAAGCATTAATTTCATCCATTGATTCAATTTGAACTTCAGATTCAACTGTACTTTTGCACATTGTGAATTTTTTAATCTCAAATCCAACTGATATTGGTGGAGAAAATTTGCGTAATGTGAAATGGCTATTCATTGTGCTTTTAAGTGGAATCATATAAATTGATGTCATTTGTGCACCTAAAGCAATTAATAAGATGATTTGGTATGACTATCTCTTCAAATTGAATGTCATGCCCATTTATCTTAAAGAATTTTAGCAAGAGATTTAATGCCTTGAAGAATCATAGGATACTTTAATCATGTCTCTGGAAGATGCTCCGTTTCCTAGTCATTATTCTATTGACACTATTGTGTTCCTGACAGATTTTTAAAAGGACAAATCTTTTCCATAAAGATGTTAAATGATTATTCTGAGCACTCCACATACTAGCTAGATTACATATTTGTACTTCATGACATGAGTGCAGAACTGCATCAAAGTACTCGGTGATAGTAAATGGCATTTAAATGCTATGGTGGTTTGGGGTGGCTTATTCAATAATCAGTGTATTTATAGTGTGTTATTCTTTATACTCATGGGACTTCTTAGTACAACTTTTCCCCTCTTCATCCAAAATGCTGGTGGGATTTAGTCATGAATATTTATATATTGTGTAGCAATACAAACTGAATTCTCTGTACAAAAGGTATATTATATATTTGGCCTATAATTACAGAGGTTATCATTCTAATCTTTTGGTCAGTTGATATGGATTTGCTATTAAACATGCCATGTAGTTACTGACTTAACAGTCGAAAGACTTTTTGCAAGTATTTAATAGCTTGCTCACGGAATTTAAGAATATATTTTGACATTTCTTCATGAATTAATACAAACATGCATTCTGTACATTCATTACTCCATAAATTAATTTTAACACTATTTCCAATTTGTTAATATCAAATAAATGTGTAGATTATTTGCCCCATAATTTTTTAATCTCTCTCTTTCTCCCTTCACTCTCCCTCTCCTTCTTTCTCTTCCTCCCTTTAACTCTCTATTTTAATTCCTTCAGCCTCATTGGCTTAAATACATATTAGTGTATCTGACCATGCAATTTATTAACTGTATAACAAAAAGGCAAAGATATTAAAGTACATCAATATCTTTCAGTGAAAAAAGATGACAGCCCAAATCAACTCTAGCCTTAAACTATAATTGTTGACCTCTGCTCAAATCTGGCAACACTATTTAGTTCTTTCATAATGGCAAAACCTAAGTATTCTCTTCAAGATATCTTCAATAATATGTTTTCCCTATATGAAGCTAAATTATATCTTTCAGGAAATAAGTTCTCTTTGTTGTTTCTTTCTTTCAACATTATTTCTCCCATTAACTATCTCTCTAGAATTACAGTTAAATTCTGTCATCTCAAAAATTCTTCACAGATATATTAAACTCTAAGTCTCCAGGATTATGTTCCCTCATGAATATACAAAAATGGTGTTGATCTCTGTGGAAAAATTCATTTGCACTAGTATTTTATTCTTCCCTATGATGAAAATTTATACATGCACTGACATCTATTTGTATGTATGTATACACATATATATGCATATGTATATATATACATATATATAATAGAACAATAAAAATATCATAGTGCAAAGTTAAAGTTTGTAGTATGCGTCTACTGAAAAGAAAACATTCTTTAATATAAACATATGTCATATGTATATGACTATGGATATATGTATATGTATAACACTATGGACACATCAAGATACAAAGAAGTGTTATATAGAATTCAAAAAAGAAATACATTTAGCTGCATAAGTGACCACTTATCCTGTAACATCATAATTTGTTTTAGGTATACTTTGTGTTATTCTTATTATTTGTGACCTATTAATAATTCTATGTCTTAAAAATTTGATTGATGATACATGCTAAGTATTAGTTTGTCTACACCCCGTAACTTGCTTCTTAGGGAATTCTACAATTGAGATTTTATTTTGCAAAAAAAAGTATTGCTTGAGGCTTAACTCCTTTCTCTGTCTGAACTGGGGGCCTCCTCAGTCCTAGGCAAAGTTATTAGATTTTCATATACAACATCTAATTTATTCAAAACAACCTTTAATATAGCCTTTGCTAGATGTTCTTTTAGCATGAACCTTACCAAATGGGTAATTCTATTTATATTTTTTCTCTTGGCTATGGCAATCTTTTCTCTACCAGACTTAATTGGTAGGAGATCTTACTCACTTGTATCATGTTTTGGATGACAATTCTTTCTTCCCCCCCCCAAAAAAGAGGAATTGCTAAATTTTAGCACATGGATCAAAGTACTCAGGCCAAGTCGATAGTGCCACCCTAGCTTTTATAAGCATCAGTGATGGATAATTTCAGGTTTTCTGTCTCAAATACCTTGTAAATATTCAAAAATGGGTCCTTAAACATTTTCCAGTAAATTACAGAAAAGGCCTAGGGACTTCTAATACTTCTACAATACACTCAATTCAAACTTCAACTGATTCATTCCCAGGAGGATATCTCCTGTAATGGAAATATTCCTAAGATGGGGCTATGATAATTTTGTCATGTAGGACATATGTATGCATATGTATATATATGTATGCATTACACACATATGTGTATACACACATACGCATATACACACATATTACTATCTATATGTAAAGCATACTTCTCTTATTTACATACCCCTCTGTTTTTCCCCCACTGGTAAGCTGTTTCTGTATATGAAAACTTTCAATTTTAATTAACTCCTTCTCCTCCTTGAAGAGTGGTATAGATCACTTTCCAGATACAATATCTTATTATCATGGTATCAAGAAATTAGGAGTGATACATTAACAATTCAGAAGAAAAAAAAAACCTGACAAGAGTAGTTTCTTCTGGTCTTATTCTACTGGTCATCATTTTTATTTCTCTTTTTTTCCCACTCTTATAAACAAAAATAAAAAGCAATGTTAAGAAGTAAAGGCTCTAGGGCTACATTCTTAAATCTCATTCATACTAACCACAGTAGATACTAGGGTTCTACTGGTAGATTTGTAATGCTATAACTCACAAGCTTTCTACCAATATGTTTTCCCTCATGATTATTAGTTGAAATTGATTAGTATCCCAGAATTCATTAGCTTTCAGAAATGTGGCATTTACAATGGCATCATGGCTGGCTAAAAAACTAACAATAAGAGACCAAAAAAAAAAAAAACTCCCCAATATGCTTTCTAAGAAATTCATGCAAAGTCAAGAGGAAAGTACTCAAGCTTAGACCACAAATGGTAAAGGATTTTTATAATTAAGTAATTTTGCTGAAGTCCTCAAGATGCTTTCCTTAGTTATTGCATAATTTTTTGTAGAGCTCTGAATTTGGCTTTCCTGACTTTGTCCAGTCTGTATTTGCCACCCAATATAGACACTGTCATCAGTTGTTCCAAGAGTGTTTCAAGAATACTGACAGGAAGTCCAAAATGTTCTATACCCTTAAAACTCACAGAGTATTCCTTTGGTCAAGGTAGTAGGGGATGTAGACTAAGTCCAAAATCAAGTTTGACGTTCTTCTCCTTTTCTTCACTCCCCCCCTCCCCAAGCAAATCCTTCCTAGGGACTTCCATCACTAAGCTTCCAAAGACTCAAATCTTGGATTCCAAATCTTTTTTTTTGTTTTTATGTAAATCTAAAAAGCATTTGACCAAGTCCCTCAACCAAAATGAAGACTTCCTATTAAAATGCCTTGACTGAACAGAAAAGTCCAGATCTTGTTCATACCTAATTAACTTATGTTTCTGAATGATTCAAATAAGATATGTTTTCACTAGATAAAAGTATCAGAGGAAAGTGGGGCTGAGGTTATTGGCTGAATTAACATATACTATTACATTTATAATACATTTAATCTGATACTCCAGATTTACTCTAAAGATAAAAAGATTTCATGTTTTTACTTCTTTTAAATCATGATATTAACTAGGTATGTCATCCTCAATCCCTTCCAGTAGTTACAAAGTAAAAATTTTATTTAGCAAACAAAAATGGTTCTTCTTATCATAATGTTCATATTATATACATATTATTAGACTGTAAGATTTTTGAAATTAATATGCATCAAATAAAATGTACTTTCATCATTACCCAACTGCCAGAAACTTTCCATTTGTGTTAATGTGAATTACTGAGATTTTATGATAGGGAAAAATATCTATGGGAAAGAAAAAAAATCAAATGTGTCAAATATAGATCTGCAATATTTGACAGAACATACCCTTTCTCTACCTGCTACTGGTTCATTTTATTCTTTGATTCTGATTTCAGGTTCTAAGGAGATCAAAAACTATATTTTAACATTTCCTCATGAATTAAAAAATGCACAAGCTCTCATATTATTTTTTTCTATTTGCTTTGAACCCCTACCTCCATTTATTGATATTAAATTGAGAAAAGTTTCTCACAAGCTTTCTCAGTTCTCTTACTCTCCATATCAGCCTCACCAGTGTTATAAGCTTAAATTAATATCGGTGTTCATGACAATAAAATTTATCAATGATAAAGAAAATTAATAGTTATAGTTCAATAATGTATTGGAATGAGAAAGACAGTGTCCTGAATCAAGACTGTCAAATGCTGGTTTCTCCTCAACTTTGGTTTTACAAACAAACCAAAACTAAACCTAAAACAACCCCCCAAAATCCTTTAATCATTTAAATTTTTCAGGGTGATTGCCAAAATCTCTCAAAAATTCTCTTCAAGACATATTATTCACAGCACATCTTATTCAGAAGAAAAACATTGACTTATTTCTTTCACCAAGTGATGTTTCTTAATAAATTTTCTTTATCCTCCATCTTTCTCTCTAGCCATTATAGTTAACAATCTTTCCTGAATGAGTTATCTCAAATTTATCTATCTCAGAGGTGCCTCATATATGATGTTTAAACTGTAACTTCAATTCATTTTATTAGTATAGTAACAGCATCCCAGTTTCTTTGGGACAAGTTTTTGAAATTAATGTTATAATGATTGTATCAACTATTATAAATTCCTTAGTATCAATGGATTGTTCTGCCAGTTGGATTTGTGTCAAGAAACTCAAAAGGTCTTTTCAAAATAGCATTATGCCTGCCCATCTCTTCTTCAAAATCATTTGAGACATTGGCATTATTTTTGCCATCTGTTTCATTATTAAGAAGCACTTTCAGACTTTGTGGAAAGGGTACATTTTCATTGCTTTCAGGTTCTTCATCTTTTTTTTCTTTTCATTTTTAAATAACTCACCAATTTCTACTTTAAATTCACTTAATATTGGTTTATATAGTTATTTTTGTCATCTCCCTGCATTTCTCTGCAATACATTGTGGAAAGTGGAGCTGAGGATATGATTTACAAAAAGCATCATGAAGCCCTTGCCCGTAGCTGATAATATATATTTTCAGTTTTATTACAATATAGTCCTTGCACATGTTAAAAAATCATTCAAACCTTCAGTCCACATAATATGATTTGCCTCCTTTGTGAACTGAGATGATTTTTAGCAGGTGAAGTATTGGTATTCCTCTTTTGACCAGATCCATCTTGCTTTCTTGTGGTATCAGAAGTCAAAGGAATAGTGCTTACTCCACCATTTTCTGTGTCAAGCTTAACATTTCGGTGCTTTTCAAGGGCCACCAAAAACATTTTCCCACTCATGTGTTTCTAGAATCAATAAGAGAAATTATATGACACTAGCTGGAGTAGTTTTGTGATAATCCAATTGGTAAGCTTTTCAGAGCTGCTTCCAGATTTTCACAACTATGATAATGGTTTCAGGTCACAGAATGTCTCTGCTATGCAACATCCTGGATGGTGTTGGATTACTGCCTCTCCCTTTCCCCATATGAAAAGTGGGTTGGGTTTGTGATTATAATTTTATAATAATTATGAACTTTGTCTCCTCGTCACCATAATGCTAGATCAGTCATATTTTTATATCTTCTTTAATAGAATATAGATAGAAATGGTGACAGAATCATAGAATATGAAAGTTAAAAGGAACAGTGAAAGCCATCTATTCCAACTAATATATAAAGTTAATTCACCTATAAGAAAGTGGATAAGGATTGTCTAACTTCTGTTTAAAGACCACCAAGATGGGTGAATTGATCATTACTTGCAGAAGACCATTTCACTTTTGAGCTGTGTTAACTTTTTATAAGGTTTCCCTGAAATCATAACTAATACCTCTTTTCAACTTCTACCCATCGTTCTAAGTTCTGTTCTCTGATGGCAAACAGTAGAAATCTTGCCCCTCTACCAGATGATCACCCTTCAAATACTTGAAGAGAGCTCTCATGTCTTTCTGCAGTTTTTTCTAGGTGAAAACAATTCTTCGTGAAACATGGATTCAAAACTCTTCAATATTCTCGCTGCCCTCCTCTGATCACTCAACAGCTAATAATGTTTAATTGCCTTAGAAATGGCATCTAGAACTGAGCAAGATCAAGTCTACTGAGGGCAGACTTCATTTGTTTCATCAGTTCCCTCTTCCTAGAAACTATGCCCCACTCAATGAAATTCAAGACTCATCTTTGTGTCACAGTCTATTAAAATCCCCTGATCTTTATTTTGAAACAATTTCTGGCTAATCATGCCTGTCCTATGTTGTTCTTGTGAAGCTGATGTTTTGCATTTAAGTGAAAGACTATGCATTTACCCTTACTGAATGATATTTTCTTCCATTGCCATTCATTGTTATTTACTTCTTCCAGTTTTGTTCCATCTGTAAATCTTATGAACAGGTTATTTATTTCATCATCCTAGTCACTGAAAAAATGTTAAATAGCACAGGGCCAAACATAGATTCTTGAGATTCTCTACTGGAGACCACCTGCCACTTTAATATTAATGCACTAACAACTATTCATTGATTCTAGCCATGAAACCATTTCTGAATCTAACTATTGTCTAATGGATATTACTTATCTTATTCCTAGGAATAGGATCAGATATTTTATTTAAAATATATTTAGATACTATTTTATTAGGTGAACCACAGTCACAGGAAGTTTTTTACACCTTCCACTTTAGTAATCCTATCAAGAAAGGGAAAAACATTAGTTAAACATGACCTGTGTTTGATGAAGTCATGCTAGTTCATTGGACTCATACTTTCCTGTCTAGCTATATGCCAATCTTCTCTAAAATGACGTGATATAGAATATACCCAGGAATCATGGTTAAACATTTCAACCTATGGTTTGCAGACCTTGGTCTCTTCCAGTTTTAAAACACATTGAGACAGAATTTTCTTTTCCCCAGTTTTGTAACCCCTTTCCCTTTTCCTATGCTCTTTGAAACATCGCTGAAAAGTTATTCAACAGTCATATTGTCAATTTTTTTCATCTACAATGATGTCATTAGGTGACTTGAATTAATCAGGTGTAGCTAGGTGCCCTCTTACTCTTTCCTTACTTGGTTATCAATTCTCTGAATGTGATTTTTGTTCTGACATATCTAGTATAAGACATTCTGTTTAGCAGAGAAAACAGAAGTAAGATTAGAATTAAGCAGCTCTATTTATTCTGTTTTCAGTTACTATTTTCCTTATCACTTAAAGTAATGCTCATATCTCTCTTTTAATGTTGATTTTTCTTCCCAAAGTTAAGAAGGTACATTGGGTTGTCCTTAACATCCTTCACCAGCCTCAGCTCATTCTGACCTTCAGGTCAATTTTTTTCATAGGATTCCACTACGCTTTTATATTCATTTTCTTGTACTCAAGCTAACTTCCATATTCCTTGGATAAATTGCTATTCTGGTGTTATGATTTATAATATATATATATATGTATATATGTATACATATACATACATATATATACACATATATACATATGCACACATGCATACACACACACACACACACACATATATACTGGAGAGTTTTACAAATGGATAAAAATTGTTTTGTAATTAAATAAGATATTAAGATGTAAAGTCATCTTCTGTAGGCTCATTGAGAGCTTCCCTTCTATGGCCCCAGTTATAGACTGGATGATTGGGATAATACATGCATCATCATGTCCCTTTACAATTCTGGTTTCTTCTCTTAGATTTTTTTGTATTTTGAAAATTTTCACTTCATTTTCATTTTACTTTTTGCATTTCACCTCATTTCTTTTAAGAAGATTTTCTTAATCACTTTTAAATATTGACACTTAGTAAAAGCTTATTTTTATGTGTTTGCTTTTAAGCTTTAACTCATTTAGAACAATACTGTGAATATAAGTGTGACCTGATGTTGCTAGCCCCATTTTACAGATGATACAACTGAATTTCAAAGAAATGAGGCATCTTGTACAAGGTAATATATAAATAATAAGTTGCTGGACTTACGGTTAGGTATCTCTCACTTCAAGCCTAACACTCTTTTCATAAGACTCTGTTGTGCTCCACAAAATACAGATTTTTCCTTTAACCTTTTCATATTTATCATTTTATAAGTCTAAGTTCATCACCATCATTTTTTCTCAAATTACAGTCATTTCCCAATATATTCTTTTAGGAAGGAATTCCTTATAACACAGTGAAACACTTATACAAAATTAGCTATCAACCTTTTAACAGATGGCTTCCCATTCCTCCATGACCAGGATGGAATTATATTCCATTACTTGTTTTCTGGGTCTGAGAGTGATCATTGAAAATAAGGACAGTTTGACTGCTTTTAATTTTTTATTAACACTATTATAGATTTATAAAGTACTTTCCTGGTATTACTTGCTTTACTTTGCATCAGTTCATCCCAATCTTCTCATTTTTCTCCAAATTCCTCATATCCTTCATTTATTACAATAAAATTATATTTTATCAAATTCATAAAAAAATTTTGTTCTGGCATTGCTCCATTTAGGGTCACCCACTTTTTTTCTCAGTGTTTTGCTACCAAAAATGATCTATGAATACATTTGGTAATTTTATTCCTACTATTGGTATGTTCTCGGTGGGACTGTTGTGTCAAGGGCTATAAATTCTAGTCATTTTTCTCACATAGACAATACTGTTTACTTGGTTACTGACCTGTTAACTAGAATATCTTATTTCTCATTATTGAAGCCCCTCAGTCAGATTTAAAAAGATTAAAATAAGGTCAAAAGAAAAAGACCCTATGAAAGAGAGTTCACTGAGATGGTGGTGCTCACTGCTGTGTCCACTGTCATTTAAAGAAAAAATATTCTAGCAATGTCTTATAAACCCCAAATGAAAAGAAATGTACATCAAACGTATCACATGCACCATCACCATTAAAATTTCTTTTCTATACACCTACTGTAAGGGTGTTTTCACTTTGCAAGACTTCAACTGTCTGCACTGCTGGGGACCAAAAAAATAAAATTTTAATTGAAATACAGATAAGATAGAAACCTTTAATTTATCTTCTCCCTGAGCAACAGGACTTTCCCAGCTATATCTGATAGATGGTTCTCTTTTGCTGCCCAGGCAGGAGTAAAATTATCTTATCTTGAAATGAAATATTTTAGGGAGTTAGGGACTTTGTGTGCCTCAGGACAAAGGACAGTATTTGTGAAAAGATCACTGTCCGCTTTTGTAGACAAATTTCATCCTTATTGAAATTCCAATGTTACAGAAAAGTCTGCCACATCATTACCATACTCTCTGTCATGCATTTTACTCACTTTTATAGCTTGAGCCCTGGAAAATCAGGTAAAAGAGGCTCAAAGCAGAAAATAACAGAGAGATATTTCCCAAATAATCACATTGTACAGAATTACTTTTCATCGTTGAAGAAAAGGATTGTATAAAATATGTTTCTAGGAAAGCAAATCACTTTATTCCTCCTGTGGTGACTATAAGGTGCAATGCATTCTGGGCCACTTGGTCTTTGTCATCATTTCTGGAGCAGATAATAGCATTTTTCTTTAGTAGTTTGTTGTTCCACTCTGACATTGAGACCACCTGAGTCCCCCCAGCAAAGATACAATCCTCTAGATATTGAGATTCTCCTAAGGACCCTAACAAGGTGGGTAGATAATCCAGACTGAACATGTCTTACCCAAGAACAGACATAACTGGATAATATCTTGGTGAACTATAATAATAAATACGCACCTTAAAAAAGAAAGGAAAATTGTCTCTCAGTGTCTGTTTCAGCAACACAGTGTTCTTTCTGATGCTACTATAAACACAAGGAAGTATTTGTATTTCCACAATACTGAACATTTAAGAGGGTCTAGTCATTTTTGAGCATCTCTTCAAATAATACTTTGTTCTCAAATATATTTCATTCGATATCATTTTATTTTCCAACATGTCTGTCTCTATTCTTAGTATTTCACTACATTAACAAGAATCTATTGTGTTCAATGTGTTCCAGGCACTGTGCTAAATGCTGTGGATGAAAAAAGAAATAACACAACAATTATCTTCATGGAGATCACATTCTAATGGGGAAAACAACATTCAGGCAATTGCATATATATGATAAATACAGGCAAAATGGAAAGCAATCTCAGAGAGAAGGCAATAGGGGTGGGGATGGGGCACCAGGAAAATCCTTTTGGTGGGAGGGGGTTTGGTTTTGGGCTGAATCTTTTTTTAAGTTTTTAAATGTATTTTAAACTTAAATACAAAATGAAAGAAAAAAAATATTGCCATGTGTATAGCAGAACATAAGACTTTTCAATATAAAGCAATAATTTTCCATTTCAAGAAAACCTATTTAATAAATATGACACATTGTTTTCAAAGCTATCCAGCTTTTTTTCCTTCCTTATAGGCTTTCTTTTGTCCTCTGCTGTGCCCTTTTTTTATTTTTTTTTATTATTAGCTTGCAACACTCAGTTTCACAACTTTTTGAGTTCCAAATTTTCTCTCCCTCCTACTCTTCCCTCCCTACCCCCGAAGAGAGCATGGAATCCAATATAGGTTCTACATATACCTTCACATTGAACTTATTTACATAACAGTCCAGTTGTAAAGAAGAATTATAGCCAATGGAATGAATCATGAGAAAGAAGAAATGAAACTCAAAAAGAACAACAAAAAAGAGAGAGCAAATAGTTTGCCATAATCTGCATTCAGACTCCATAATTCTTTCTCTTGATATGCATAGATTTTTCCCTTATGAGTCTTTTGGAACTGTCTTCGAATGGTGCATTGATGAGAAGACCCAAGACTATCAAAATTAGTCCTTACAGATACCGTGTGTCAAAAATCATGAATAATATTCTCCTGGTTCTCTTCCCCTCATTCCGCATCAGTTCATATAAGTCTCTCCAGGTTATAATGCAGTCCATCTGCCCATCATTTCTTATAGAACAATGGTATTCCATTACATTCATATGCTGCAACTTGTTTACCCATTCCCCAATGGATGGGCATCCCCTTGATTTCCAATTCTTTGACATATTTGACATATTTTTGTGCATACTTGTGCACTTCCCACTTGTGTGATCTCTTTGGGACACAGCCCTGAGTCAAAGGGTATGCACATTTTTGTAGCCCTTTGGGCATAGTTCCAAATTGCTCTCCAGAATGTCTGGATCAGTTCACAACTCCACCAACAATGTAACAATGTTCCAATTTCCCAATATCCTCTCCAGTATTTATCATTTTCCTGTTTTGTCATGTTAGTCAACCTGACAGGAGAGATGTGGTACCAAAGAGTTGCTTCGATTTGCATTTCTCTAATCAATAGTTATTTAGAGCATTTTTTCATATGACTATAGATATCTTTAATTTCTTCCTCTGAAAACTGTCTGTTCATATGCTTCAACCAGTTATAAATTGGAGATTGTATTCCTACAAATCTGACTCAGTTCCTTGTATATTTTAGAGATGAGGCCTTTGTCAGAGACAATGGTTGTAAAGATTCTTTCCCAATTTTCTGCTACCCTCCTAATCTTTGTTGCATTGGCTTTCTTTGTACAAAAACTTTTCCATTTAACATAATCAAAATTATCCATTTTACATTTGATAATGCTCTCTATCTCTTGTTGTGTCATGAATTTTCCCTTTTCTCATTAATCTTGCTCTCCCATATTGCTTATAGTATCATCCTTTATTCCTAAATCATGAACCATTTTGAGTTTATTTTGGTATATGATGTAAGATATTGGTCTATGCCCAGTGTCTGCCATACTGTTTTCCAAGAAGGTTTTGTGAAATAAAGAATTCTTAATCCAGAAGCTGGATTCTTTGGGTTTATCAAAGAGTAGATTGCTATAGTGATTGACTACTGTGTCTTGAGTACCTAACCTATTCCACTGATCCACCAATCTGTTTCTTCACCAGTACCAAGTAGTTTTGATGATGGCTGCTTTATAATGCAGTTTAATATCTGGTATGTCTAGTCTACCATTCCTAGCATTTCTTTTCATTATTTCTTTTGGTATTCTGGACCTTTTGTTCTTCCAGATGAATTTTGTTATTATTTTCCTTAGCTCTATAAAATAATTTTTGGTAGTTTAATTGGTATGGCACTGAATAAATACATTAATTTAGGTAAAATTGTCATTTTTATTATATTAGCTAGGCCTATCCATGAGCAACTGACGTTTTTTTTTTTCCAATTTTCTATATCTGACTTAATCAGCATGAGAAGTGTTTTCTAATTGTGTTCACATAAGTCCTGGGTTTGTCTTGGCAAATAGACCAAGTAGACTTCCCAATATTTTATAGTGTCTACAGTAACTTTAAATGGAATTTCTCTTTCTATCTCTTGCTGTTGGGCTTTGTTAATAATATATAAGAATGCTGAGCCCATCCCGATCCCCAATACAGGTATTAGTACCGTATTTGTGTCATAAAAATAATTTGATAGGACTCCTTCTACCCCTATTTTGCCAGATGGTCAATTAAGTATAGGAATTAATTGTTCTTGAAATGTTTGATAGAATTCAAATGTAAATCCATCTAGCCCTGGAGAGTATTTCCTCAGGAGTTCATTGATGGATTGCTCAATTTCTTTTTCTGAGGTGGAGTGATTTAGGTATTTTACTTCCTCTTCTGTGAATATGGACAATTTTAATTTTTGTAAATATTCATCCATTTTCCTAAAATTTTCAAATTTATGGGCATTTGGGCAAAATAATTCCTAATTATTGTTTTAATTGCCTCTTCATTGGAGGTGAATTCACACTTTTCACTTTTGATACTGGTGATTTGGTTTTCTTTTTTTTTATCAGATTGACCAAAGGTTATCAATTATATTGTTTTTTTTCATAAAACTAGCTTTTAGCTTTATGTATTAATTTAATAGTTTTCTTGATTTCCATTTTATTAATCTCTCTTTCAGTTTTCAGTATTCCTAATTTGGTATTCAATTGGGGATTTTCAATTTGATCTTTTTCTAGCTTTTTTAGTTGCATGCCCAATTCATTGATCTCCTTTTTCCGTATTTTATTCATGTAAGCATTTAGAGATATAAAACTTCCCCTAAGAACTGATCTTGCTGCATCCATAAGTTTTGGTATGTTGTCTCATTATTGTCATTCTCTTGAATAAAGGTATTAATTTTTCTATAATTTGTTCTTTAATTTGCTCATTTTTTAAGAATAGATTATTTAGTTTCCAAGTAATTTTTAGTTTATCTTTCCATATTCCTTTATTAAAAATAATTTTATTGCATCGTGATCTGAAAAGGACTATTTTTGCCTTTCTGCACTGGATTGTGAGGTTTTTATGCCCTAGAACATGGTCAATATTTTGTCTGTGTGCCATGTGCCACTGAAAAAAAAGATGTATTCCTTTCTATCTCCATTCCATTTTCTCCAGAGTCCATCATATCTACCTTGCCTAAATTCTATTCACCTCCTTAACTTCTTTCTTGTTTATTTTGAGGTTAGATTTATCAGGTTCAGAGAAGAAGAGGTTGAGGTCCCCCACTAGTCTAGTTTTGCTTTCTATTTCTTCCAGTAACTCCTTTAACTTCTCCTCTAAGAATCTGTGCGCTACACCACTTGGTGTACATATGTCAAGTAATGATATTGTTTCATTGTCTATGGCACATTTGAGCAAAATATACTTTCCTTCCTTATCACTTTTAGTTAGATCTATCTTTGCTTCTGTTTTGTCTGAGATTAGGATTACTACCCCTCTTTTCTTTAGTTCAGCTGAATCATAACATATTATCTCCAGGCTTTTATTTTTGTCCTGTATGTATCCTGCTGTTCCAAATGTGTTCTTGTAAGCAACACATTGTAGGACTATGGTTTTTAATCCAAGATGGCTGTTTGAAAGCAAAGACTTACTAGAGCTCTCTCACAAATTCTGTCAGATACCTCTAAATGGTGAATCTGAGAAAATTCAAGACAGTCAGAAGCCACTAGTAGACTGAGTGTGGCAGATTTCTAAGGCAGTATAGTCTGCAAGGATGACAAGAGAGATCTGTGGGCTGGGAGAGCTCTGGACATGCAGAACTGCACTCAACCACACCAAAATGGGAACAGCTCTGGAACTCATCCAGCAAACTAGACTGGGAGAGTGCTGGGTGGGCAAAAGTGACCCACACCTGAGCAAGGGCATGAGCAGGAGCAGGAGCAGGGCTGAAGTGTCAGCTACAGTGGTGATTCCCAGGCCTCTCAGCCCAGGATGGTAGTCTGTCAAAGCTACAGGAGACAGAAACATAGAGCTACTCTTGAAGCCGGTAGCTCACAGTCTAAAACTTTGAAACTCTCCTTCTTGAACTTCTGGGAGCCATGATGATCAGGTGAAATGACTTTCATCCTTCCCTTCCTCACCCACATAATACTCCCCTGGGAGAAACCTTGGAAGAGAGGAGCCAGAAGTGGGGCTTCAGTAGCCTTTTAGTAAGAGAAGTTGGGGAAAGGGACCTTCTTGTGGTGGCAGAAGGAGACTAATGCAGGAAAAGAGGTGTCCCAGCAGGCCCCACCTCAGTAGAACAGCAGGAATTCTTGAGCCCTGGTGGGGTGGAGCCTGAAAGCATCAACGCCAGGATGCAGAAATGCCTTTGCACAGCCAGGGGAAGTGGCAAATACCAGCCGCAGACAACTGCTGAGGCCACCCATGCTGTAGCACAGCCCTAGGGAAAGAGGAGACTTCCAGCACCCAGAACAGTCCTCCCCCACACCTTACACCAGGAGCTTCAGTGTAACCCAGAGGAACTCAGAAAGACATCACCCGGCATCAACCTTTGCATATCAGTTAGCTACAGTTCAGCACCAGGTGAGCGGCAGCACTATCTGACAAAACTAGAGGTCACAGAACACAAAAGCAGTAACCAAGTCCCCAATTCCCAGCACAAGAATCTTGGGACAGAGCACCCTAGTCCCCAGAAGCAGAAATCCACTTTAAAAGCCCAAAAAAAGACAACCACCATGAAGAAACAATCCAGAAAACCAAGGACTATTGATTCTTATCATGGAAAAAGAGAAAATCAAAATACCAATTTAGAAGAGGATAGCATTGATACTATACCCACATTTGAAACTTCAAAAGGGATTGGGAACTGGTCTCAAGACAAAAAGGTATTCCTGGAAAAATTCAAACAGGATTTTAAAAACCAAATTAGAGAGGCAAAAGAAAAAAAAATGGCAAAAATATTCACTGATAAGAACAAATCTTTAAAAAGTAAAATGGGTGAAACAATTAAAGATGCTCAGAATAGATCTGGATAGAATGACTCTTTGAAAAGTAAAATTAACCAAATGGAAAATGAGGTACAGAAGCTAAATGAAGAAAACAATTCTTTAAAAATTAGGATTGGGGGAGTAGAAGCTAATGACTCTATAAGGCATCGAGATTCAGTCAAACAAAATCTAAAGAATGAAAAAATAGAAGAAAGCATAAAATATCTCATTGGAAAAACAACTAACCTGTAAAATAGATCCAGGAGAGACAATCTAAAAATTATTTGTCTACCAGAAAGCCATGGTGGAAAAAATAGCTTGGCGAGCATCTTCCAAGAAATTACAAGGAAAACTGCCCTAAGAGTGGAGCATAAAATAATCATCAAAATAACCCACCAATCACCCCCTGAAAGAGATCCCAAATTGAAAAATCCAAGGAATATTGTAACCAACTTCCAGAATTATCAGGTCAAGGAGAAAATACTGCAAGCAGTCAGAAAGAAGCAATTCAAATATTGCAGAACTACAGTCAGGATCATGCAGGATCTTGCAGCTCTTACATTAAAAGACAGGAGGAATTGGAATGTGATATTCCAAAAAACAAAGGAGCTTGGACTATAACCAAGGATCAACTACCCAGCAAAATTGAGCATAATTTTTCAGGCAAGGAGATGGATACTCAATAAAATAAGGGAATTCCAGACCTTCCTGATGAAAAGACCAGAGCTCAATGGAAAATTTGATCTTCAAATACAAAACTCAAGAGAGACAAAAAAGGTAAATGGGGGAAAAACCTTGTTATTCAATAAGGGAAAACCATTTACATCCTTACATAGGAGTACATTGTTTTTGATACATATATATATATATATATGTGTGTGTGTGTGTGTGTGTGTGTGTGTGTGTGTGTGTGTGTATGTGTGTGTGTATACACATATATATGTCAATCTTGAGAATGGTATAGTTATTGCGACAATTAAAAGGGATGTACATAGACTGAGACACTATAAAGTAACTGATATGATGATAAAAAAATAATTCAGGGGTACAAAGGGATTATTCCAGAAGAAGAGGTAAGGCGGAGGTAGAAAAGGGTAAATTACATCACATGAAGAGTCACAAAAACATGTTATAGTAGAGAGAAAGAAGGGAGGGAAAAGAACTGTGCTTGAGTTTTGCTCTCATCAGATTTGGTTCAAGAAGGGAATAATATACTCTCATAAGTATAGAACTCAAACTTGTCCTAGAGGCAATAGGAGGAGAAAGGGGAAAGAAAAGCAGAGGGTGGTTAGAAGGGATGGAAGAAGTAGCAAGGGAAAAAGGATAAGAAAATGGAGGAGTGTCAATAGGGAGGGAAAATTGAAGAAGGCGGTGGTCAAAAGCAAAACTTTTTTGAGAAGTGGAAGGGAGAAGCAGAAATAAAAGCTTAAATAGTAGGGGGAATAGGATGGAGAAAAAGACACAGAGAGTAATCCCAACTGGAAATGTGAATGAGATGAACTTGACCATAAAATGGAGGTAGAGAGCAGAATGGATTAAATGCTGGGCACTTTTTAATTTATTTTTCCCCTCCCCCACCTAGAAGGCTACAATTATACATATACACTTACACACATATATACAGCATACACACATACACACATATATACATATGCACACAGATATATACATAGATGTTTATAAACATATACACATATATTTATATCTAGATATCTATATCACATAGATTATCTATAAACATACACTTCTATACATTCACATATACATTCGTGTACATATATGATAAATCATACTATGTTTATTTCCACTTGTCATGTATGCCTTTGAAGGTAGATAGCATCTTCCTTCATAAGTCCAAAGGTTCCATGCTTTTCTAGCTTAACCAGCTTATCGTCTTCTGTGCCACAGGATTCTTTCCACCCAACTATATTCTATCTGAGAGACTGTCTACAAAAGTGTTCACCCAATTGTCTGTATTCCTTCTCTTCTTGGTTGCCTAGGCTTTAAGTATACAAGAAAAAAATAATTTAAAATAATAAGAATTATCCATTTTGTACTTCAACAGTGCTCTCACTTTATAATATGGTTTAAGGTCTGAAAATGGTAAAATGTTCAGACTTTTGCTTAAAGAATATTATTTTAGCAGCTTAATGGAGCATGGATCAGAGTGAGGAGAGAGTTGAGTTAAGGAAACTAATTAAAAAAACTATTAGAATAGTCTTGGAATGAAGTGATCAGGGCTTGTACCAAGCATGGCAACTGTGTGAATTAAGATTGCGTGTGTCTGCATATGTGTGTTTGCATGTGCATATTCTTTACTCACAGTGAGATGAGTAACTACTTAGTACTCAAGTAATATATAGCAATATGAAGCAAACTTTAAGAAATGTACACACACATGTGTATATACATGTATAAGCATATACATGTGTACATATATGTGTGTGCACACTTTTGAGAAGGTACAAATAAAAATAACATGATTTCTGACTTGGCAACAGATTGGATATGTAGAATAGGTAAGATGGTAAAGCCAAGGAAGACACTGAAGTTGTAAACTTAGATGGCTGAAAGAATGATACCGCCCTTGAGTGTAATAAGGAAGTTAAGAAAAGGAGATAGTTTGGGAAAAAAGATAATGAGGATATGTTCAGTTTGAGATGTCAATAGAACATCCAGTTTCACACGTCTAAGAAGCAGTCACTGATTTGAGACTGGAAATCAGGAGGCGGTTAATTCTGGATATTTCAATCTTGAAATTATCTGCATAGAAATGATAATTGAACTAATGAGAGCTGAGGATATCACCAAGTAAGGCAGTTCAGAGGGAGAAAAGGTTCAAGGATAAACCATTGGGAGGAAACCTAAGTTGGTGGATATGGCCTAGATGAAGATACAGCAAAGAATCCTAAAAAGGAGCGGTCAGACAAGTGAGAGAAGTCCAAAGAGAAAGCACTGTTATGAAAATTTAAAGGGGATTAAGTATCCAAGTGAAGAGGGAGATCAATCGTATCAACAGGTATGAAGAGTTCAAGAAAGATGAGAGGGGAGAAAAAAGTCCATTTGATTTGTTGATTAAGAGCTCATTGGTTAAATACGGAGAAAATGGTTTCATTTACTCCATGAGTTCAGAAGCCAGACTGCAGAGGATTTAGAACTGAGTGAGAGGAGTAGAAATGAAGGCCCCAGTGTAGGTGACTTTCTAAAGCAGTTTAGTCACAAATGGTGGGAGGAAGGAGTGGTAAGGATTTGATAAAGAGGTTTTTTTCTAAGATGTGGAGACATGGGTATGTTTATGGGGATCATGAAAGCAGTCAGTACATAAGGAGAGATTAAAGATTAAATGAGAGTGGGGATAATAGATGAAGAAATGTGCTGGAGAAAATGAGATGGAGTAATATCACATGTGCATGTAAGAAGAAAAGAAAAGGGCCCTGGCCAGATTATCTTTCATAACAAAAAATCAAATAGGAAGACAAAAAATAAGTTAGGCAAAAATACTCAGCACATTAATCAAATCTCAAAATATATATTCTTCCACCTCCCTTCTAAAACAGGTGTGGGGAGAAGGATATATTTTATACCCCTTCCTCAGTGGCAAGATTGGTCATGAAAATTATACAATTTTCAGCTTCAGTTTTCATAATTTGTGTTTTCTCCATGTAGTATGTTGTAGGTATGACATATATTGTCCTCATTCAGATGGCAGCACTTCACTTTGCATCAATTCATAATATGATTTCTAATGCCTCCTTACATACATGATTTCCTGCAGCATACTAATATTCCATTTCATTTAGGGACCGCAATTTGCTTAGCCATTCTCCAGTAAATGAGTATCTACATTGTTCTTAGAAAAATGTTGCTATAAATATTTAGGCATATATTTGGCTTTCATTTCCATATTTTACCTCCTTGGGGTGTGGGCCTGATAAGTGAATCATTGAGTCAAAGGTTGTGGACATTTGCTCTCTTCCCTTAGCATAGTTCCAGACTTCTAGAATGCTTGGATCAATATCTAGCTCTACCAACAATATGCTCGTGCACCTATCTTTCCATTGCCTCTCAAAAATCAACTATTCCCTACCTTTTGACAGTTTTTTTTTCCTTAGAAATTTGCAGGTTCTGAGGTACAAAGTCATAATTATTTTTATTTATGGTATTCTTATCATTAGTGATATAAACAAGTCTTTCATTTGACTGTTAATAATGTTTTCCTTTTGATAGTTGCTTGTTTATGTGTTTTGACCACTTATCCATTAGACAGTGATGTTTGGGTTAAATTATCTGCTTGACTTCTCTATACATCCTGGATTTCAAATTCTTGTCAGAGATATTTGATGGAAGGATGTTTTCCTCAATTCGCTGCTTCCCTTCTTATCCTACTTTTGTTCATATTACTAGTGCAAAAGCCTTTCAATTTCATGCAATTGGAATTTTCTATTTTATCTTTTGTGATTACTGTTATGACTTGTTTCTGTAAGAATTTTCTCCTTGGCTATAACTGTGAAAGGTGCCTGATCTGCCTGCATTCTGTAGCACTTTCATTGTATTTCATCATTACAATATTTAATCTAATTTCATTATATTTTCCTTACTGATTGCTTTAATTATATAGAGATATTTTATGAGGTCACAATCTTATAAAATTATCTAATATTTAGTGTCCTTTTTGGCATTTGGTCAGGAAAATTCTTCTTGTTTAAAATACAATAATACCATTTAGAATTGTACAATTAGGGAGTGTTGGAGTTGGAAGGGATCTTAGAACATGAAATGCTAGATCATAAACTATAAAACATTAGAGCTGAAATGAACCTTAAAATTATAACACAAAATGAAGAATTTAGAGATGACATAGTTCTTTGAATACAGCATGACAGAACATTGAATCTTATATGTAAATGGGAGCCTAGAAAATAAACTATTAGAACTATCAAATGACAGAGCTGGGAAGAATTTGAGAATCATAGAACCCTAGAACATTGGGGGCTGGAAAGGAGTAAATCTAGGAAGGATTGTAAAGATAATCTATTCTAGTGTACCGTTTTTACAGATCACAAAAGAGTAGTCTAGACTTGTGAAATAATTTTCCTAAAACCCCTCCACTCTTTCTCCTCTGTAGTCCCTCTGTCAATGGTGGCTTGTCTCTTCTGGAGAAGAGGAGGAACATAAAAACATCCATTGTGTGACATCACTAGCATCACTACCAACAACTATAAAATCAGGAATAGGATGAACCATTACTTGTCTTCAAATACTTTATATATTGCTCTTTGGAAGAATGATCATTCTACTTTTCTATAGAAAAGCAGAATTAAGATCGTTCTGTAAATGTTGCTGGGACACTGTTCTGATTTTATATAAGGAAAAAAAAAGTTCCTCTCAATAAAACTATCTAAAATGGAAGTTTCTCAGAAGATTATAGGCTTCCCTCACTAGAAATTTTTGGGGACTGGATGATCAGCCATCAACATTGTGGATGAGAGGTGGGACTAAATGGTCACTAACTTCCCTTCTTACTCTGCGTTCTGTAAGTTAATGAGTCAGTAATTTAGTCTATCTATGCAACCCACCAATACCATGGTAGACATGTGATGCCTTCTATTAAGAAAGGTGGGTAATATCTGATGAAAAGCTGTTAAAATATGTTGATAATATTGTATATGTTCCTGCAAAGTATTTCAGCCAATAATTATGGATTTTATTTGCACTCATTTCTTTCCAGTTTTGCACAGAAGCTAGAGCTTCATTTACATAACTTTTAAGTTGCTCACTACAGTCATTATTTGCAATCTTTCTTTAATTTATTATAAAAAGCATTTTGTTACATTAGAGAAGACAAGAAACACTCAATATACACCTTCTTCAGGAACTTTCCTTCACTTTTGAGTTTGTTTTTTTTATATCTCAAACCTCTGTAATGATGGTTTCAATCAATACAGAATTGCTTCTTTGCTTGCCTTACTTTAATTCTTTATATTGCCTCAACTATTGATTTTTGCTTTAGATTACTAATTAAGGAAAAGTAGAAGTTCTGATATAGTGTTTTTTTGGAATTCTTTCTACATTTTCCTTTTTCCTAATTTTAATTATAAAATAGCATGTTCAAGTTTTCTCTTGTGCATACTACATATATTGATGTAATGTTGTAATGTCTTTCCATATATTTTATTTTTATTAAGATTTTTTATTTTTAGTTTACAACATTCAATTCCACATGATGCTGCGTTCCAGATTTTCTTCCCCTCCTTCCACTCTCCCTCCCCCAGATTGCATAGAATCTGATATATCTTCTACATATAACTTCACATTGAACTTATTTACATAATAGTAAAGTGTAGAGAAGAATAATGACCAATGGAATGAATCATGAGAAAGAAGAAACAAAACCAAAAAAACCAAAACCAAAACCAAAACAAAAGAGAGAGAAAATAAAAACAAAAGAAAAACAAAAGGAGAGCAAACAGTTTGCCTCAATCTGCAAAGAGTAGCCATAGTTCTTTCTCTGGATGTAGATAGCTCTCTCCATCATGAGTCCTTTGGACTTGTCTGAGCACCTTGTATTGCTGAGGACAACTAAGTGTATAAAGGTTAGTCATCACAGAATCCACATATCTGCAGTTGTGTATAATGTACTCCTAGTTCTGCTCCTCTCACTCAGCATTATATCATGTAGGTTTTTCCAGGTTATTATGAAGTCCATACCTTCCCCATTTCTTATAGCAAAATAGTATTCCATTACATTCATATACTACAACTTGTTCAGCCATTACCAAATTAATGGGCATCCCCTTGATTTCCAATTCTTTGCTACTACAAAAAGAGCTGGTATAAATATTTTTATACATATGGGTCCTTTTCCCACTTGTATGAACTCTTTGGGATACAACCCTAGAAGTGGTATTGCTGGGTTAAAGAGTATGAACATTTTTATAGCCCTTTGGCATAGTTTCAAATTGCTCTCCAGAATGGCTGAATCAGTTCACAAGTCTACCAGCAATGTAACAGTGTTCCAATTTTCCCACATGCTCTCCAGCATTTATCATTTTCCTGTTTTGTCATTCTAGCCAATCTGAGAGGAGAGATGTGGTACCTAAGAGTTGTTTTGATTTTCATTTCTCTAACCAGTAGTGATTTAGAGCATTTTTCCATAAGCCTATAGATATGGTTAATTTCTTCCTCCGAAAACTGCCTGTTCATATCCTTTGACCAATTCTCAATTGGGGAATGACTTGTATTCCTGTAAATTTGGCTCAGTTGCCTGTGTATTTTAGAGATGAGGCCTTTATCAGAGACACTAGTAAAGATTTTCTCCCAATTTTCTGCTTCCCTCCTAAACTTTGTTGCATTGGCTTTTTTATACAAAAACTTTTCAATTAACACAATCAAAATTATCCATTTTGCATTTTGTAATGCTCTCTATCTCTTGCTGTGTCATGAATTCTTTTCTTTTCCATAAATCAGACAGGTAAACTATTCCTTGCTCTCCCAAATTGATTATAGTATCAGGCTTTATTCCTAAATCATGAACCCATTTTACTTTATTTTGGTATATGGTGTAGGATATTGATCTATGCCCAGTTTCTGCCCTACCATTTTCCAATTTTCCCAGGAGTTTTTGTGAAATAGTGAATTCTTAGCCCAGAAGCTGGATTCTTTGGGTTTATCAAAGAATAGATTGCTGTAGTCGTTGACTACTGCCTCTTGTGTACCTAACCTATTGCACTGATCCACAACTGTTTCTTAGCCAGCACCAGGTAGTTTTGATGACTGCTGCTTTATAATACAATTTAATATCTGGTATGGCTAGGCCACCTTCTCTAGCATTTCTTTTCATTAATACCCTAGATATTCTAGACCTCTTGTTCTTCCAGATGAATTTTGTTATTATTTTATTTACCTCTGTAAAATAATTTTTGGTAGTTTGATGGGGATGGTGCTGAATAAATAAATGAATTTTGGTAAAACTGTCATTTTTATTATATTAGCTCAGCTTAAGCATGAGCATCTGATGATTTTACATTTATTTAGATCTGACTTTATTTGTGTGAAAACTGTATCATAATTATGTTCATATAGGCCCTGGGTTTGTCTTGACATATAGACTCCCAGATATTTTATAGTATCTACAATAACTTTAAATAGAATTTCTCTTTCTATTTCTTAGTTAGTATTGTATAGGAATCCCGAGGTTTTACATGGGATTATTTTATATCCTGCAAATTTGTTAAAGTTGTTTATTATCTCAAGTAGTTTTTTACTTGATTCTATAGGATTCTCTAAGTAAATCATCACATCATTTGCAAAAAGTGATAATTTAATTTCTTCTTTGCCTATTCTAATTCCTTCAATTTCTTTTTCTTCTCTTATTGCTACAGGTAACATTTCTAGTACCAAATTGAATAATAGGGGTGATAATGGACATCCTTGTTTCCCCCCTGATCTTACTGGGAATGCATCTAGCTTATCTCCATTACAAATAATGCTTGTTGATGGTTTTAGGTAGATGCTATTTATAATTTTAAGGAAGGCTCCATTTATTCCCATGCTTTCTAGTGTTTTTAATAGGAATGGGTGTTGTATTTTGTCAAAGGCTTTTTCTGCATCAATTGAGATGATCATATGGTTTCTGCTAGTTTTGTTGTTGATATGATCAATTATGCTAATAGTTTTCCTAATATTAAACCAGCCTTGCATTCCTGCTGTTTACAAGAGACACATTTGAAACAGGGGGATACACACTGGGTAAAGGTAAAAGGTGGGAGTAGAATATATTGTGCTTCAGCTAAAGTAAAAAAAGCAGGGGTAGCAATCCTAATCTCAGGCAAAGCAAAAGCAAAGATAGATCTAATTGAAAGAGATAAGGAAGGACACTACATCCTGCTAAAAGGCACCATACAAAATGAAGCAATATCATTATTTAACATATATCCACCAAGTGGTATAGCAGGCAAATTCTTAGAGGAGAAGTTAAGGGAGTTACAGGAAAAAAATAGACAGCAAAACAATGGTAGTGGAGGACCTCAACCTCCCCCTCTCTGATCTTGATAAATCTAACCTCAAAATAGACAAGAAGTTAAGGAGGTGAATAGAATTTTAGGAAAGGCAGATAAGATAGACCTCTGGAGAAAAATGACTGGGAATAAAAAAGGAATATACTGTTTCTCAGTGGTACGTGGCACATATTCAAAAACTGACCATGTAATAGAGCATAAAAACCTAACAGTCCAGTACAGAAAGGCAGAGGTAGTCAAAGCATCCTTTTCGGATCATGATGCAATAAAAATTATTTGTAACAAAGAACCATGGAAAAATAAACTAAAAATTAATTTGAACCTAAATAATCTAATCCTAAAGAATGAGTGGGCCAAAGAGCAAATCATAGAAACAACTAATAACTTCATTTAAGAGAATGACAATAATGAGATAACATACCAAAACTTATGGGATGCAGCAAAAGCAGTTCTTAGGGGAAGTTTTATATCTCTAAATGCTTACACGAATAAAATAGAGAAAAAGGAGATAAATGAATTGGGAATGCAACCAAAAAAGCTAGAAGAAGAACAAATTGAAAATACCCAATAAATACCAAATAAGAAATACTGAAATTCAAAGGAGAGATTAATAACATTGAAATCAAGACAGCTATTAAATTAATAAATAAAACCAAGAATAAAAAAACAATAAAATTGATAAACCTATGGTCAATTTGATTAAAAATAGAGAAAGAAGAAAACAAATCACCAGTATCAAAAATAAAAAGGGTGAATTCACCTCCAATGAAGAGGAAATTAAAACAATACTTAGGAATTATTTTGCCCAGTTGTATACCCATAACTTTGACAGCTTTAGGGATATAGATGAATATCTACAAAAATATAAATCGCCCAGGTTAACAGAAGAGGAAGTAAAATATCTCAATAACCTCATCTCAGAAAAAGGAATAGGAGAAGTCATCAATGAGCTCCCTAGGAAAAAATCTCCATGGCCAGATGGTTTTACATGTGAATTTTATCAAACATTCAAAGAACAAATAATTCCTATACTTTATAGACTATTTTGGAAAATAGGTGAGGAAGGAGTCATAACAAATTCTTTTTATGACACAAATATGGTACTAATACCCAAACCAGGAGGTATCAAAACAGAAAAAGAAAATTATAGACCAATTTCCCTAATGGATATTGATGCAAACATTTTAAATAAAATATTAGCAAAAAGATTGCAGCAACTTATCACAAGAATAATACACTATGACCAGGTAGGATTATGGGTTTTAATCCATTTGGCAATCTACTTCCATTTCATGGTAGAGCTCATCCCATTCACATTCACAGTTATGATTACTATCTGCATCTTTTTCCCCATCCTATTTCCCCCCATTTATGCTTTTGTTTCTACCTTTCCCCTTCCACTCCTCAACAGAGTTTTGCTTTTGACCACTGCCTTTCTCAGTTTACCCTCCCTCTTGAATCCCCTCCCTTATCTTCCCATTTTCCCCTTGCTACTTCTTCCATGTCTTCTGACTAACCCCTCCCTATTTTTCCCTGCCTGTAGGACAAGTTAGATTTCTGTACTTATCAGGGAAATGAGAGTAAAGCTCAGATACTACTCTTCTCCCTCCCTTTTTTCCCTCTACTACAATATGTTTTTTGTCCCTCTTCATGTGATATAATTTGTCCTTTTCTACTACCTTCTTACCTCTTCTCCCAGAATGATCCCTTTATATCTCTTAATTATATTTTTATCATTATATCAGATGTTTTATACTGATACCCACAGTCTATGAATATCTCTTTCAATTGTCATAATAAGTATGCAGTTCTCAAGATTGACATATATGTGTGTGTATATATATATAACAAAATAATCCTATATCAGGATGTAACTAATTAGCCTTATTAAATAACTAGGTTTCCCCCCTCCCATTTACGTTTTTATGTCTCTCTTGAGTTCTGTATTTGAGATCAAATTTTCCATTGACCTCTGGCCTTTTCATCAGGAAGGTCTGGAATTCCCTTATTTCATTGAATGTCCATCTCCTTGCCTGGAAAATTATGCTCAATTTTGCTGGGTAGTTGATCCTTGGTTGTAGTCCAAGTTCCTTTGCCTTTCTGAATATCATATTCCAATTTCTCTTGTCATTTAAGGTAGAAGATGAAAGATCCTGCATGATCCTGACTGTAGTTCCATGATATTTGAATTGTGTTTTTCTAGCTGCTTGCAGTAATTTCAACTTGACCTGGTAGTTCTGGAATTTAGCTATAATATTTCTTGGAGTTTTCAATTTGGGATCTTTTTAAGGTGGTGATCTATTCTTTAGATGATAATTTTACCCTCTGGTTCTAGGACCTCCAGGAAATTTTCCTTAAGGATTTCATGGAAAACACTGTCCAGGCTCTTTTTTTCATCATAGCTTTCTTGTAGACCAATAATTCTTAGATGGTCTCTCCTGGATCTATTTTCCAGGTAGGTTGTTTTTTCCAATCAGACATTTCATATTTTCCTCTATTGTTTTTTTCATTTTTTACATTTTGTTTGACTGATTCTTGATGTCTCATAGAGTCATTAGCTTCTACTTGCCCAATTCTAATTTTTAGTGTTTTGTTTTCTTCCTTTATCTTCTCTATCTTCTTTTCCATTTGGTTGATTTTACTTTTCAATGAGACATTTTCTCCATTTATATTCTGAAATTTGTAACCAGAATGGACTTTGTTTTCTTTGAATGACTCAGCTTACCTCATTGAGCTTCCCTGGACACTGGGGCTTGCTCTTCCAGGGCGGGAGGCCCAGCGGCCATGCCAGGAGTTGGAGAGCTTCCTGTGTGATGAGTCGTGGGGCTGGCTGAGGGGAGATGTATTAACCTGGTCTACACTAGGGGGAGGGGCCAAGTCAAGAACCAATCGGCCCTGGTCGTTCAGGAAGCGCTTGATGATGTCAGAAACTCTATAAGATGGGAGAGGACAGCTTGAAGATCCTCTCTTCCTTTTCTGGTTGGAGCCAGAGATGCCTACAGCCGAAGCTGAGCTGCCGGTAGCAGAGCTGACTGGAGGCTAGTGGGTAATCTTCTTACCATAGAGGGGAAGCATGTATATGATTTTGCCTTATACCATCTCGCTTCTCTGTGGCCTCCTGGTTACCCTTGTGAGGTGGAATTATTGGGCCTGGAAGCTTTTGATGAAAATATCAAAAGGGGGATGCTGGTTTGTGGGTTTGTTACTGTGGAGTGTAAATACATGCTTTAGTTCTCCTGCCTTCTGCCTAGAGAATTCCTTATATCCTGCCTTCCTAATATATATTCCTTAACCAATTCCCCCATTTTACCTTTTAAATATTTGTTTTCCTCATTGAATATTTTTTCCATTTTTTCCATTTTTCTTTTACCTCCCTAATTTTGTTTTTAAACTTTTCCTTGAGTTCTTCCAGGAATGCTTTTTGGTATGGAGACCAGTTCGCTTTCCCTTCTGAGGTTTAAGATGTGGGTGTAGTGTGCACATTGTCCTCTTCTGAATTGGTAATTTGGTCTTCCCTGTTTCCATAATATGAATCAATTGTCTTTGGCTTTTTAGCATGGTTTTCATGGTGTTTTTATTTCCTCCTGGCCTCTACAGTGGCTCTCTGTTCTGAGGCTCCCAAGTTTCTTATGTTGGAATCTGTGGGTCTGCTCACTGGCTTTATGTTCTATGGCTTCTGGTTTCATGAGGTGTGAGAGAGGGGTGATCTGGCTGCTGGGGGGGGTCTTCTCTTCCCCAGGACTGTTCTACAGAATGGGTGGTCTCAGCTCCTGTCTGTGCTGGTGTCTGCCACTTCCCCTGGCTATGCAATGCCCAGTCTGGGTTCTTGGCTTTGATGTTTGTTAGCTCCACCCCCTGGGGCTCAGTTACTCTCAGCGTTCTGCTGAGGTGAGGGCTGCTGAGACTCCTTTCTTCCTACACTGGTTTCCTTCCACCACCACAGGAAGGACCCTCTCCCCTACTTCTCTCACTACTGAAGCCCCCCTTCCAGCTCCTCTGTTTTTCCTGAGGTATTATTCTCTCAGTTTATTAAAGGGAGGGATAAAAGCCATTTTACCTGCACACCATGGCTCCCAGAAGTTCAAGAAGACAAGTTTCAAGCCTTTAGACTGTGGTTTGAGGCCTGCATGCTAGCTGTTCCTGCACCCTCAAGCTCTGCACTCTGACAGACTTCTGTCCTGGGCTGAGAGGCCTGGGGCTCAATAGCAGCCTTAGATGGTACTGCCACCCTGGGCCTGTTCCTGCTCTGGTGTTTCACTCACACAGCAACCTCCCAGACCAGCATGCTGGCTGGATTCTTCTGTTGTTCCTCATTGGTTTGATCTGGTGCTGTTCCACGTGCCTGATGCTCCCACCCCTCTTAGTCTGCTAGTGGCTTCTAACTCTCTCAAATCTGCTCAGATTCACTTTTTAAGATGTATCTGATAGAATTTGCAAGAGAGCTCTGGTAGTTGCTTCCTTCCACAGTGCCATCTTGGCTCCACCCCCCACGTATTTTTGATAGCTATCTCAAGTTCGTTCTGAGACATTGACTTTTGATGTCAGTTATTAGGGGGCATTTAATAACAGGTTCATCTCTCCTTCTATCTTACCATGGCAATAGTCGTTTTGCATTCTGCTGTTGGCAATTTCTGAATTTTTTTTCTTTTTTTCTGAGAAATACTATGAAATACTGTTGAAAAATGTTTATTTGTGATAGCTATAGGAGATAGTATTTGAAAAATATTTTTTTGAGGTAGCTGGTTCAGTAGCTAGATTCATGTCATCATTTTTTGAAGAGACATTTCAAATTTCCATTCAAATTACACTCGTCTCCGTTTAAAAATATTTGAGATATTGATGCTGCTTTGGTTATCTGTTCTTTAATTGGCTAGAATTTCTGGCATTTGCATTACATTTCTTTTAAGTTAAACTTAGGGAGGGTCCTTTGGCTTTTCTTTCTTCATATTTTAGTAGCTCTTTATCCAAAATAAACTTAGGGAGGAACTGTGTTATTTTTTAAGGATTGCTCTGCATTGGTCAATGTTTCCTTGCTCTATGACTTGCAGTAGAAGGTATCACTGACAAAAAGTAATATAAGGTCCTTACTTATCAGTTATGAGATCTGATTTCAGTTTTGTTATTACTTAGTATTTCTTCAAAATAAAAGTATTCATACTGTCAGTCAATTTCATATGTACCTTTGAGTTGCCTGATTTAGTCGTCAGTGCCACTTGCTTTCATGTATTTCCAGCAAGTGGAATATTTTGCTTTTAATTTGTTCAAACACATTTTGCCATCTTGTCATTCTACAACAGGAAGAAATACCATTCACTCTAATATTCTTTGGATCAAAGTGATCATCATGGTAGTTTAAAGTAGGGACACCCTGTAACTGTATGTAACTCTATAGCTTGCTTAAATTCATAGGAGCAGTATTATTAAAGTACTTGGCTGCTAACTCAATCACTTATATTGCCAATATTCAATAGGGCACAATACATTTTAGACACTGCAGTTATCTCAGGGCACTCAGAATCTCCCCTGTATATTACATTAGCTAGAATTCCCACAATATGGTATTACTTTGCTCTCCCACTTCCTCATGATGAAGGGGATGATGTATTGTGCTTTAAGAGAGTTATTTTATTCTTATTGCTGTTGTTAATTATTGACTGGGTGACATCATCAGTATAGGGAATTTGTACCTGAGCAAATTTCCTCTACCAATGAAAGTCAGAACAAAAGCTCCAAGTTATAGGCTTGATGGATTGTCTAGATTGAGAGTTAATAGTTATTCAGGTAGGATGTGTCAGAGTTAGAATTGGAATCCAGGTCTTCCTTGCTCCAAGGCCAGAATTTTATCCTTTATACCATACTGATTGTATCTTTCTCTTCCTCTTCTTTTTGCTCTTTTTCTTTCTCTTTCTCCCCCACCTCATTATCATTATGACTCTGAGGTAGCTCCCAGCTCTAAGATTCTGCCATTGTTTTTCTCTGAGTCTAAGATTATTATTCTTAAAAGTGGGGATAGTAATACTTAAAATTTCCAAACTCACGATGTCATCATGATTTTACACCATAAATCATTATATCAACGTAATGAATCTATAAAATTATGTTATATAGAAAAATTTTTTTTCTGATTCCCATATGAGAAACAAGTGACTATTTTAAATTTTCATTTGTTATTATATTAGATTACTTCCTATATTGAAATTGGTCTTTTTTTGCTAAAAAAATGAATTAAGTACTAAGTATTGGTTATTTCTGAAGAAAGAAAATGTTTACATTGAATGAAGAAAGGGAATAAAAGAAGAGGCATATTTTTCTTTCTGCTGTTTCAATGATAACTATTAAAATTCTTTCGAGTTTTTCAGATTAGTGGTAAACCATCAGTTTTCCTAGGCCTTCTTGCAACAGAAAGGTTCATGGGAGCTACTGGCAATAAACTAGGTTAATAAGCTGTAAACTGACCAAAAAAAATGCTGCAACACTTCACGAAAGAATCATCCCAGTTATAAAATAGCCAAATGCCAGTTAGCCAGTGTATCAAGTAATTGGTGCAGAAACAAGGTATCATAAGCTTAGAATTTGTAATGTAACTATTTATTGTCTCATTTAATTTTTTTAAAAACTTTTTTATTAAGATTTTTTATTTTTAGATTACAACACTCAGTTCCACGTGATCCTGAGTTCCAGACTTTCTTCCCCCACCACCCCCCTCCCTCCCCAAGATGGCATGGAATCCGATATATCTTCTACATATAACTTCACTTTGAAATTATTTACACAATAGTCAAGTTGTAAAGAAGAATTATTATGAATGGAATGAATCATGAGAAAGAAGAAACAAAACAAACAAACAAACAAAAAATAAGAAAAACAAAAGAGAGGAAAAAAAAACAAAAGAAAAAAAAAGGAGAGCAAACAGTTTGCCTCAATCTGCATTCAGTCTCCATAGTTCTTTCTCTGGATGTAGATATCTTTCTCCCTCATGAGCCCTTTGGAGTTGTCTTTTTTTTTTATTTTGTTTTTATTTTTAGTTTACAACACACGGTTCTACATAATTTTGAGATCCAGATTTTCTCCCCTCCCTCCCCAAGACGGCATGGAATCTCATATAACTACCATGTATAACTTCACATTGAATTAATTTATACACTAGTCAAGTTGTGGAAAAGAATTATGACCAATGGGGTGAATCATGAGAAAGAAGAGACAGAACCAAAAAAAAAAAAACCATTGCTGAGAAGAGCAAAGTCTATCAGGGTTAGTCATCACAGAATCCATATATCTGTGCTTGTGTATAATGTTCTCCTGGTTCTGCTCCACTCACTCAGCATTATATTATGTAGGTCTTTCCAGGTTATCATGAAGTCCATATCTTCCCCATTTGTTATAGCACAATAGTATTCCATTACATTCATATACCACAACTTGTTTAGCCATTCCCCAATTGATGGGCATCCCCTTGATTTCTAATTCTTTGCCACCACAAAAGTAGCCGCTATAAATATTTTTGTACATACGGTTCCTTTTCCCACTTGCGTGATCTCTTTGGAATAAAACCCTAGAAGTGGTGTTGCAGGGTCAAAGGGTATGAATATTTTTATAGCCCTTTGGGCATAGTTTCAAATTGCTCTCCAGAATGGCTGGATCAGTTCACAACTCCACCAGCAGTGTAACAATGTTCCAATTTCCCCACATCCTCTCCAGCATTTATCATTTTCCTGTTTTGTAATTTTTTTAATTTAAATTTATTTATTTAACATATTTAGTTTTCAGCATTGATTTTCACAATAGTTTGAATTACAAATTTTCTCCCCATTTCTACCCTCCCACCCACTCCAAGATGGCATATATTCTGGTTGCCCTGTTCCCCAGTCAGCCCTCCCCTCTATCAGCCCTCTCCCCTCTCATCCCCTTTTCCCTTCCTTTCTTGTAGGGCAAGATAAATTTCTACACCCCATTGCCTGTGTATCTTATTTTCTAGTTGCATGTAAAAACTTTTTTTTTGTTTTTGAACATCTGTTTTTAAAACTTTGAGTTCCAAATTCTCTCCCTTCTTCCCTTCCCACCCCACCCCTCCTTAAGAAGTCAAGCAATTCAACCTAGGCCACATGTGTATCATTATGTATAACCCTTCCACAATATTCATGTTGTGAAAGATTAACTATATTTTGCTCCTTCCCAACCCATCCCACTTTATTGAATTTTCTCCCTTGACCCTATCCCCTTTCCAAAGTGTTTGTTTTTGATTACCTCCGTCCCCATCTGCCCTCCCCTCCCTCATCCCCCCCTTTTATTTTATTTTTTATCTTCCTCCCTCTTCTTTCCTGTGGGGTAAGATCCAAGAGAAGCCTAAAAAGGTTAAAAAAAGGAAGAGAAAACATAAGGGATTCAATGGAGTTGAACTGTATACCTCCCAAATGTGGGAAGTTGAAACTTGTAATTCTTAAAATCTGTGCCACTAATAGTAAAGCTAGAAGGAATATACAGAGATAGAGGTATGAACATAAAGTGAATTTGAGGAAATGACATAAAAATAATTAAGGGATGAGAAAGCAGCATACTTTGAGTACAGAAAGAAGGGAGAGGTAGAATGGGGTGAATTGTTTCATATGAAAAGGCCAAAAAGTCTATTAGAGTGGAGGAAAAGATGGGAGTTTGGACATGGACATTGCTTGAACCTTGCTCTCATTAGTATTAGCTCAAAGGTGGAACAATATAAACAATCAGTTGAAGATAGACATCTATCTTACCAGACAGGAAAGTCAGAGGAACTGAGATTAAGTAAAGGTGTTGGGGTGGGGGACTGACGAAAGAGAGGGCGGACCAGGAGATACAGTAGACAAAATCAAAACAATGTCAAGTAGTGAAAGGGTCAAAGGAGAGACAGGACAAATAGGAGGAAAAAATAGGATGGAGGGAAATAGGCAGCTAGCAATCAAAACTGTAGAGCTGAATTGGATGAACTCTGCCATGAAACAGAAGCTGATACCAGAGTATGTCAAAACTCAGATTCTTACAATGTTACTTAAAAGAAATGCACTTGAAGCAGAGGGACACATACAGAGCAAAGGTAAGGAGCTGGAGCAGAATATACTATGCTTCAGCTGAAGTAAAAAAAATGGAGGGGGGTAGCAGTCCTGATCTCAGACAAAGCAAAAATAGACCTAACTAAAAGAGATAAGGGAGGAAGTCACATCTTGCTAAAGGTACCATGGAAAATGAAGTAATATCAATACTAAATACCAAGACGTATGGAATTCAATTTTTTTAAATTAATTAATCATTTTTTTCTAGTTTGCAACACTCAGTTCCACAAGTTTTTGAGTTTCAAATTTTCTCCCCCTTTCCCCAAGACAGCATGTAATCTGATATAGGTTCTACATATATCTTCACATTAAACTTATTTTCCCAATAATACAGTTGTAAAGAAGAATTATAAGCAATGAAATGAACCATGAGAAAAATGGAAGAAAACCCAAAATAAAATAAAATAAAAATAGAGAGCAAATAGTTTGCTTCAATCTGCATTCAGATTCCATAATTGTTTCTCTGTGTGTGGACAACCTTTTCCATTATGAATCTGTGGGAGCTGTCCTAGAACCTTGCATCGTTGAGAAGAGTCAAGTCTATCAAAGTTAGTCATCAAGGAAGGAATGTGTCTGTGTTTTTGTACAATTTTCTCCTGGTTCTGCTCCCTTCACTCATCATCAGATCATATAAGACTCTCCAGGTTCTTATGAAGACCATCTGCTCCTCATTTCTTGTAGCAAAATAGTATTCCATTACATTCACATACCACAATCTGTTTAGCCATTCCCCAATTGATGGGCATCCTCTTGATTTCCATTTCTTTGCCACTGCAAAAAGAGCTACTGTTAGTATTTCTGTACATACAGGAACTTTTCCCCCTTGTATTATCTCTTTGGGATACAGCCCTAGAAGTGGTATTGCTGGGTCAAAGGGTATGTACATTTTTATAGCCTTTTGGGCATAGTTCCAAATTGCTCTCCAGAATGGCTGGATCAGTTCTCAACTCCACCAACAATGCAATAGTGTTACAATTTTCCCATATTTTCTGCAGCATTTATCATTTTCCTGTTTTGACATGTTAGCCAATCTGACATGAGAGATGTGTCATAACTGAGAGTTGTGTTGATTTGCATTTATCTAATCAATAGTTATTTAGAGCATCTTTTCACATGACCATAGATATCTTTAATTTCTTCATGTGAAAACTGTCTGTTCATATCCTTTGACTATTTATCAATTGGGGAATGACTTGTATTCTTATAAGTTTGACTCAGTTGACTATACTTTACAGATGAGGCCTTTGTCAGAGATACTGGCTGTAAAAATTCTTTCCTAATTTTGTTTCCCTTCTAATCTGGCATTCAAATTCTTAAAGAAGTTAAGTGAGTTACAGGTTCGTGATAACACAAGAGATAAAGAACATCATGAAATTCCAAATAGATAATTATGATTATATTAAATTAAAAAGAAAAGATTTTACACAAACAAAACCAATATTAGAAGGAAAGCTGAAAGCTCAGAAAAATCTTTACAGCAAGCATCTCTGATAAAGGCCTCACTTCTCAAATTGGCACTGAACTGAATCAAATTTCTAAGAATGAAAGCCATTTCCCAATTGACAAAGCATCAAAGGATATGAAGAGGCAGTTTTAAGATGAAGTAATCAAATGTATTTATAGGCAAATGAAGAAATGCTCTAAATCACTTTTGATTAGAGAAATGCAAATTAAACCAACTCTGAGATACCACCTCACATGTATCAGATTGGCTAATTTGACAAAAAAGAAAAATAAATATTGGAAAGGATATGGGAAAATTGAGACACTAATGTACTGTTGGTGGAGTTGTGACCTGATTTAAACATTCTTGAGAGCAATTTGGAACTCTGCCCAAAGGACAATTGAACTGTGCATACTCTTTGATTCAGCAATACCACTACTATGACTGTATCCCAAAGTGATCACAAAAAAGGGAAAAAGATCTTCATGTGCAAACCTATTTACAGAAACCCTTTTTGTGGCAGCAAAATATTGGAAATTGTGGGGATGTCCATCAATTGGAGACTGACTAAACAAGTTGTGGTATATTAATGTAATGAAATACTATTGTGCAATAAGAAAAGATGAACAGGCAGACTTTAGAAAAACCTGGAAAGATTTGTATAAACTGTTGCATAGTGAAATGAGCAGAACCAGGAAAACATTATACACAGTGTCAGCAACATTGTGTGATGACTAACTATGAATGACTCAGCCCTTCTCAGCAACACAATGTTCAAAGACAAGTACAAAAGACTCATGAAGAAAAGTACCATCCATATTAAGAACTGATGAACTCTAAATGCAGATAAATGTATACTTTTTTACTTACTTTATTTTTTTTAGTTTTTTATAACTTTTTGAACTGTTTCTTCTTTCACAACTTTAACTAATATGGAAATATATTTTACATGATAGCACATGCATAACATATCAAATTGCTTACCATTTTAGGAAGAAAGGAGGGGAGAAGAGAAGGAGAAAATTTGGATCTCAAAATCTTGTAAAAATGACTGCCAAAAATTGTCTTGACATGTAATAGAGGAAAATAAAATATATTTAAAAATAAAATATAGAGAAAGGGGTATGCACAGTTTGATTGCCCTTTGGGCATAGTTCCAAATTGCTTTGCAGAATGTTTGGATCAGTTTACAACTCCACTAACAGGGAATTAGTGCCTCAATTTTCCCACATCCTCTCCAACATTTATTATTTTCTTTTTCTGCTATATTAGACAATTTGATAGGTGTGAGGTAGAACCTCAGAGTTGTTTTAATTTATATTTCTCTATTCAATAGTGATTTAGAGCATTTTTCATGTGGCTATAGACAGCTTTAACTTCTTTATCTGAAAACTGACTGTTTGTATCCTTTGACCATTTCTCAATTGCAGAATGACTTGTATTCTTAAAAATTTGACTCAGTTCTCTCCATATTTGGGAAAGGAGGCCTTTATCAGAAAAACTTGCTGCAAAAATTGTTTCCCAGCTTTCTGCTTTCCTTCTCATCTTGGTTACATTGGTTTTGTTTGTGCAACAACTTTTTAATGTAATATAGTCAAAATTATCCATTTTGCATTTCATAATGTCCTCTATCCCTTGTTTGGCCATAAATTCTTCCCTTCAACATAGATCTGATGGATAAACTATTCCTTGCTTGCTCTCCTAATTTGCTTATGATATCACCCTTTATGTCTAAATCATATACTTATTTAGACCTTATCTTGATGTGAGATGTTCATCTGTGCCTACTTTCTGTCATACTATTTTCCAGTTTTCCCAGAAGTTTTTGTCAAACACTGAGAGAAGATTCTCTATCTTTAAAGAGTTTATAAGAGTTTATATTGTACTGAGGAAGCCACAAATAAAGCATAGATAAATTCTCTCTCTCTCTCTCTCTCTCTCTCTCTCTCTCTCTCGCTCTCACTCTCTCTTGCTCTCTCTCTCTCTCTCACTCTCGCTCTTGCTCTCACTTTCTCTCTCTCCCTACACAGACACACACACACACATACACAAACATACACAAGCACACATACATGGATGTATGTGTGTAGGTAGATATAGATAGGCATCTAGATAACTGATATATAGATATGCATACATGTGTATTGTTATTTATGTATGTGTGTACATATGTATTACAGCGTTGTGGTATGGGCAAAAGAAAAATCCTAATAAATTACTCTAGAGTAACGCGAAAAGGATGACATCACTTTCAGGTGTGAAAATAGGGAGGACTTCCTGGAGGAAGTTGCCTTGGAGAAAGGAAAGCTATTCGGCATGCATAAATGAAGAGCAGATAAAGGATCAGGCATAGGTGACAGCCTGTGTGATTATATTGAATCAAGAGATGATCGGTTATAAAAATATTTATTCTAACTAACCAGAAAAGGAAGGCTGTTTTCTCACCTGTTCTAGAATACTTGCCTTAATCTTTCTGATCATCTGCATTTTCATGTTAACTGCCCACTAACCAAAGACACAGCATGTGATCATTTGTACTATCCAACAATAAAAAAAAATTGTTATTTATGGTTACAATCAGTATGTCATCAAATATGAATGCTCACATTCTGTAGAGACTTTCTGCTGATTGTTTACGTAAATGAGAGTTCTCTCATAATCAAATCCATTTTGGGAAAGAATAATCAGTCAGGCACTCTGTGTTTCCCTTGTAATATTGTTTTAATATTCAGTTCACTAGAAGCCAATTTCTAACAAAAAGTAGGAGGGGGGCAATTACAAATCTAAAGCAAAATACAAAGTTGACGTGTCTAGTAAGTACTTCTGGCATGGTAAAAAAAATGCATTTTTGTTAGAGCTTCTCATCATGACCTTTTTTACACATCACCAAACTGAGGTATTTGACAGGATCTGAGAGTATTTTGTTGAATTATTCTGTTTTTTATACTTATCAAGTATGTGACCCAGGGTAAGTGACTTCAGCTCCCTGAGGCTTAGTGTCCTAATTCACATAATAGGGCTAAAAATTCTTTCATTGCTTACTTAATAGAATTTTAAAAAAGGACTTGGTAAAACTTGAAACACTATCAAAATTTGTGTTTTTTTATTGTTATTAGTCACTAGCCACTCCTTGTAATATTGAATAAACAGTTAGCATGCAGTAAAAATTATTTAAGCACCTACTGTGCATGAACTACATTCTAGGTGCATTTAACTGGAACTTGGGAGACTTAGGCTCTTTTATCTTGACTCTGTCACCGACTATATGATACTATAAAAGTCTTTTCTCTTATCCAGGTCTCAGATTCCTTGCCTATAAAAATAGGGTTTTGATTAAATGATCTTAAATTAGAATATATCTAATATTCTATGATTTTATAAGTGCTTGGGGGTGTACTACTAATGACAAGGAGTTTTGGGGGAGACTGTGGTTGTTGGATTTATGATTCCCTGGGAGGGAAGAACTTCCTTCTGCCAAACCAAGCAAACAACTGCACTCCAGATTTACAGGTCAAGTCCAAATACACACACAATTATATATGCACACATATACAAATATAATTATAAAATCAAAAGAGCTGACATGAGTGTGGTATTTTAAAGGTTGTAATATACTTTCTATTATCTCATTTGAGCTTCACAATTGCAGTAATAATGATTACTGATAAAAACAATCATGATAATATAGCTTATTCTTATGTAATTCATTGAGATTTGTAAAGGGATTTACATATTATCTATAGTTATCTTCACAATGACCCTGGGATATATGTGCTGCTATTATCCCCATTTTAAATATTTTTTTTATTTTTTTTTATTTTGCAGTTTGGTATTGTGGAGAAAACACTGGAGTTTGTCACTGAAGATTTAGTATATCCTTGACACTTAGTAGATATGTGACACAGGTTAAGTCATTTCAATTCTTTGAGCCTTTGTTTTCTAATTAATAAAATGGGGATTATAATGTTTGCACTAATTATTTAAAATTGTTGTGAGGAAGTAGATGCTATCATCCACATTTTAAAGATGAATAAACTGAGGCTGAGAGAGGTTAGGCGATTTGCCCAGGATCACATAGCTAGTAAATATCTGAGACAAGATTTGAACTCAGGTTTCTCTGAGGAAGTGTAGCACTGTAGTCACCATGGCACCTATTTGACACCTCTAGCAGCCATGTACACACTTAAAAGGTATTATTTTCCCCACTTTACAAATAAGGAAACAACCTGAGAAAAATCAGTAAATAGTCCACAAGGACTAGCTAATAAGTTTCAGAGGCAGAATTTAAACTCAAGTCTTTCTGACTCCCATCGGTTAAGACACAAAGTGAAACAAGAGTTTAGAGAAAAATAAGTCAGTTGACCAGAAATTGTTAGGTTCCTACTATATGCTGAAAAGCATGCTAAGTTCTCTGACTATAACTAGTCAGCTGTGTAGTTCGCAGAGCTCTAAAGCCACAGTGAAAAGTGAATTCTACTTCCCAAAATTATTAGTTGTATAACCTTGGGCTACTTATTTATTTCTGTTGCCCCTTCACCCATAGGTTTCCAATTGTGTAACAGTGTTACCTATAAGTATTTATCTGTTGAAGAGGAAATGGAAAAATCATGATACTAATGCACTGTTGGAGTTGTGAACTGATCCAACCATTCAGGAGAGCAATTTGGAATTATGCCCAAAGGACAAACTGTGCACACTCTTTGATGTAGCAATACCACTACTGAGTCTGTATTCCCAAAAAATCATTTTAAAAAGGGAAAAGCACCTACATGTACAAAAATATTTATAGATCTTTTTGTGGTGGCAAAGAATTAGGAATTGAGGGGATGCTCATCAATTGGGGAGTGGCTGACCAACATGTTTTATATGAATGCAATGGAATATTTTTGTGCTATAAGAAATGAAAAGCAGACAGATTTCAGGGGAAAAAAACAAACCTGGAAAGACTTATATGAACTGATGCAAAGTGAAGTGAGCAAAACCAGGAGAACACTGTATACAGTAACAGCAATAATTTGCTATGATCAACTATGAATAAGTTAGTTTTCCTGGGCAATACAATGACTCAAGACAATTCTAAAGAATTCATGGTGGAAAATGCTATCCACATCCAGAGAAAGAACTGATGGAGTCTGAATGCAAATTAAAAGTGTAGGATGTTTTCTTGGAAAAGTAGGATGTCTAGTGTGAGGCTGCTGAACCCTTTTCAGGACTGTTTTCTATCTTTGGTGTCTACCTGAGCCACCTAACTCTCACTTATGGCTCCAAGAAGCTATAGCAAGTACAGTGGTCACATCCCAGTAAACCATTTTGGCAGACAGGCTAAACCAGTTTGAGGGTAACCTAGGGTTCTCAAACTTGTTGATGAGTTGGGTGGCTGTCTACCCTAAGCATCTGAAAACTTCCCCTGGGGGAATAGGTGGATGAGGACAATTTATTCCAATCACCTTGGAGGCAACTGAAGCAGGACTGTGGAATACTTAGAGAATCAAAGACACCAAGGTCATTCACTGCATCTTGAGCCACCATGAGTAGTTTTGTCTCTCTGTTCTGCTGATGACCCTGGAAGAGAGATTGAGATTGAGAGATTGAATACGTCAAAAGACACAGCACATACCATTTTACCATTTTTACTTATCTCAAAGTCCTGTGGTGATGCACAAGTGACAAAATAGCAGGTTCAGATACATTGGGAGCTGTAGTTATAAGCCTACACATAGACAGCCCAGGCCATAGGGTCATCTTCTCCCTAGAAGCAGCAGGGGGATTTGGCAGTCGCTTGGGTGTCTGAGAAGTCTTTTAAGGACCGCACTGCTAACCTTTTCATGTGAAGAAGAGGCTAGAAAAGGTTCCCTAAGACTGTCTGTTTACCCAACCTTGACTTGATTAGTCTGGCAGGTGGGGATCCTACCCTACTATTGCAACAGAAAAAAAATGCACAAAATGTCTGCAAAGATAATTCCACTCACCAGCAGTACATGGAATGTGCAAACATTTATAAACAACACAAAATCCAGTAGACCTGAAAGACAAACAGTTCTTGTTGCAAGAGAACTCTGCAGATATCACATTCAACTAGCAGCCCTTAGTGAAACAAGGCTGGTAAATAAAGGCCAGCTTACTGAAATCAGAGCTGGATACACTTTTTTTTTTTTTCTGGAATACCTTTAGTGAAGGGGAGCACTGTGAAGTTGGTGTGGGTTTTGCAATCAAAACTAATCTAGTCCAAGATGGCGGCTGGTAAACAGGGGCTAGAGTGAGCTCTGTACCCAAGTCCCTCCAAAAACCTATAAAAAATGGCTCTGAACCAATTCTAGAACAGCAGAACCCACAGAACATCAGAGGGAAGTAGGGCTCCAGCCCAGGACAGCCTGGATTGTCTCTGGGTGAGGTCTATTCCACACGGAACTGGGAGCTGGGAGCTGGGAGCTGGGAGCTGGGAGCTGGGAGCTGGGAACACAGTGGAGCAGAGCCCAGCCTGAGCGGCGTGGACCATCCAGACCAGAAGCCGGGCGGAGGGGGCCCTAGCGCCCTGAATATGTGAGCTGCGGCAGTTACCAGACCCCTCGACCCACAAACACCAAAGACTGTGGAGAAGGTTAGTGGGAAAAGCTGCTGGAGTGGAAGGAGTTCGCGGTTCGGCTTCCAGCCCTGGGGGCAGCAGAGGTGGGGCAGCTACAGCTGTTGTTACTTCCAGCTCCAGGCCCACCTGGTGGGAGGAATTAAGTGGCGGATCAGAGCAGGAGTGCAACAGCCTGCTGAAGATCTAAGCCCAGTCTGGACTGGGGGTTCTTGGGGAAGGAGTAGTGCGGGTCTGACAGAGCTGGCACCTCCCTCTCAAACGTGGAACATAGAACTCGTTAGTCTACAAGCAGTCATACCCCACTGAAAAACTCAAGGATCAAGTTAGTTGGTTGGGAATATGGCCAGGCAGCAGTTTCAATCTGGGCCAGGCCCAGATTCAGTCTCAGACTTTGGATTCTTTCTTTTGTGACAAAGAAGACCAAAACATACAGCCTAAGGAAGACAACAAAGTCATAGAGCCTACAACAAAAGCCTCCAAGAAAAACATGAACTGGCCCCAGGCCATAGAAGAACTCAAAAAGGATTTGGAAAAGCAAGTTAGAGAAGTAGAGGAAAAATTGGGACGAGAAATGAGAAGGATGTGAGAAAACCATGAAAAACAAGTGAATGACTTGCTAAAGGAGACCCAAAAAAATACTGAAAAATACACTGAAGAAAACAACACCTTAAAAAACAGACTAACTCAAATGGCAAAAGAGCTCCAAAAAGCCAATGAGGAGAAGAATGCCTTGAAAGGCAGAATTAGCCAAATGGAAAAGGAGGTCCAAAAGACCACTGAAGAAAATACTGCTTTAAAAATGAGATTGGAGCAAGTGGAAGCTAGTGACTTTATGAGAAATCAGGATATTATAAAACAGAACCAAAGGAATGAAAAAATGGAAGACAATGTGAAATATCTCCTTGGAAAAACTACTGACCTGGAAAATAGATCCAGGAGAGATAATTTAAAAATTATTGGACTACCTGAAAGCCATGATCAAAAAAAGAGCCTAGATACCATCTTTCAAGAAATTATCAAGGAGAACTGCCCTGATATTCTAGAGCCACAGGGCAAAATAGAAATTGAAAGAATCCATTAATCGCCTCCTCAAATAGATCCCAAAAAGAAATCTCCCAGGAATATTGTCGCCAAATTCCAGAGCTCCCAGATCAAGGAGAAAATACTGCAAGCAGCCAGAAAGAAACAATTTGAGTATTGTGGAAACCCAATCAGAATAACCCAAGATCTGGCAGCTTCTACATTAAGAGATCGAAGGGCTTGGAATATGATATTCCGGAGGTCAATGGAGCTAGGATTAAAACCTAGAATCACCTACGCAGCAAAACTGAGTATCATGCTCCAAGGCAAAATATGGATTTTCAATAAAATAGAGGACTTTCAAGCTTTCTCAGTGAAAAGACCAGAACTGAATAGAAAATTTGACTTTCAAACACAAGAATCAAGAGAAGCATGAAAATGTAAATAAGAAAGGGGGACTTACTAAAGTTAAACTGTTTTGTTAACATTCCTACATGGAAAGATGATGTGTGTAATTCATGAGACCTCAATATTAGGGTAGCTGAAGGGAATATTCATATATATATATATATATATATATATATATATATATATATATATATATATGTGAATGTGTATGTATGTATATATCTATATGTATATGTATGTATGTGTATGTATGTGTGTATATATATATATATATATATATATATATGTTTTTATATATGTATATATATATATGTAAAAGAGAGAGAGCAGACACAGGGTGAGTTGAAGATGAAGGGAAGATATCTAAAAGAAATAAAATGAAATTAAGGGATGAGAGAGCAACATACTGAGAGAGGGAGATAGGGAGAGATAGAATGGGGTGGATTATCTCGCATAAAGATGGCAAGAGGAAGCAGTTCTGTGGGAGGAGGGGAGAGGGCAGGTGAGGGGGGAATGAGTGAACCTTGCTCCCATCAGATCTGGCCTGAGGGGGAATACCATACATACTCAGTTGGGTATCTTACCCCACAGGAAAGAAGAGTGAGGAAGATAAAAGAAAATAAAAGGGGAGGATGATGGAGGGGAGGGCAGATGGGGGTGGAGGTAATCAAAACAAACTCCTTGGAAAGCGGACAGGGTCAAGGGAGAAAATTCAATAAAGCGGGATGGGTTGGGAAGGAGCAAAATGTAGTTAGCCTTTCACAACATGAGTATTGTGGAAGGGTTATACATAATGATACACATGTGGCCTAGGTTGAATTGCTCGACTTCTTAGGGAGGGTGGATGGGAAGGGAAGAGGGGAGAGAATTTGGAACTTAAAGTTTTAAAATCAGATGTTCAAAAACAAAAAAAAAGTTTTTGCATGCAACTAAAAAATAAGATACACAGGCAATGGGGTGTAGAAATTTATCTTGCCCTACAAGAAAGGAAGGGAAAAGGGGATGAGAGGGGAGGGGGGTGATAGAGGGGAGGCCTGACTGGGGAACAGGGCAACCAGAATATAAGCCATCTTGGAGTCGGGGGGAGAGTAGAAATGGGGAGAAAATTTGTAATTCAAACTGTTGTGAAAATCAATGCTGAAAACCAAATATGTTAAATAAATAAATTTAAATTAAAAATAATAATAATAATAAAAAAACTAATCTAGTCAACAAGCTGATATACCTACCAAAAGGAGTGAATGATAGAATTATGACAATGTGATTGCCACTTTCAGGAAAACACTATGTTCCCACCATGATGAACCCTTATTAGGTCAAAGAAAAATGTCATAAAGACATGGAGACCCTTATCATCAATGCACCCAAAGAGGACAAGCTTGTAATTCTAGGTGACTCCAATGATGGAGTAGGCTCAGACTACGAGACTTGGCAGGGAGTCCAAGGGAGGAATGGAGTGAGAAGCAACAACAGCGATGGTCACTCACTACCGAAGACTTGTGCATCTCATGACTTCCTCATCACCAGCACTGTCTTCCATTTACCTAGATACAATAAAATTTCATGGATACTCCCTCGCAGCAAACATTGGCATCTAATAGGCTATGTGATTATAAAGAGAAGAGATGGACAGGATGTAAGAGTGATGAAGGCAATGTGTGGTACAGAGTGCTGGACTGATTATAGACTTATCCTTTCCAACCTAAATATTTGTGTTTAACAGAAGTGGAGGCCCCAAGGCAAAAGGCAACAGATTAAAGGTTTTCTCCAAGTGGGAACAATTTGTTGCTAATGTAGAGGGAAAGTTGAGCCAAGACATGGTTAACAACAGTGCAGCAGAAAAGAAATGGGCAGCTTTCAGAGATTTGATGTACAACACTGTATTTACTCATCTGGGTCAGACACTCACAAACATCAAGACAGGTTTGACAAAAATGATGAGGAAACTCAGAAGCTGCTAAACAAAAAATGAGGACTTTACAGGCTTTACCAGCAGGATAGGTCATCCATCTCTAAGAAGGCAGCATTTAACTCCCTCAAAAGTGAAGTACAAGCAAAGCTTAGAGAGATGCAGGATTTTCACCTCAGTAAGAAGGCAGATGAGATTCAGTTTTAGGCTGATAGTAACATTCCAAAGGGCTTTTACAATGTCCTGAAGGCTATTTATGGGCCAAAGACATAGGGAGCACCTCAGTTACTGAGTACTCATAGAGCCACATTGATTAGTGATATGGACATGATCCTGGAGAGATGCACTGAACACTTCCTTAGTGTTCTTAACAGACAACCATCGATCAATGCTGAAGCCACTGACCATTTAACTCAGGTTGAAGTACATCCCTTTCTAGATCAATTTCCAACTGAAGATGAGGTTTTGAATGCCGTTAGGCTCCTTTACTGTAGCAAAGCACCTGGTGCTGATTCTGTTCCAGCTGAGATTTGTGAGGAGGGGGGTCCATTGCTCATAAAAAAGCTGAATGAAATTCTCCAGGTTATATGGCAAGAGGAGGTTATCCTGCAGGAGTTCAAGGATGGATCCATTGTCCATCTGTATAAAGTTAAAGGAAACAGATTAACTAATGACAATCACAGTGAGGTCTCTGTCTTAGTCATTGCTGGCAAGATTCTTGCCAGAGTCCTTCTTAATAGGCTGATCCTTCACCTGGAAGATGGCCATCTACCTGAGAGCCAGTGTGGCTTCAGAAAGGGTTGAAGAATGGTTGATGTGATGTTTACTGCCTGACAACTGCAGGAGAAATTCCAGGAGCAGAACAGATGTCTATATACAGTGTTTGTGGATTTGATCAAAGCCTTTGACACCTGTAAGTTGTGAGGTATTATAAAAATTATTTCAAAAATTGGTTTCCTGGAGAAGTTCATCAGTATTGTACATCAGTTTAACAATGGCATGCCTCCCCAGGTTCTGGATAATGGATGATGCTTTCATGCTCTCCCAGTCACCAAAGGAGTGAAGCAAGGCTGTGTACTTGCTGCCATGCTTTTTAGTATGATGTTTTAGCCATGTTATCAGATGCTTTCAGAGAGGATGAACAACACATCAGCATCAGATACCACACTGACAGTAAATTCCTTAACTTGAAAAGGCTATAGGCCAAGACTAAAGTGCAGAGAGAGTTGGTTCAAGTTTTTCTTTGTTTGCAGATGATTATTTACTCAATGCAGCCTCTGAAGCTGAGATACAGGAAAGTATGGATCAATTCTCTGCTGCTTGTGCTAATTTTGGCCCAACAATTAACACCAAGAAAACATGGGTGCTCCATCAGCCAGCACAACACCATCAATATGTGGAACCATCAGTTACAGCAAATGGAAAAATTCTGAATACTGTAGATAAGTTCACTAACCTTGGCAGTATACTTTCCAGGGATACATACATTGATAATTAGGTTGACACACATGTTGCCAGGGCTACAGCAGTGATTGGGAGGCTCCAAAGGAAAGTGTGGGGGAGAAGAGGTGTTAGACTGACTACCAAATTGAAGGTCTACAAAACTGTTGTGCCGACCTCATTATTATATCCTGTGAAACCTGGATAATATACCAGTGCCATGCCAGGAAACTGAATTGCTTCCATTTGAATTGTCTTAGAAGATTCTGAAGATCATCTGGCAGGATAAGATACTGACACTGAGGTCCTTTCTTCACCTAGACTAGCATTAAAACTCTAGTATTTTGTGGAAGACTCACACAAGTACTCACATGGTGGTCAAGAAAAGCAATAAAATGACCCTCTCAAGGTCTCTCTGAATAACTTTGGAATTGTCTGTGTGACAGTGACACTGGCACAGGACCACTCAGCATGGTGTGCCTACATCAGGGTAGGTGCTGCGCTCTGTGAGCAAAGCAGAATTGTAGTAGCACAAAAGAAACCCAAGAAACACAAATTTAGAGTTTCTACCCCCAAAGTTTACATGGACTATTTGTGACTGACCTGTGGTTGAGCATTCTGAGCTCATATAGGTCTGATCAGCCACAGTCAGACACACTGTAACTTGACATTAATATAGCGATGCCATTTTGATCCTCTTTGAGAACAACGGACAACAACGAACCAACATGGAAATGATTTTACATGATTGCACATATATAACATCTATCAAATTGATGACTACTTTGGCGGGGGGTGGGGTAGAGGAAGGAGGAAGAAAATTTGGAACTCAAATTTTTTCAAAAAGGAATATTAAAAATTTTCTTTACATGCAATTAGAAAAAAATAAAACCCTATTAAAAAAGAAAAATAGGTATTGAGCAAATAGGGATATTATAATGATTTGGATGATGATGACAACATTCATGTAGCACTTTAAGATTTGTGAAATGCTTTGCATGTGTTTGTCATATTTGATCTTCACAACAACTCTGTGTGGTACATGTTATTATTATCCCCAGTTAACAAATTAGGAAACAGACTAAAAAAGTTAAAGGTGACCCATTTAGGTTCATCTAGCTAGTTAATGTATGTGACAGAAATTGAACTGAGCCTCTAACATGCCACCTGGCTGACTAAATGAAGTTATTCAGCTAGATGAAAGATTTTTAATTTATCTTTCTGTGTGTGTGTGCGTGTGTGTGTGTGTGTGTGTGTGTGTGTGTGTGACACACACACACAGAGTAAGAGAGAGAGAGAGAGAGAGAGAGAGAGAGAGAGAGAGAGAGAGAGAGAGAGAGAGAGAGTTTCAGGGATATGTTGGAGCCAGTTTGAATGACTACTTAAGAGCTGATTGTTAAATTTTAGGTGTGAGCATTGAAACTTTGGAATTAGGCAAATGCTACAAATCAGTTTGATTCATTGTTTTGTTGATTAGCTAATCTTATGAAAGTGATGGATAAAATACTAATAATGCAGAAATCAGCATAAGAATATATCATGTGTACATTTCCCCCCAGAGAGCTTGTTATTAAACATTCACCAATACACACACTGAGGACCCCTTTGAAATTATGGTGGTTTATTATTCCTTTTCTGAGAAAAAAAAACATTTTAAATGTATAAAATAAATTGAATTGTATTATAAAGCAAACCAATGTTTATTAAAATACAGCTTTCATTATATGTTGAGATATGTGTTTGTCAGAAGTGTATTTTAATACAATTAGTTTGCTTTGTAATTATATATGTGTATATGTAAGGATGTGTGTGTTCAAGGGCTCCATTTCAGAACCCCTGAACTAGATCTCTGAAATCTCTTCTACTTCTAAGGACTCATGACTCTATGCAATGGTCTGGCCACAGTATTTGTTTTATTTACACAATTACTTTGATTATCAAGTTAGTTTCTTCTAATTGGCCAATTTCCAGACTACTTTAATAGCCATGAATTTCAAATGAACTGTGTATGTGTGAACAAATGATAGATGGCTAAAGAAAATAGTGAATTTTCATAAAAGTCAATATAGTTTCTATAATTGATCATACTGTATAGTTTTCCCATCTGTAAAAGAGACAACTACTTTATTTACCTCAGAGAAGTTGAGAGAGCTCTGAGAAGTATAAAGACCAAAATATGCATTATTATTATCATCATCAAATGAAAGATTTGAATGAGTTCCAAATCTTCTTCTATCTCTAAATCTCTCATTCTAGAATTACTATTAATGATGATAATTTCATTTGGGCTTTCAGGGAGCTAGAGGTGAGATATCAGTATCTATCTACTGAAAATGTGCACTGCAATTCTAGCAAAATCTACATACGAAGGGACAAGAAGAAATATTGACATAGGCACATATGATTTACTATAAAACATGACTGTTTTCTTGAAAATTTACCCATTTGTATTTTTTGGAAAATGAAATGGATACTTTCATTTCAGTTAGAAATTCAGCTTCATAAATACCACCTTGGGAGAGCATATTACCTACATTACATATTCAGTGGAGTAATCATACATTCAAGTCTACTGTTACAGAGAAAAAATTCAATATCAGATCAAAATAGTGAGACTGATGCAGTAAGTGTGTCTAGTATATGTATAGCAAATAGGATTGTTAGCAATTGCTAACAGCTTCAGGAAAGGGGTTACAAACAAAATGTCCTGGAGCCCAACTCAGCCAAACATTTTCAATGTTTCAAGGAAAAGTTGATTATTTCTTCCCCCACCTCAGGTAAACTTGAAGCCAGGGTCTTAGATTAATTCTCTCCTGAATTTTCCAATAATGATAGCTGAAGTGAGCAACATTTTTTTAATTTGAGGAGTCTAGCTAGGATGTGGGGGTCAGGAAGAGAGGAAGAGTGCTGCTAATGTGTTTTTTTTCATTTAGAATAAAAATAGATGAATTGCCATTAACTGGTAGATATAAGACGGTATACCCAACTTCTAGTTGTGTAGGCTAAATGTACTTAAATTCTTCATTATCCTGTATGACAGTACTCATTTCTATAGCTTTTTGTAATTTAAAAAACAATTTTCCCAGAACTCTGTGTGGTAAATAATATGTGTCATTATGTCCAATGTACAGATGAGGAAACTGAGCCCCATAGTGGTGAAATGATGTATCAAGGTCATTAAATATCACAGACCTGACTCCATCTCAGGGCTTTCTACCCTAAATCCAATTCTCTCTTGACCTCACACACAGACACAGACATACACTATACATGCATACACACATATGTGCATATTTATATATTTCTACCCTGAAAAAGCTTTTAAATTTCATATGGTTAACATTTTTTGAGGTATGCATCATCTGAGACAAAACAAATTATTCTCTACCTCCTAATTTATACTCTATATGAATCTTTATCTTTCAAGGATAGTTCTTGTAAATAATATAATCTCATATCTTGCTTTCTGATCTATTCTAATACCTTCCTTCATTTTATGTGTGAATTCGTCCTATTCATAGTCATAGTTCTCAATGTAAATTCCATAATTCCATATTTTTTCTCTACTAATCATCTTATACTTTTATTTTTGTCTCTTTTTTTGTACATTTGCTCTCATTTCATGAAGAAGAAGAAAGAGGAAGAAGAAGAAAATGGAGGAGAAGGAGGAGAAGGAGAATAATTAATGGGATCAAAATTAATAAATTACAACTGAAGCAGTATTTACTTACTCTAATGTTCCTATTCTCTTCACAGAGTCCTGGTTGTGATCACTGGTTCTTACATGTTTTTATTGTCCTTTTAAATTACCTTTATAATTAATCCAAAATCATATTTACAATTTACAAAATCATATTTACATTTATTAAGCATTTACTATGCAGGCACTGTTCTAAATGCTAGAAATAAAAAGACAAAAACATTCCTTGCCACTCAACAGGTTATATTCTTATGTGGGAAACAACATCTAAATACTTATATACTATATGTAGTCAGAGCAGATGGAAGGTGATATGGAAGAGGAAGGAATTAGTGCCTGGGGGTGGAGTTGGGGCAAAGTCTTAAAGGTTAGAAGGAAAACTAGGAAATGGAGATGAGGGGCCAGAGCATACTACCCACTGGAGACAGTTTGCCAAAAGGAATGGAGATAATTGTTGTGTTTGATGAACCATAATGGGCAAGTATTGCTAGAATTTAGACTGTATGGAAGAAAGTAAGGTGGAAGAATATTGATAAAGCAGTTTGAAATTACTAATGACCATACAAAGAAGTTTCTATTTGATTTCAGAAGCAACTGAGTGCTATGAATCTCATGGGGTGGTAGTGGTTGGAAGTGGAGAATAGTGAGAAATGGTCAGACGTATGATGAAATATCACCTTAAATGCTGACTGGAAGATGGCTTGGATTAGCAAAAGACAAGCCAAGAAGACAAATTAGAAGGATGTTACAAAAGTCAACATATGAGGTGATGCATGTCTGAACTAGGTCTATGGGTATGTGAATGGAAAGAAGAGTATATAAAGACCCTCTGAAAGTACAAATAAGATTTGGAAACAGAATGGATATGTCGGTATCAAGGATAACATAAACATCTGAAGATGAAGTTTGTTTTTCTTTTAGCTGTTCTTTCTCTATCTATACCTCAAATCTCTCTCTTTCTGTTTCTCTCTTCTGTCTCTGTCTCTCTGTCTCTCTATTTCTCTGTCTCTCTGTCTGTCTCTGTCTCTCTGTCTGTCTCTGTCTGTCTCTGTCTGTCTCTGTCTCTCTCTCTCTCTCTCTGTCTCTCTCTCTCTCTCTCTCTCTCTCTCTCTCTCTCTCTCTCTCTCTCTATTTCTCTGTCTCTCTGTCTGTCTCTCTCTCTCTCTCTCTCTCTCTCTCTCTCTCTCTCTCTCTCTCTCTCTCTCTCTCTCTCCCTCTCATATCCACTTATCTGGAGTACTTTGTTCAGTTTCAGGTGCCATAAGCTTAAAAGAGTCATTGATAACCTGGATAATGATCAGAGGAGGACAACCAGGACAGTGAAGTGCTTTGAGGTCAAGTCACACATCACTCAATGAAAAGAACTGAGCATGTATAACCAAGAGAAGGCTCAGAAAAGATGTTATCTATTCTCAAGTATTTGCAGGAAGATTAGATCTGGAGAAAGATTAGATTTGTTCCAGTGGAAGAATCAATAAGAAAAGGTGGTAATTGCAAAGAATAACATTTTTGCTTAATACCAAGGGAAAAAAAAAAACTTCCTAATAAATAGAGTTACCTAATGGCATGAGATGCCTCTGGAGGTCGTAGTTTACCCTTTCTTGGAAGTCATTAAGCAGAAGCTAGAAGACCAGTTGTTTGGTGTATCCTAGTAAGGGCAGCTAGGTGGCACAGTGTATAGAGTACCAGGTGTGGAGTCAGTAAGACTCATCTTCTTGTGTTCAAATCTAGCCTCAGACACTTAGTGGCTGAGTGACCCTGGGCAAGTCACTTAACATTGTTTGCCTCAGTTTCCTCACTTGTAAATGAGCTGGAGAAGGAAATGGCAAACCCCTCCAGTATCTTTGTTAAGAAAACCTCAAGTAAAGTTACAAAGAGCTGGGCATGACTGAAAATGACTGATGTAGGGATTTCTCTTGTGTATGATTTCTAACACTGTTGAAGATCTATTCAGTGATTTATTTCAGTAATTTTTCTGAGATTACTTCCTGGTTCTTTCTTAACCCATATTATTTCTTAACTATTTGTTTTCTTATATTTATTCATATTTCCAGCTTTAGTTCCTGGTTTGTGACTTTCTGCTAGGGTCCAGCCTCCACCATCTCCTATGCCCCTGACGTTCTAGCCTGTATTTTTTCTCTTTGGATTTCTTAATCATTATTCGTCCTTGTGTTCTTTGTCTTTTCTTTCAGTACTTATCTCTTTTGATAATGTGCTGTCATAATTTGAATCTGTTTAACAGATCTCTGTTGTACTTTTAGAACTCTGTCTTCCCAAATAGTGAGCTACTCTCCTTTACCTGGTGAGAGTTTCTATCAACACACAAAACTATCTTCCACATGCTGACCTTCTAAAGTGCCCAAGCCCCCTAACAGAGATTGTTACCAAACCCTCATTTCACTCCTTCACATGTCTGACATTCTGCTGTAAAATTTTCCCCTTTCTCCTCTCTATACCTACTACTCTTGCTTCTGCTTTCTGTGTCACCCAGTGCTCTTGCCTTACTGTCTTAACATCCCAAAGGCAGGTGGAAAAATTAAAGGCTTCTTATTCATTTTTGTGTGTTGACCAGTCACTATGGCTTATGCCCTATTCTGCCCTTTCTTCTCCTTATTTCTATTATCTTAACAGAAATAATATTAATTTACTAATGATAGGATGATATGTTTTCCTTGAAATAGAAATTTATTTCCTTCTGCCACTCTCATGATGATTTTTTCCATCATGTCTTTTACTCCTCATATTCTCAGGGCATTGATCCTCTCTGCTTTCTCACTGCCATGAAGAAAATGGGATTTTTTAAAAAGAAAAGCTAACAATCATAATTAATACACTCTTTATAATACATTCATATCCCTGTCATATGAAAATTGATTCTCATTTTTTTTTATTTTTCCCTTGCTATCTTAAAGTATTTAACTTTTCGTTGTTTGATTAGTAGGAATGTTGAATCACCTGCTCAAAGAAGGGCTCTATTGAACACAGGATTTGAGTTTCCCTGTTGCCAAATGTCTAATCATTGATGATGTCTATCTTTACATCATAAGTAATTTCCCACTCTCTTGTAGATTGAATCTTAACTTGTGACATTCCTTGAATTTGAATGTTACCTTTGTGGGATACGCAATTTGGGGGTTTAAATAAACACCTTCAAATATTTCATTCTAATTTTACCTATGTTTTTAGACCACAGAGAGTAAGTTTAGTCTATTCTGATTAGAAGTCCTTTTCATTTTAATGACTTCCCCCTTTGTGCCAGCAGCATTTGTTTTTTTCATGTTGTAGGTTAAACATTGCATTATAAAATTTCTTGATGGACAATATTCGGAATTTATTTTCTTTTCTGATTCCGGGGACAATAATTCTTTGCACTTCATCTTTTGCTCAGTTCCCTTCTTGGCTGTCTATTTCTTCCTGGGTTACATCAATTGATCTCAATATTACATGCTTGATCTCTTCCCTGCTGGACTTCATTTTTCTCCCTTAAGCTCCAAGCTTTTACCTAACTTCCTCCTTTTCTTTTCTCTGGGGTCTGAGACTTTATTGATCCACTGGTCTCCATTTTTGTTTTAAGGGATTCCCTTTAGAAACTATAAAGGGATAATTTCCAAAGGTAGGTACCTGAAATTATGGTTGTCATGTGAGTTGCCAGGTCAGCCTGGGCCAACGTGAGAGAAATTGGAGTTGACATATCCCAGGGCAGGAAGTCTGGAGTGAGGGAGCCGCAATCAAAATTTGAGCAGGTCCCTCCACCTGTGAAACTGCAAAAGCATTGTTAATTCCCAAATCAGTTGGTCATTAGTCAGTCAACTATTTCCTCGCAGGATAGTTGATTTTACTTTGGATAAAAAAATAACTTTTAGCATATTTCTTTGAGTGAAACTTTGCTTCTGTCTGACTTCCACCAATTGATTCTGGTTCTGACTTTAGGTGCCTTAGCAAACTCTTCAGACATTTAAAGACATTAATTATGTTTCTTCCTAAATATTCTCATTTCCAGGCCAAATGTGTTAAATGAAACAGATCCTTGTCCAGCACTGATATCTAGATTCTTCACCATCCAGAACACTTTCCTTTGGGCATACTCTCTCTTTTCTGTGACCTCCTTAAAAATATAGTCAGAATACATAGTTTTCTGAATCTTCTGTAGCCTGCACAGCCTGTAGTGAGGCTATACTCTACCTTTCTCTGCATCTAACTGCTTTGACAATTACAAAAAAAAAAAAAAATAGACTAATTCTAGCAAGGACCTTGAAAAGCTAGTCTATTCCTATCTTCAGGCAATTCCAAACTATCTCAGACAGATGAAATTCATTATTATTTCATAGTTATTCCTTTATAACTCATCTTAATGTCCAAGAACTCTCATGGTATGAAAAGTCTTTCTAACTCTCAACTGTTTTGCATACCACAATTTAATCTCCATTTGTTCTCTGTTGAGATTAAATAAATTTTGACATCCTTTGTGTGTGAGATTTTACTATCTTGCACTTTATACTGGAAAGCAGTGTTTCTCCCCTCTGCCATCAGTCTTTTAAACTGTTTCTCCCTTTTGAACCTTCTCCAAATTTTCTAAAGCCCTCTTTAGTGGTGCCTAAGTTACGCTTTTGGGAGCTAGAATAATAGAATCTAAGAATGAGAAGGGATTAGATGGTCTCTAAGATCTCTTTCAGCTCTAAACCTTGATGATTCGTCTTTCCTTCTTTCCATTCCAATCTTTTCCCCTTGTTTCCTTTTAGCCTCATGAACTATTAGAGCTAGAAGGTACCTTAGAAATCATCTACTCCAATTCTTAATTTTACAAATGAGAGAACAGAGGCTCAGAGAAATTAAGTGACTTCTCAACTTTTAGGTTATGAATATATTAACTTTAGACTATAATTAATACACTCAGTTCTTCCAAAGATATGCAAAAGTTTAGAAATATAAGAGTAACTGATTCTGAATAAGGTCCACCTTGATTTATTTTAGTCACATGGTTGGAGAATAAGAGTTTACAGCCTTGACAAGGGAAATTACTCTAAACCCTAGTACTCTCTCATTCTTCTTATGCCTTTATAAACCTCTTAACCAAAAAGACCACTTAAAAAAATCCCTGATTGTCAGTTGTGATTACGGCTTCTTTTCTCCTTTTAGATGAAGGAAGGTGGCATGACAACTCTAACACTGTGTGTATGACTCACTGCTTCTTGCTAAGAACAAAACAAAGGCAGGGATAGGTGGGTGGCAATGAGGTAAAAGAATGAGAGGAGAGAGATAGCTAAAATAGAGGAAAATATACAAAAGAAAAAATCAAAACCAAACGAGAAAATTAAGTTTAAGGTATGTCAACACTGGAGATTGGGGTCCTCTCATGTGGAATACTGGTATCTGTGTTCTCACTCATGGCATTCAGGAGCAATATTAGATGCAAAAGCATGAGAATGAATAAATTGATTAGTATTAAAAATGTCGTAGTTGCTTACTTTTTTTTGAACTAGACACAATGACTAAACAATGAGCCAATGCACTTTACATGCAAACACATGGCAGTTCTGATTCTGCCAATGCCAGCTAGAGCAGTCTTATTTAGACAGTAGCTGCAAAGACATTTAAGTCATATTGCTGACTTATTAAACAAAATTCCACCATCAAAAAGTAATTACTCCATTTTGTGTACTTTTTCCTTTTATGAAATTTTGAAAGGATGAGGTATGTTGTGTATTATTTGAGAGAGTATAGATGGAAAAATGTCAAGACAGTAATACAACTTGTTTCCTGAGTTTATAACCACAGATGTAAGTTGGTCATTGAAGTGCACATTCTTTCCACTGGTCCAAACAGCAGCCTAGTTGAATCTTCTCATCCTATGCTATTCCTGTCTTTGTTTTCCATAAATCCTCCATGGCTTATGCACCCAAATACTTGGGACTTTTCTCTTCTAGGTTAATTCATCGAACATTGATTAGGTTCATATCATGTGCCACAGCCTGTATTTGGCCCTAGAGATGTGAAGATGAAAAATGTCACAAAATGTCCTCAAATGTCACACTAATGAAGGGAGTGGTGATACGAAGAGCTATGATTCAAGTGTGAAAATAATTTAGTTCCTAAAAGTAGCTTGAGAGACTTAAGATCTGAACTATTTCTATCTAGAGGAATTAGGTATGATTTTCTCTAATATTTTTTTTAGTGTCTCAGATATATCAATGTGTGACATCAACTTTCCATCTTTCCTTTCTTTTTAGGTGACCAGCTCACATCTTTTTCTGGTTCTACATCTCTTTGATAATCTGTGACACTACTATATATGCCATATAAAGAAAAGCAGCATAGAATAATTAAAAGAGAACAGAACTTGGATTCAGAACTGAATTTAAATCTAAAATCCACCACTAACTGGCTGGTTTGACCTGGGTGAGTCATTCCCCACATGAAGGCTGAATTTTCCCTTCTCTAAAATGAAGGTTATATATATATATGTTTTCTATTTTATACAGAGGCTCAAATGAGATAATATCTGTATCAGTATTTTGTAAAGTATAAAGAAAAAAATATCCAAGTTTATGATTTAATTGGAAAGAGGAACTCTCAATGAGGAAACCCATTCTACCTACATAGTGTGCAAGTACATGGCAGCTTACTCTTAGGGAGTAGCCTAGGGAACCAAAAATGTAAGTGACTTGTCCATGGAAAGCCATTCATTCTGTGTCAGAAGGAGGACTTGACCTTAGAGCTCCCTGACTCCAAGTGTGTCCCTCTCCAATATACAGCTCTACTCAAACTGCAAATTTTAAATCTCATGGCTCCATGTATAATACATCTGTCTTACTAGATTCTTACCTCCTTGAGAACAAATACTGTTTCATTTTTCATCTCTGTCTCCTTGACACATGTCAGGAATTTAATCAGTGTTTATTGACTCAGGCAGCAAGATGGCATAGTGGATAGAAATCAGGCTAAGAGGACAGGTTAACCTGGGTTCCAATCCTGTCACTGACATGTACTGTAGGTTGTGTGACCCTGGATGGGTCCCCAAACACTCTAAGACTCTTAAGTTATAAAGAAAGTGCTGTCCTGCATTCATGTGTTTTGTCAGTTTGGGGAGTTTTGTCAGTTGGAAGGTCCCTATCCCAGATGAAAACAGAGGCCCAGTCCGTTTCTTTATCACCACCTTTGCCTTGACTTGAATGTCAATAATTCAAGCATATTTTAAAAATAGAAGAAATGATTAAACTGAGAATAAGCCTAAGAAACAAGGCCAGGGGAAAATGGCCATTTTCTTTTTGATTTGGGCTCAGCCTAAGAAATCCTGGTACCAACAAAAAGTGACACTAAGTTGTCTTTAGCTGCTCATACAGCATTACTGATGTCAGGTCTATGATTAACACCCCAGGGGGGCAAATAGGGTCAGGATCAACTGGATGACATATTTCTCTATCAGATGTTCACATTTGGGGACCAGAGACTATTTGATAGAACATTCCTTTTTTAACATCTTCATAAACTTTATTATTAATTTTGTTCACGGCATGACAAACCCACCACCTAATGTTGAAAACAACCAAAATGGAATGGGTCATAAAAATTCTGCATTATGTCTAAGTTTGATGCCGTCATTAAAGAGAAGGGATGACAGAGTGAAAAGAAAAATGCAGTGATTCTTTTATGTGAAGATTACATTTAAAAATAACCAACTAACAGTCTGCACTTTTCAGGGGGCTGACGTCTTGAAACGCATTTAGATTGATGCAGGCTGGGCCTGGAGTTCTCGTGCTGAGTAAACAGTCAAGTGTTCTTAATAGGAATTGCAGTTTCTCGACATCTGTTGGGGAAAAGGGAATGGCGAAACAACAATTTAGATTGAGATTGGTTTTGTTAAATGCATTTAAATTCCAAGATTAGTGGTGTTCTTTCTTTTTCAATTAGCATTTACTTGGAGAAAGGTTACAGATGAAGGGGCTGAGGAAGAGATCATGCGGGTTTTTTTTTCCCCCGCTCTGAGGGCACTACAAAACAAACTACAGCTGAAATGGGAAGAGTACCACAAGACTTTAAAGAGCCTCAAACTTGCGCCAAATCAGTGTGGCAAATCTGTAAGAGAATTTTTTTAAAGTCAGCACCGAGTTCACTTCACTGTCCTCTGGGTAGAAAATCATAAATTACTTCCAAAAATAGAGTAATTTTTATTTTCCCAGCTAGTCACTAAGCACAACTGGAATTATTTCTCAAATGTATGCCATGGCTCTGCTTGAGCATGTACAAAACTGTAACTAGTTCCATTTTTTTAGAAACATAAACAGAGATGAAAGATGTAGGGAATGTTTCACCTGTTTTACTGCCATTAAATAAACCTCATCTGCTACCAAGCTGTTTTGGGTGACATTTGTTAAATAAATACATTTCAAGAAAGATTTTTTTAGGAGACTGAAACAATAAAGTGTAGTAGAAAGTCAGCCGTAGTTCTCATATAAATCTCATTTTGTCTTATTTTCTGATCTCCTGTGTGTGTATGTATGTGTGTGTATGTGTGTAGGGAAATTCAGGGTTTTACTTTCCCTGCTTTTGTTTTGATTACAAGCACACATGCGCATGGGCACACACACACACACACACACACATATTATGCTTCCTATTCCTCCTTGCATGACATGGTCTCATAGATTTTCTTTATTTTACACCATTGCTTTCTTAATTTCGTGGGTGTTTGTTTTGTCTTGCTTTTGAAGCTAAATGTATCGCCAATATTTTCTTTAGCCTGTTAGAAAGTGTTTCAGCACTGAATTCTTCCTTCAAAGAATTGCCCCATCAGTGCATGAAAGTAATGCTTGATTGAAGAGGTCAAAGGGCAAGCTGTGGGCAGCTCCTGCTAAATTGGAAAGACTTCATGTATGAGCTCTGTGACAGGGCCACATACTTGCCCTGTAGGGGTCAGTCTCACTATATGTAAAGAAGCTCATCACCAAAAGACTGTCCTGTAGGTAATCAGTTTGCAAATGCACAACAATTTGTGAAGATTGTCAACTACATCACAGGGAAGAACTGTGATCTGTTTCAGTAGAGAGAGCACAAGCACAAATGAAATCATGCATCCTTGCAAAGTAAGCGTGTATCACTTTATTAATACACTATTTTACATGCACATGTATGACTATTATGTATGTTCATGTTATATAACTATCTGTGTGGAGAGCTGTATAGATATGCTTTCCAACACTGTGAAGATCCTGATGTACCCTGAGCATGGTGGTACATCTAATCCCTGTTTCTGCAGAGGTAGAGGCTGGTGGATCTCTTAAGCTCAGGAAGTCTGAGCTGCAGGCATTGCTTTTGATTGTCCTTCCTTCTCGAAGAAGACCATGACACAGGGAAGGTCATGTAATGACTTGAAAGTGAATTGTATTTAAGTGAGGCAGGGCTGTACAAAGTCACTCACTTTCTCTTCGAGAGCCATCTGAGTCCAGTAGCTAGACATACATCAGGATGACTGGGAATCGGCTTAGCAGACCTCAGCCTTTTTAAGCTAAGGTCTTACCCAGGTCTCAGTTTGTCTGAGGAAACACCCACTCAGTGTTTAAGGCTAGATAAGAAATGAGGCAAAGAATGGCCTTTTTTAACCTAGTCAAAAACAAAAAAAAATCTGGGAGGGGAAGACCCTTAGGCTTTCTGGCCAAAACAGAAACAATTGCTATTTACTTTCACACTGAACCATCAGAGCCCAAACTATGACCAGAGAAGGTTTGGGCTAGGACCTCTTGCTGGCCAGTCAACGAGATTCAGAGAGATATGGGTTTAAGGCATGGTCCTTAAAAAAGAAACCTAGCCCATCAACCCCAACATTTGATATCTAGCTGTATCTATATCTATATAGATCTATATCTGTAGGTATATATCTATCTATATATATGTGTGTGTGTACGTATTCATGTGTATGTTTATATTATATATGTATGTATTTTATATACACATATACATATATACACACATATATATATATATTTAAGGGAGATATATATGTGAATATATATATACACATATACAAATACATATATATGGGATATATATATATGTATATCCCCCTGATAACATAATTATCATTTCAATATTATGATCCTCCATTCTTGTTGACATGATACATTAACAGGGGAATAGTCGGAATAAAACTGATTAGGCAAATGCAACAAGTTTGGCCTCAATGTGGTGAGCTCTCAGAGGGAAGGGGTAGGAGAAATTGATCAAAGAGGGGCAAACCTGCCCTGGTTTGAAACAGAGCAGATCAAGGCTTCCATTCTCACCAGCTTATTGAGAGCCCCTTTGACAATGGGGGAGATACATCCATCTTCAAACTAAAAAAAAAAATCTCCATTCAGGAAAAAAAAGAAAAAAAACCCAGTCTAGGGCAGGCCTTGCTTATTGACTGACTACCTTGATTCTTTCAAAAAAATCACCTATCTAGAATATTTTCCGAAGTATATTTTTGGACACTTAGAAAATGATGAGATTGACTATTTTCCTTATTGATGTGACTTATATTATCTAGAAACGAAGGGAGGGACTATAGAACACAAAATCACATGCAGAATTTGCTTCCTCTGCTAGCTTGAAGCAGCCAGTTCTATTTCTCTTTATCAGTCAACTTCTGACCTCCCAGAAATTGTCACTAGTAGTTAGATGTGCATCACCATGGTATACTGAAAAGAATCCTCACTAGATTTAGAGCTTAAAGTCAAAGATCAGACCTAATTACTTGCATGACCATTGGTAAGTTTTTTCTCCTTTTCAGGCAGCAGTGTTCTAATCTGGAAAAGGAAAAGACTTAGGGAAATGATCTCTAAGATCCCAGATAGCTCTTAATCCTTTGTTCCTATTTATGCTTATTTGTGTGTCCAGGTGCTTGTTTTGGAAGGAAAAGGTCCTAAGGAATCCTTCTTCCAGTTTCTCTCTTCTCTTGCTCTGGGAAACTTTATGTTCTCATTTTTTAAAATGATCTGTCAATTTTCAGACTGCAAATAACAACACACATGTCATCACTTTGGGACTCACCAACTGATTTTCTCTAAGCATTCAGACCATAAGTAATGCAATTCAATATGTTCCTTTCCCTTTTTAAGTGGAGTTAATATTACTGAACAGATTTTGGTCAGCATCCAGAAATCCAGAGTGCCGAGATGCAAGGTTTTATTTTAGAAGGCACAAGTTGCTTTTTAAAAATGTGAACTTTGCCAATCAATTTCTTTGTTCTGTTTTTCTACACAGAGAACAGCCTTGGGCTGCCTTTATCTCTCTGTGAACTGATCACCACACCAAGATTCTTATTTAGACTCACAAATTACACCAGGAAAGATGACTTCAAGAATACCTCATTAACCAAGGAAATTATAATTATTCTTTAAAAGTATTATGATCATTTACTATTATTAATATTATTGAAAATAATTATCATTTTGTTCAATGTACTTCAGAAACAATTATGCTGGGATAAATCTCAAATCATTAATTTTTATGTTCTGAAGACTATTGCACAGGTAGAAAAAGAAACGATTGCTTTCTGTAGATGAACAACGATATTAATCCGTAAGTTCATCTACTGTAGCCTCGCTGAAAACTTCTTCGGGACAACTCCAAGTACCAGACAGGATAACATAAATATGTACTTCATGCAGTTCTCAGATTGTTTCACTATTTTGTGTTTGGTTTCTGTATTTTTTAAAGTTTTTTTTTTAATGCTACACAGCTTGGGGTTTATGGGTATTTATTGTATTTGCATCTACTAAAATATTTTTCTTATCATTTTCAGATCAGTATGATGTGAAGGAGCTTATTGGGAACTATTTGAGTTGTGATAAAGATCCAATTCTAGTACATTTAAGTTAACTAATTGAGTTCCCTAGACTACTTTGAAGTCTGCGTTTTTAGGATAGCGATGTCTCATCTCTTAAGTCCATGAAAGGTAGTGAGCTTCTGGTGTATGATTCTAATCCCCAGAAAATGTCTTACTAGCTATTTGGTAGGTTCTAAATTTTTGAAGCCTGAAGTGTTTTTTTTTTCATTTTCCCATGGTTTCTTTGCATATTATTTATTGGTCACTAAGAATGTTTGAGAGTATAGTTGTAGGAATCAGACCAGTGATTTCACTCACATAAGGAACTTTCATTTGAGAAAACCCTTATAACCAGTATAGTTCAGCACCTTCTCTCAATTTATAGTCTTTCAAAGTCACCTAGGTAACTATGAGGTTTAAGTGACTCGCCCAGATTCCCATGCCAGTAGATCGCAGAGGTGAAGCTGGAACCCCCCTTCAGGGCCATTTCTCTATTCCCTATGACCTCTGTCCCTCCCTTAAAGATTAACCTTCTATGACATATGATGAAAAATTCTACCCACCTGCAGTGAAAGAACTGATAGAATCTGAACGCAGATGGAAGCATACTTTTTTTAAACTTTATTTTTCTTGTTTTTTTAACTCTTCTTTTGTAACGTGGTTAAAATGGAAATCCTTCCTTTAACTGCACATATATAATATATATCAAATTGCTTGACTTCTCAAGGAGGGGAGAAGGGAGGGAGGAAAGGAAAGAATTTGAACCTGAATTCAAAAGAAAAAAGAAAGTAAATTTTTTTGACATGTAATTGTGAAAAAATAAAATAAAATAATTTTTTAAAAAAGATTGACCTTCCATAATTTATGGTAGTGATGACATCTGGTCCTGACTGGATATTATAAACCCCAGTGCTTTCAGAAACAAGTCTGCATGATTCAGCCATGGATTCAATCTTTCTTTGTCAACATATTGTAGACTAAGTTCATGAAGATCCTGTCACTGGAGGATCTTTTGATACAGTTCTTGGATCTAGGGTATTCCTTAGGCTGAATATAGAATTAAATCACTTCTGGTTATATTTTTAAAACCCCGTGGTATGTCCCTATTATTTACCTCTATAATATCTCAAGGGAATAATGTTGCTTGATCCAAAAAAAAATCTTTAAGTTCTGAATCTCTTTATTATGTGTTCTAAGAATGTTTGGCAATTCTTTCTTTCTTTTTCTTTCTTTCTTTCTTTCTTTCTTTCTTTCTTTCTTTCTTTCTTTCTTTCTTTCTTTCTTTCCTTCCTTCCTTTCTTCCTTCTTTCTGTCTTTCTTTCTTTTTTTGATGAAGTTCTAAACATTTTTATCCATATTAGGATGATAGGGTCCTTTTTGTTTAAACTATACAGGTTTCTGTTGGGTTACTTTACAAATTTTTTATAGTCCATTTTTTAATTTTATAATTGTGTCTTAAAACTGATATTGGATAAGGATAAATTGATTTAAATTTATTCTTCACCTTCAGCCAATTATTTTAATAAAAAGTCATATTCAGTACTTTACAAACATAATTAAACATGAACCAACTTTGATTTAAAGATGCCAATAAGCCTCAACATATTCAGGCAGAGCTTTCTCCTTGATACCTTTATGCTTGATGTGTCTTGCCTGGAGAAGATTAAAAATTTGTGAGAATAGCTTTCATCCATTGGTTAAATTTGACCTGTAAATACAGGATTCAGTCTCTGGCATTCTTTGGTTCCCATAAAAATTAGACTTATTGAGTCCAAATGACATTTTTAGAGTACTGCAGACAAATTGCACAAGATGAGGAAGCTATTTCATGTTTTGTTTTATTTTTTCCCTCATGGAGTATTATAGATTAATATCATCCATGTATATCAAGTAATTAATAAAATGTTTTTGTTATTAATTATAAAATTCCTTTTATAGCATATATTTTGTTAACAATGATATTGTGTTTTCTATACCACTAAAAGTCACTTCTTCCTCTCCCCTTCTAGCAAGCATGAAACAGAAGCTCCCCTTAAATGACAGCATTACAAAACCACCTAAGAAAATTCTTAGTCACGATTTAGCCTGTTTGATCAAATTATAGCTTAAAAAAGACTGTGAGAAAAGGGGAACTGACTTCTTGAAAAAGTGGTGCAAAACAAATTCTGGGAAGAGTCCCTTCTCAATCACAGATCCTATTACTTAGACCCCCATGCTATTAGAGGTACTCATAGACAGGGTGATTTGGAATAAATGGAGTGGAGGGAAGGAGGAAAAGGTTTCTTGAAGTCCAGTTTCATTTGAGCCACAAGAGCAAAACAAACCAATATTCTAGGAGAAGCAGTAAGAGAATTCAAAGAACTAAAAGTAATGAAAAATGGGACAGTAAGAAAAACACTGTCATTATATTGTGAACTTTTAAAAATAATCCTAATAGGACACTGAAGGTATTTCTCTGCCTTTATGAAATAGAATGTGCAAGGTTGAAAAAAAAGTTATACCACATATTTCACCTATTTCTAAATGTACAATCTCCCAGATGGTCACATTGATTGAGTTAATGAAGTTAATTGTCTCTTTCAATTCTTCTTGGGAGCCAGTCAGGATTTGCTGTAGGCTACAGTATACTGTGATTCCTCTAATACATCATCTCATTGCCATCATAAACGTACTGGCTTCTTACAGATGAAGTTAAACTTGAGAGGGGAATAGACATCATGTGAACACATCAAATTCTTGACATCTGACCAAAGGTTAAAGGAGAGGAAATTCCCATGTCTATCATCCATTCAAAATGTGCTTCTTGAAAAAGAAAAAAAAGGCATCAGAAGTCATTATCTGCTGTCTTCTTCACATACAAAAAAGAAATAGCACACAAGCCCCAACCACTCACAGTTGCCTTCAGTGTCAGATTTTTGTAAATGCATGTACCCATCGGAGATGCTAGCATTTGTTATCATAAGAATATTCTTTCCTGTGATCAGATTTCACTTAATGAAGTGTTCCATAAATTAAACCTACCCTTTTCCTAAAGGTTACTCTCCAAACAAAATGAAGAAGAAAATGCCTGTAGTCCATATAAATGTCATCTTGTATGCCAGTAAATCTGTTTAATCACTAGTTTTAAAGAAATGTTCCAATTCAATAGAAAGAGAATTCAATCCATAAGGTTTCCTCCACTCTAAAATTCAAGATTCTTTGATTTGAGACTAAACTTTTAGAGAGGTTCACAAATATTCATTCATAGGCTTTGGAATCAGGACATGATTTTGAATGCCTATTCTACCTGCTGCAGAATGTTCACATTGTTTGCTATTCAAACAAATAACACTCCCTCAGTTTCTTCGTCCATAAATTAAAATGAGGTGGATAGACTGAGTGACCAGCATGATCCCTTGCAAGCCTAAATGCTATAATCAGGTCACTTTCACAATTTGAAGGGATGCTTTCCCATTTGACTTTCCTAAAATAACTTTCATTTCCAACATGAAGGTGAATATACCTTGAGTATGTGAAGGATGATCAGGCTTAAGGGATGACTGAATTCAGGGATGCGGGAACAAAAGGATTCAGGTTCTCAATGTAGAACAGGGCTGTCCAAAATGTGGCCTGTAGGACACATGCAGCCCGCAGTGTGATTTATGTTGCCTGCCTACAAGCAAATAAATTTACATAAATGCTTTAGTAAAGGAAGCCAGGCTACCAGAGAGCTTCCACTAAAATGGCAAATCAAAATATATTGTCTATTGTATCAATAAAAACCTAAGGTTGGACAGCCCTGATGCAGAACATCAATGTGCTTAATGATGACATTTTCCATTGTTTAGCACCTTGAGGTTTTACAGTGAATTATAGCAGTTACATTTTGATAATAATTCAAATCAAACAAGAGCCTTGGATATTATGTTGGCTAAGATCTTTCACATGCTTTGCTAATCTAATGTGTAGAGGCAGCCTTGATGCATATGTGTTTTGGAATTCAGTTGTATAACTATATTTTGCTCATGAAAACATATATATTATTTTAAGACATTTTACAAATGAAAGTTAAGGAATATGTGTGTATGCATGTGTGTGTGTATTGATGTGTGTGTGTATGTGTGTGTGTACAGCACTCTCATGCTAAGGGTCTCTACTCCAATAAGGTGTAGATAAATTTCTCTCTCTTGTATGATAGATGACTGAATCACTTGAATGTGAAGAATATTTGACAGTTTTGTGCTTGAGCACCTAAAAAGTCAAATATATTTTATGAGTGAACTTAATCAAAATGAAAAAAGGATGCAGTTAGATGAAATATTTTGTTTTTTTTTTTCTGTGGTACCTAAAGCTGAGAATTCATAGCTTTTTTTTCTTTTCCTCATAAGAGGATAAGACATGTGAGGTGTCCATACAATTTTGTTCGAATGCATTGTCCAGAACTCTGATTCCTTTTGTGTGCATAACTAATTTCATGCTGAAATTACATCTTTGGTGACATGTGTTAAGCAGTCAGATTTTTTTACATGTATACTTTACTTCTCACCTGAACTGGGTTATAATATAGAAATGGTGTTGATTCATATTAGATCTCTTTTCTCTTCTCAATATTTTGTTCCCATCATGTTGAGATTTTACCAGTGTCAGGTGGGGCAAGGTCTGTCTTAAGTTTGGCTTCCTTTATAAGGCAGTGTTGTTAAAATCATGCTGGATTCAGGGTCTGAAGAACTGAATTTCAATCCCAACTATATTTCTTTCTATGGGCAGCTATGTAGCACAGTGGTTTGAGGACCAGGCTTGGAGTTGGGAAGATTCATCTTCCTGGGTTCAAATCCATCCTCGGATACTTACTAGCTATGTGAATCTGGGCAAGTCACTTACCCTTCTTGGCCTTAGTTTCCTCATCTGTAAAATGAGTTAGAGAAGGAAATGGCAAACTATTCTAGCATTTCTGCCAAGAAAGCCCCAAAATGCAATCATGTAGAGACAGACATGGTGGAAATGACTGAACAACAACAACATGTTTCTTACTACTTTTGTACCAACTTATGACCCAGAGGAAGTCCCTGACATATGTATTTCTATTTCCTCATCTCTAAAATGAGGAATTGGAATAATCTGTAGCTTTGTTTCAAACTCTAAATATAAGACTTTAGCTGCCCAATAAAAAGGTAGAAGAATTGGATTTGAAATCCAAAGACCTGAGACTGCATCTCATGTCTACTGATTAATATCTCTATGAATTTGGTAGGTTCTAAAATAGTCTAGCCAAGGTTTCTTCATCTGTAAAAGGAGAGGGTTGTACTTCATAGTTTTCAGGGATTTCTTAATCTCCACATCCACATTTCACAAAGCCAAAAGTTATCCTTCTATCCTGATATCTCTCAGGTCATTCTGTTACTACCTCTCAAAATCATTTATTATATGTCATAATTATTTGTATGTGTTTTATTTTACCTAGTAGATTGATTGAAGACTTCTCAAAGATAGGGTCTTCATTGTTTTTATCTGTATATTCACACAATAGACACAGGAATTGTGTATATTATAATAGATACTTAAGAAATGTTAAATCCTTGCACATGGAAGTACATAGACAGAAATCTGACAGACTACCCACAAGGTATTGACAAATTATGCAAGTACCCTTTTCCTGACTATATTTAATTTCACCCTTACTTCTCCCACACTCCTTTTTACAATGCACACTCTGCTTTCATATGCCAAATGTTGGCCCCAGCAGACCTTAAGAGCAATCCAAGGGAGTCACTGCTGTATCATTTTTAGGACCAAAAGAAATGCTGCCCCAATCTATTATGAGGATAACACCAGTGACATCAGTGGAAGTTACACACAAGCCAAAATCTAGACCCTTCAGTCAAAGAAATGAAGGAAATTTGTTAAATGTTAAGACATTTCACAGGATGCCCTGAGGGAGAAAAGGAAAGGTAACACCATAGATTCTTAGCCATCTGGGACTGTCTCAAAGATTGATTTGATGAGCTGAAAACTTCTGTAGTCCGTTACTGATCCTTTCAGTAACCAGACTCCAAGGTGCATAATCACTACAGAATCATAGAGTTGTGGAATTGGAAGGTATCTCAAAGGTCACCAAGTCCAACCTCTCTATAAAGGATAAGTCCCATCTATAATAACCATGACAAGTGCCATTCAGCTCAATATTGAAAACCCTCAGTGATGAGAAACACCCCTGAAGCAACTCATTCACTTTTAGGCAACTTTAAATCTAGGAAATTTTGTCTAATATGGGGCTAAACTAAATCTTGTATCTCCTCCACATAGCTCATAATTTTGTTTTAAGAGACTAAGCAACAAAAGGTTAATCCTTCAAATACTTAAAGATAGATTGGAAATTCTCCCTAAGTCTTTCCTTCTCTAGTCTTAACATCCCCATTTCCTTCAAATATTCCTATTTTGGGGAATTTTTCAGTCAATTGGTTTACAAGGGAACGAAATGGAAGGGAAGGGAAGAGAAGAGAAGGGGAAGAAGGGAAGGAAAGAAAAGTGAGTAGCCATAGCTCTCGTGTATTTCAAGAATTGATTGCTGAGCCAGAAAACAAGATAACACAGCATGCCCCCACAACTGGCAGAAGAAGAATTGGCTTCAGGTCAGCATCTTTTGAAAAGAAAAAAAAGTGACTTCAGTCAGGGGGTGGAGGAAGGAATGATCTTTCTCTACCACAGCATAATGGGTAAAAAGGGAAAAGAGAGTAAACATTTATTTAATACCTACTAGGTACCATATGGGGGAGATAAATGGCTCAGTAGATAGAATGCTTGGCTTGGAGTCAGAGAGACCTGAGTTCAAATCCAGCCTCTGACACTTACTAGCTGTGTGACCCTAGATGAGTCACTTAAGCTCTATGTCCTTAATCCACTAGAGAAGGAAATGACAAACCACTGCAATCGCCAAGAAAACTCCATGGACAGTATGGCCTACCATGTCATGAAGAGGCGGATGCAACTAGACAACAGAGCAGCAACAGTGTGCCCAACACTGTGCTAAGTGCTTTTACAAATATTATTTTATTTGGTCTTCACAACAAAAACTGAGAGGTGGGTACTATTATTATCCTAATTTTATGGTTGAGGAAAAGGAAGAAAACAAAAGGAAGTGATTCATCCAGGATGACAAAACTAGTAAATACCTGAGGTCAGATTTAAATTCAGGTCTTTCTGACTCCAGGCACAGAGCTTTATTTGTGATGCCACCAGCATTTTCAATGGCAGGCCTGGGACCTTTCAAGTTTCCTTTCTATACATGGACCACATATTCAACTAGCCAGTCTTACATAGGGAAAATTCCTGGCTATCTGCTTTTTTTCCCCCAAAATGTCAACTTGGTGAATAATGAAATCTCCTGAAAGACCATCAATGACAATGGTTGCATGTGTTCGAATCCTTGCAACAGCAGTAGCTATCATATCCTTGTGACAAAGAAAGAATCAGTGTTGGAGGGAGGAATCACTGCAAGAAAGATCCCATTTGGCTTTTTGACCAGACAATGCCAGTGCAGAGGTAATATATGATGACTAATTAGCTATTTTGTAAACAGAGGATCACAGTAAGGCTTAAATATTACCCACCTAGCTGACTGAATCATTAGTTATTGGATTGTGTTTTCATCATTCTATGTTTCTTTATTGGTTAACATTCCACTTTCTATGTCAGAATAAATTTCTTTCTCCATATCTCATTAACATTTGTATATTGTGTACCTTCCTTTACTCCTCATCCTCCACTTACTCTGTAACAGTCTCAACTTCAAGCCAATAACCATTTTTTTAAATTAACAACTCTTAAGTAGCACCTTTCCCCAGAGTAGCTCTGGGTTGAGTTGATCCAATACATGTTAAGTATTAAAATGAGTGTATTTGATCTGTACCTAAAAAGATAGCAGAGTACAAGCAATAATCTGGCTGAACTCTTCCATCATTCACCTCCAAACAACTTTCAAATAATTATTCAAATCAAATTTCAGAGCAGCAGAGACAACAAAAGGTCAAGGTGAGACATTTTTTCTGTCTTAAGAAAGCTTAGGAGTTTGGCAGGAGAGGTCTGTGACACTGGGATGGGAATCAGCCTTCAGTGCATCAGCAGCACCAGTGGTAGGCCTTAGAAGTGGCTGCAACAGTGCCAGCAATAGCAGAAGAAACAACTTTGGGAGTTCTCAGCCAAGAGAAAATAAGGGGCCACACAACTGTTCAGAAAGAGGTTGCAGGGAACCCTTTGCTGGCACTGGATACAGCTGGTGCTGATTAGAAACTCTATTGTCTATATGCAGTTCTGAGTTACAGTTTCAGAGCAGAGAGGAGCACTTGGATTCAGTCAGAAGTGGCAGGGGGCATGGTCATAGTTCCAAGGCCAAGAGGAGTACTAATGCTAGAGGCTAAAGAGGAGCCGGGGTCCTTCCTGGGTAAAGACCAGAGAGCAGAAAGGAGAACAGTTAGCACACCTCTCCTCAAACAATACCACTTCGGAAGCACTAAAAACTCACAAACACCCAGAATGAGCTCTGAAGACAGCACACAAAAGCCTAAGCCTTGAGACAGTGCCTCTCCACCCACAGCTTTAACATGAAGTTTAAATTAAAGAAATATGCTGGAAAATGGGCAAAAAAACTGTCTAGAACCTACACATCAAATTCTAAGAAATCGTTAAAGCAAACTGCCCAATTATCCTAGATTCAGAGAGTAAAATAGAAATTGAAAGAATTCACTGATCACCTCCCCAATGAATTCCCAAAATGAAAATTCCCAGGAATATTATAGCCAAATTACAGAACTCTCAGGTCAAGGAAAAAATCTTGTAAGCAGACCAAAATATACAATTAAATATTGGGGAAGCACAATCAGGATCACACAAGATTTAGCAACTTCCACATTAAAAGCTTAGAATATGATATTTCAGAGGGAAAAAGTGCTAGAATCAGAACCAAGAATCACCTACCTAGCAAAACTGAATATACTCTTTCCAACATTCCTGATGAAAAGATCAGAACAAATAGAAAATGTGACCATCCATGAGATGAATTCACCCATAAATCAGAAGCAGAAAGCAGAATGGATTCAAAACTGGAATCCAGCAATGTCTTGTTTATAAGAGATATACTTGAAGTAGAGAGTCACAGAAAGAGTTAAAATAAGAAGCTGTAACAGAATCTATTATGCTTCGGCTAGGTAAAAAAGGCAGGGTAGCAGCCATGATATCCAAAAATGTAAAAGTAGAAATAGACCTAATTAAAAAAGAGATAATCAGGGAAAATACGTTTTGCTAAATGGTACTACAATGAAATAATTCAAAAAAATTTAAAATGTTTCTCTCATACAGGTTGTATTTCTCAAATATATAGATAATCAAATCAAAATAAAAAGAGCCTTTCCTCAATTCATATATTCTCAACAAGAAGTGTTATACTGATCTCATTGTGGTATGCCTGTGAAACCTGGACGTCTACCAGCTCCATGCCTGGAAACTGAATTGCTTCCATTTGAATTGTCTTAGGAAGATTCTGAAGATTACCTGGCAGAAGAAGACACCAGACACTGAAGTTCTTTCTCAAACTAAACTGCCAAACATTCAAACTCTACTTCAGAGAGCACAACTCTGAAGGGATGCCCAAGTAGTTCAAATGAAAACATATGCTTGCCAAAAAGACTATTTTATGGAAAAAACACAGGGCAAGCATTCACATGTGTTTAGAAGAAGTGGTACAAGGACACCCTCAAAGTCTCTCTTAAGAAATTTGGAATTGATTTTTGGCATGGGAGACACTAGCACAGGACTACCCAGCATGGCATGCCCTCACCAGAGAAGATGCTGTGGTCTATGAGTAAAGCAGAATTGAAATAGCTGAAAAGAAACATGCAATGCACAAATTTAGAGAATCCACCCCAAGTGTTCACATGGACTATTTGTGCCCAACCTGTGGTAGTGCATTTCACACTAATATTGGTCGGATCAGCCACATTCAAACACAGTATAACTTGAGTCTAGCAAAATGAGGTCATTTTGATCCTCTTCGAGAATGAAGGACAAAAACCAACCAATTATGTTCTCAAAGGATATAAACAGTCACCTTTTAAAAGAAGAAATCAGAAATATTTCTAGTCACATAAAAATTCTCTTAGTATTGATTAGAGAAAAGCAAATTAGAAGAGCTCTGAGGCATCATTTCACACCTATCAGAAATGACAAATGCTCGAGGGGATGAGGAAGAATAAAAACAAATGTAAACTGTTGGTGGAGCTATGAACTGGACCAACCATTCTGGAGAACTATTAGAAACCATGGTCAAAGGGCTATTAAATTGTGCATACCCCTTGACCCAGGAATACCACTACTACTAGATCTGCATCTGAGAGAGAGAGACAGAGAGACACAGAGAGAGAGAGAGCTAGAGAGAGAGCGACAGCAAAAGAGAGAGAGAGAGAGAGAGAGAGAGAGAGAGAGAGAGAGAGAGAGAGAGAGAGGAAAATAACCTGTATGTACACACAAACACACACACACACATCTATATACATACAGTGCTTTTTAATGTGGAATTGGAAATTGAGAGAATCTTCATCAATGATAGAATGGCTCAGCAAGTTGTGGCATATGATTGTGATGGACTACTACTATGCTACGGGAAATACTAAGGAGATGGTTTCAGAAAAAAACAAACAAAATAAAATATGGCAAGAGTTATATAATGAGCTATATAAACATATATACGTGTGTGTGTGTGTGTGTGTGTGTGTGTGTACTATATATAAACTACATAAAAACAAATTAAAAAAAAACAAATTATTGTACATAGTAACAGGAATGCTGTGATGATGATGGAAGACTTAGCTATTTTGACCAACACAATGATCCAAGACCAATCCAAAGAAGTTGTGATTAAAAGATTCTATCCACCTCCAAAGAGAAGCTAATAAGCTCTGAGTACAAATTGAAGTATAGTTTTATCACTTTATTCATTTTTTTTTTACAATATGGCTATTATCAAAATATAATTTGCATGATTTCACATTAATAATCAATATTATTTTGTTTGTCTTCTACGTGAGTGGAGAAAGGTGGGTGGGAGGGAGAGACTTTGGAACTCAAAATTTAAAGAAAAGAATGTTAAAATTAAATAATATTTTTAAAGAGAAAAACATCCTGTATTCAGGAGAATATTCAGGAGGAAGGGTTTTGTTCAAATATTTAGCAGAAGGAAATACAAGAACCAATGTATAATTGACCCTGGATAAAGATCAGAAAAAAAGAAAAGAAAAAATCCACACCTAAGAAAAATCCCTCTGTTAAAAGTGTGGAAGATGGGGGAAAGACTTGATGGAGGGATTTCAATTAGGAGGGCATTTGAGTAGACAGGTGATGAAAGGAGACAGGTGCAGACAGCTTGAACTAGGATGGTGGCTATGTGAGGGGAGAGGGCAGAAAATAAGAAATATCTTTTAGAACTATAAGCAACTAGATTTGGAAAGTGATTGCATATGTGAGATGAAGAAGAGTGAGGAGTTGAGCATAAGACCAAGTTACAAATGAAGTGACTTGGAAAAATGGTGGGGACTTGACAGAAATAGGCAAGTTTAGAAATGAGGTGGGTTTAAGGTAAAAGGGGATGAATTCTGTTTCTAGACATGTTTAATTTGAGATGATTCTGGGAAATGCAGTTTGAAATGTTCACTAGGCTGTTGGTAATGCTGAATTGGAAGCTAAGGGAAATGCTAGAGCTAAAGATATAGCTCTCAGGACCATCTTCATAGAGAATAACTAAATCTATGAAAGCTGATGAGGATGAAAGATGACATCATTTAAACCAGTATGGAAGCAACTCAGGGCATTACATCCCATCTGTGCCAGAATGTGATGTCTGGAAGAGAACACAGTAGTCCATGTGCTCTGACCAGGGCAGAAGGGAGATGAACTATTATATTATTTGTTACAGTTCATTCATATTTTCACTGGTATATAAAAATGTATTAGTGTACATCACTATATCTATTTATCTCTGTATATATATATATATATTTATAGATAGATAGATAGATAGATAGATGGTTTTAAAATTAATGATATGATGATCAAATATTGCCCTTTAATATCAAATCAAGTTTCCAAATATGGTAACAGTTTCTTCCATTTCTAATGAAGTTTTAAGAACAACATGGGAGTGTTCTAGAAGATTACAATGAATAAACTAGATTGGAAGAAATTAACAGAATTTATTTAAGAGAAATTAATGCACAGGCATCAGAAGAAGAAGTGTCTCTAAGTCTATGTCTGTATATTTGGGAGAGGTGGGTAATAGTTGAATTCAGTCACTGGTTGTTTTGAAAACTTCTATTCTGTTCCTTATCTCCAAACCAGTTGTTATTTATAGAAAGACCTGTAAAGTATAATAGATTGTCTCAATTAGTATTTCTTTTTATCATTCTATTTCCTTTCCTTATTTTTTTATTATCCCATCTCTTTTCCTTTTTAACAACTCTGATGAGAAGCAGATAAGCAGCAAGACAGGCAAGAAGAACCTTGTAAATTTTCACACACATGCATCCATTCCTAATCTATAAAACAGTATCCATCAATCCAGAGGGAAATGGAGAATCCATATGATTATATATATATATATATATATATATATATATATATATATAATTTAAGTCAAAATCACAACCTTGAGACCTATCAAAAATTGGTGAAGAATGTTTAGAGATAGAATTATTTGAAGAATTTCCTTAAACATCCCCTTTTATTTTGGATGGACTTATTAGGGCATAGGAGATTTTATAGTCTAATCCTCTCATTATCCAGATATGGAAATCAAAGCCTAGAAAAGTTGTGACTTGTTTAATTTCATACAGATTGTAGTAATACGGCCAAGATTAGAACCCATGTACTCTGACTCCAAAGCAAATACTGTTTCTGCTACATTATACTCACCCCTTAGAATAGAGTATTGGGTAAAATTCCATCAGTTTACAGTTCCATGACCACCTGCAGATGAATGGATTACAATATGGTGTATCTGATTCTAAACCAAGAACAGAATCACATAAAATTTGGCCCATCTTTTTTTAAAAAGAAGGCTTTATGGACCAAATTTGAATAACAATAAAGAGATGTATCATTCAGCTTTCAATCTATAAAACAGCCGGAAAAAAATATGATGTAAGAGGAAACGAGTGCTGAGTTTAGAGTTAGAAGACATGGATTCAAATCTCAATTTCACCATTTACTAATTACATTGTTTTGGCCAAGTTAACTACTTTTTGAGCTTCGTGTTGTCCAAATATGAAATAGCAAGAAGGGTTTCTGTGGTATAGTGACTAGATGGCCACCTTGGAATCATTAAGACTGTCTTCATGTCCTGCCTCCAACCTATTAGCACTGTGACATTCATTAATTCACTTAAGTTCTCTTTACCCAATGCAACTCTAAAATTATAAATCAGAGGTGAATTGCTGGTCTGCATCAATAGAGGAAATTTATACACCAGAAGTTCTTCTTCCCATTAAGGAAATTACTGAGACAGAGTAATAAAATTTTTAAAAGTGGAAGATTCATATCTGAACTATTTAACTCATGATTGTGAGGAAAGCACTTTGTAAAGCTCTGTCCAAATGTAAGCTACACTTATGAAAAAGCTGTGACTCAGTTTAGGCACAACACTGGAACACTTACGGGTGAGTTTCCCTATTGTGGTTTGGGGGAATCTCTTAAGTCTCTCCATAGACTTCTATGGCTTTTGTGAACCTTTAAAATGACAAATTTGAAGCAATTATACTTTCAATTAAAAAGAAAAATATAAAATATTTAATGCATCCATAGTAAAGTGATGATAATAGCAATGACTATTATGATGACTGTAATGATGGTGGTGGTGATGGTGGTGATGGTGATAGTAATGGAAGGTTTTTATAATCAAATAAGGGTTTCCAATCACTGATTTTCTGAGAAAGACTTTTATTAGTAATCAATTAACCAACAAGCAAATACTTATTATATACCTATTATTTATAGGTGTACTTCACTGTGCTATTCTTTTGTCATTCAAAAACAAACAAAAATGAAGCAATGCTAGTTCTCAAGAAGTTTACATTCTGTCCAAGGAAACAACATATAAATACACATAGATAAGCAAATAAACATTTACAGAATAAATACAACATAATTGTGACATTGTTCCAAAGGAAGTGCATTAGTGAGCAGGGGGATTCAAGTAAGTCTTTATATAGAAGGTGGTGCTTGAGTTTCATTCTGAAAAAAGAAAGGGATTCTATGCGATAGAACTGAGGAAGGAGTACATTCCCAGTATGAGTGACAGTCAGATCAAAGGCACGAAGACAGGAGTTGGAGTTAATGAATGAGAAACATAGATAAGGCAAGTTTGCCTGGAACATAAAGTGTGGAAAGGAATGTATATTGAGACTGCAGAGATAGGTTTTTCTAGGTAATGAAAGGCTTTAAAAGCTTGATTTTGCTTTATGACTTTGAAAATATGGCTATGGAAGAGTAGGGATTGATTGAGGAAAATCCATCTTCATTCCATTCTATTTAAAGTAATTTTAAATGTTAAAAATTTGCTGTGATACTTTGGCCAAGTGAAAGGTTTTCTCAACAAATAAATAAGTCATAGGCTTTAAACAACATTTGGGGGGAAAGTCTTTAATCAACTTGAATGATATTACACAGGAAATAAGTTTAGATTGTCTGAGGAAACTTAGTAACAACCAATGGTGGCTCAATTAAACTAGAGAGCTAATTCAAAACCTAAAATATTCAAGCAAAGGGAAAGGATTGAGTGTTCTTGCTAATCCTTTGAGAAGCAATGTAATGCGAAGCAGTAGAGCACTTATCTTGACCTTGGTTTGAGTCTTCTCCTCCCTCACACACACATTCTGATCAGAAAAGTATCTTGTGAGTTTTGATGAGTCAAGAGAATTTTGGACTTCCCATCTTCTCATTGGAGCTGATTGTCTGCATCAGGAACCAAGGACTCTTGGTTCTACAAAATTCAAGTCTCCACAAAGATCCCAGCAAAAGAGTTAGACAGTACATAAGAGGATTATGTTGAGGACTTCATCAAGAGCACTTTCAGGAACTGTGAATTTCCCTTTGCAATGTGTCATTTAATAATGCTCACTTACTGTGATGGAATACTATTGTATTTTAAGAAATGATGAACAGGATGCTCTCAGAAAAAAATACATGGAAAGACTTATGCAGTTACTTATAATATTCACTTATTCCTGGATTCTGAATATTGTTCTTGGAGAATATAACACAGATTTTTGAAGGGGTGTTTTTATGACCTTAATAAACAATTCTTTTTTTCCTTATTTAATACTTTATTTTTCTGAAGTATATGGAAAACATTTTCATATGATTTTTTTAAATTTTGAGTTCCAAATTTTCTCTCTGCCTCCTCACAACCTTTCGTTGAGAAGGAAAGCCTAGGTTTTACATGTATAGTCATGCAAAATACATTTCCTTGTAAGTCATTCTGTGAAAAAAAATACAGACCAAAAAAATAAACAGTATCTTTGATCTGCATTCAGACTCTACCAGATCTTTCTCTGGAGATAAAAAGGAACCTTTCATCAAAAGTCCTACAAAATTTCCTTGGATCATTGTATTTCTGAAAATAGCTAAGTTATTCATAGTAGATCATCATACAATATTGCTGTTACTGTGTATGTTTTCCTGTTTCTGTTCATTTCATTTTGCATCAGTTCACATAAGTCTTTCCATGTATTTTTTCTGAGGGCATCGTGTTCATCACTTCTTAAAATACAGTAGCATTCCTTCACAATCATATACAACAGCTTGTTCAGGTATTCCCCAACTGAAGGACATGCCTTCAATTTCCAATTCTTTACCACCACTAAAAAGCTGCTATGAATATTTTTGTACACATAGATCCTTTTCTTTTTTAAAAATTTCTTTGGGGTATAGATCTAGTAGGGTTATTGGTTGTTTGAAAGGCACAATTTTATAGCTCTTTGTACATGCTTCTAAATTGCTCTTCCAAATGGTTGAATCAGTATACAATTTCACCAACAGTACACTAATGTTTTTTTAAAAAAATTTTCCCATATCTCCTTCAACATTTGTCATTTTCCTTTTCTGTCATGTTAGCTAATCTGACAGATGTGATGTAGTAGCTCAGAGTTACTCTGATTTTCATTTGTCCAAAAAATAGTGACTCAGAACATTTTGTATGACTATAAATATGATTGATTACTTTGTCTGAAAACCACCTGTTGATATCCTTTGATCATTTATCCACTGAGGAATGGCTCTTATTTCTATAAATTTGACTCAGTTGTCTATATTTGAGAAATGAAATCTTTATCAGAGAAATTCACTGTAAATATTTTTTCACAACAATCATTACCAACTATGTAGTTCCCTCCATCCAATCCCCGCCCTGGTTAGCCTACTCTTTCTCTCCTTTTCCTCTGTTCATTCTCAAAAGTGTATTGCTTCTGAATTTTACCTCCCCCATACAGTTCTTCCTTATATCAGTTAACCCCACCATTAAGAAAGATAGATTTCTGCACCCAAATGAGTGAGTACATTATTCCCTCTTTGAGACAGTTCCAATGAAAGCAAGGTTCATGTGCTCCCCTTCCCACTTCCTCCATTTTCCCATTCACCATAAAATCTCTTTCAGGCCTCTTTTATGTCAAATTATTTATCGCATTCTACTTCTCCCTTTCTATTTCTCCCAGTACATTCTTCTTTCTCATCCCTTAATCTTTTTTTTTTTAGATAATCATACCATCAAGTTCAACTCACAATTCTGCTTCCCCTCTATGTTGTAACAACAATGCTTCTTGCAGCTGCTGTGCAGGTATAAGGCCAGTAACATCAGCATGCAGGAGGACTGCTAGCACAGGTTCTTTGATCTGCTTTTCTGAGGAAATCAACTTTAAAGGGTTTACAATCTCACTTCACTTAAACATACATGTATCATTCACATAGTTCAGGGGGGAAGAGTCAGCACCCTGAACTTCAGAGAAAACACAAACAAAAGTTACAATCAGAAATTATATAAACAGAGCAAATAACACAAATCACCAGACAGGGCTTCTAACTGTCTGCTCATAGCAATACATGCATAGTTACCAGAGAGAGAAGCACCAACATCTGGGTTTTCAAAGCCAGGGGGCTCCTTAATGGCTACCCAGAGTGGCATTGCCATGACTTAAGCAGGTCATCAAAGACTCCAGATTCAATCAAAGACTCTTTATCGAAACAAAGGCAAGACTGAAAGGCATTTGATTGTTTTAGTGATGAGAAGTACTCCAAAACAAAAAATAGCAAAAAGTTCCACCCTGCTTGCCATTACATATGTATTAACCTAACTGCTCTAATAATGAGAAAGGTTTTTAGGAGTTATAAATATTATTTTCCCAGGTAGGAATAGAAAACTGTTAAACATTAATGAATCCCTTATGATTTTCTCCTTCCTGTTTACCTTTTTATACTTCTTTTGCATCTTCTATTTGAAAGTCAGATTTTCTGTTCATCACTGGTCTTTCAATCAGGAATGCCTGAAAGTCCTATATTTCATTGAAAATCCATTTTTCCCCTAAAGGATTATACTCACTTTTGCTGGGTAGATGATTCTTGCTTTTAATACTAACTCTTCTGCTCTCTGGAATATCACCTTCCTAGCCCTCCAAGCCTTTAATGTAGAAAATGCTAAATCTTATGTTATCATGACTATGGCTCCATGATATTTGAATTGTTCCTTTTTGGCTATTTGTAGTATTTTCTCATTGATCTGTAAAGTCTACAACTTGGCTCTAATGTTCCTGGGAGTTTTCATTTTGGGATCTCTTTCAGGAGTTGATGGGTGGATTCCTTTGATTTCTATTTTACCCTCTGCTTCTAGAACATCAGTGCAGTTTGCATTGATAATTTCTTTTTTATTATTATCAGTTTATTTATTTTTAGTTTTCAACATACATTTCCACAGGATTTTGAGTCACAAATTTTCTCTCCATCTTTCCCCTCTTCCCATGCCAAAATAGCATGTATTCTGATTACTCATTTCTCCAATCTGCTCCCCTTCTATCACCCCACTCTCCCCTTATCCCCTTCCCCCTTACTTTTTTTGTAGGGCAAGATAGATATCTATACTCCATTGCCTATATATATTATTTCCCAGTTGCATATAAAAACTATTTTATCATTTGTTTTAAAAACTTTGAGTTCCAAATTCTCTCCCTTCTTCCCTCCTCACCCACCCTCACTGAGAAAGTAAGCAATTCAATATAGGTTATACATGTGTTCTTAAGCAAAATACTTCCATAATAGTCATGTTTTGAAAGACTAATACTGTTCCTGTCAATTCTATCCCTCCCCCCATTCATTCTACTTTCTCCTTTGACCTTGTCCATTTGCAAAACTGTTTCCTTTTGACTACCCCCTCCCTCAATCTGCCCTCCCTTCTATCATCCCCCCACCTCTTATCCTTTTCCCCCTACTTCCCTGTAGTGTGAGATCCTCAATTAAGTGTGTATGTTATTCCCTCCTTAAGCTAAATCCAATGAGAGTAAGATTCACTCATTCCCTTCCACCTCCTCCCTCTTCCCTTCCATTATAACAGCTTTTTCTTGCCTCTTTTATGTGAGATAATTTACCCCATTCTTTCTCTCCCTTTCTCCTTCTCCCAACATATTACTTTCTCACCCCTTAATTTTTTTTTGGCACCATTCCTTCATATTCAACTCACCCTATGCCCTCTTTCTGTATACATACATATATACATACATACATACATATACACATACATATACATGCATATGCATATATACACATATATATACTATATACATATGCATGTGCATATGTGTATATATACGTGTGTGTGTACACATATATACATACATATGTGCTTACATACCTATCTACATTGTAGCAACAATGTGGCTACCAGCTGCCGTGGCTGTTTAAGGCCAATAAAATCATCATACAGATGGGCTGCTAACACAAGTTCTTTGATCTGCTTTTCTAAGGAAAGCAATTTTAAGGGGTTAATGATCTCAGTTTAATCAAACATACATATGTCATTCATTTATTTCAGAGGGAAAAGATCAGTCCCCTGAACTTCAAGGCAAATAAAAACAGAAATTACAAACATCAGCAGACAGACCTTGTCTAATTCAAATCAAAATTCTTAGTTAACAGAGAAGCACCAATATCTATCTAGCTGGTTTACAAAGCCGGGGTGGGGGGGTCGCAGGTTCAACAGCTTGCCCAGAGTCTTGTCACCCACATTCTTTCAGTGAGTATACCCCCAAAAGTCAAACACCAACCTCAGATCTTATATACCTGTCTCAGGGCCCTGGGACACTTGATTACCTCAGTGCTAGAAGCACTCAAAGAATAGTGAAAAGTCTCATTGAGGGTCTAGGAAAGGTATTTACACACACACACACACATATGTATGTATATAAATATATATATATACACACACATACGCATACACATACACATATGCATACACATACACATATACATATACATGTACATATACCTGTACATTTACATATATTCCCTTCAGCTACCCTGATACTGAGAAAGGTCTCATGAGTTACAAATATCATCTTTCCATGTAGGAATGTAAAGAGTTCAACTTTAGTAAGAATCTAATGATTTCTCTTTCCCGTTTACCTTTTCATGGTTCTCTTGATTCTTGTATTTGGTAAGCAAATTTTCTATTCAGATCTGGTCTTTTCATCAAGAATGCTTGAAAATCCTCTATTTCATTGAATATCCATTTTTCCCCTTGAGGTATTATACTCAGTTTTTCTGGGTAGGTGATTCTGGGTTTTAATCCTAGATCCTTTAACCTCTAGAATATCATATCCCAAACCCTTTGATCCCTCAATGTAGAAGATGCTAGATCATATCTTATTTTGATTAGGTTTCTGCAGTACTCAAATGTTTCTGGCTGCTTGAAATATTTTCTCCTTGACCTGGGAACTCTGGAATTTGGCTACAATATTCCTAGGAGTTTTATTTTTGGGATAGGTGGATTCTTTCCATTTCTATTTTACAATTGGGTTCCAGAAATTAGGGCAGTTTTCCGTGATTATTTCTTGAAAGATGATGTCTAGGCCCTTTTTTGATCATCACTTTCAGATAGTACAATAATTTTTAGATTATTTCTCCTGGATCTATTTTCCAGGCCAATTGTTTTTACAATGAGATATTTCAGATTGTCTTCTATTTTTTCATTCTATGCATTTTGTTTTACAATTTCTTGATTTCTCATAAAATCATTAGCTTCCATTTGCTCCATTCTAATTTTTAAGAAATTATTTTCATCAGTGGTCTTTTGGACCTCCTTTTTCATTTGGCCAACCCTGCTTTTTAAGTCATTTTTCTCCTCATTGATTTTTTGGATCTCTTTTGTTATTTGGATTAGTTTATTTTTTAAGGTGTTATTTTCTTCAGTATTTTTTGGGTCTCAGCACTCTGTTGACTCATTTTTCATGAATTTCTTGCTTCAATCTCATTTCTATTCCCAGTTTTCCCTCTACTTCTCTCACTTGATTTTCCAGATCCTTTTTGACCTCTTCCATGGCCTGATACCAATCCATATTTTTCTTGGAGACTTTGGATATAGTTTTTTTTGACTTTGTTGTCTTCTTCTGGTTGTATGTTTTGATCTTCTTTGTCATCAAAGTAAGATTCTATACTCTGAGTTCTTTTATGCTATCTGCTGATTTTCCCAGCCAATTCCTTGACTTTTGAGGTCTTTGTCAAGGCAGGGTTCTGCTTCCAGAGTGGAGAGTGCTCTGTCCCAAGCTTCAGAAGTTTTGTGCAGCTATATTCAGAGATACTGATAGGCACCTCTAAATTTCCTATTCTTCTGAGGTGGTATGATTCAAGGAGTGATATTTACTACTCTACTGGCCTGTTCTTTGGTCTCTGAGTGACCACAAGTACTCTTCTCTGTTCTGGAACTGAGAGGACCATTCCCTCTCCACAGCCACCACAACTCTGCCATAACAGCACTCCTCCTTACCTCACAACTGCCACCCAGGACTGCTACCCAGATCTAATTAGGGCAAAGTAAGAGAATCCTGCCTCAATGCCAGCAAAGAAATTCCTGTACTCCCACTCTGATCAGACACTTGATCTCCCAACTGTCTGTGGAGCTCCTGAAGCAGCTGCTGCCACTGCTGCTGCTGCTGTCATGCCCCTGCTGCCCCAAGCCTGGGGCCAGATGGTGCTCTTCTCTCACCCAAGTCTGATAGAATTTTCTCACTGATCTTTTATAATATCTTTGGTGCTTGTGGGTTTAGATGTCTACAAACCACCACAGCTGGCAGTGATTCAATGCCATGAGGCCTGTTCTTCCCAGTCTGCTCAGGCCTGGTCTGTGCTGGCATAGCCTACGCTGAGCTGCACTCTGCTCCCAACATGATATGATAGACCATTCCCGTCTACCTTCCAGGCTGTCTTGGGCTAGAGACTTGTTTCACTCTGTCATACCGTGAGTTCTGTGCCTCTAGAATTTGTTTAGAGTCATTTTTATAGATATTTGGAAGGATTTGGGGAAGAGCTTAAGCAAGTCCCTGTTTTAACTCCACCACCTTGCATCTTCCCTCTGATAATTTCTTAAAAGATAATGTCTAGGCTCTTTTTTTGATTATGACTTTCAGTTAATCCAATAATTCATAAATTATCTCTCCTGGATATATTTTGCAAGACATTTATTTTTCTAATTTGACATTTCACATTGTCTTCTATCTTTTTCATTCTTTTGATTTTGTTTGATTATTTCTTGAAGTCACATAAAGCTTCCACTTTACCAATTTCAACTTTCAAGGAATTATTTTCTTCAGCAAGCTTTTGCACCTCCTTTTCCACTTGGCCACTTCTGCATTTTAAGAAGTTCTTCTCTTCAGCAAAATTTTGTGTCTCTTTTCCAATTTGGCCATTTCTGCTTTTCAAGCGATTCATCTCTTCATCAGATTTTTGTTCTGCTTTTACCATTTGGTCTATTCTGTTTTTTAAGGTGTTATTTTATTCAGAATTTTTTGTGCCTCCTTTACCAAGCTATTGACTAATTTTTTCATGATTTTCTTATATCACTATTATTTCTCCTTCCATTTCTCCTCTACCTCTCTTACTTGATTTTTAAGAAATCTTTTTGAGCTCTTCTATTCCCTAAGACCAATTTGTATTTTTCTTTGAGGCTTTGGATGCAGGAATTTTGACTTTGTTGTTTTCTGAGTGTGGGTTTTGATCTTCCTTGTCACCATCATAACTTTCAATAGTCAGAATTTTTTCTATCATTTGCTCATTTTCCAGTATATTTCTTGACTTTTAATTCTATGCTAAAGTGGGGCTCTTCTTCCAGGGTGGAGGGTGCACTGTCTGAAGCTTCAGCTTTTTTGTGCAGCTGTTTTCAGAGGTAATTCTGGGGACTGGCAAGTTTTTATATCTTCCAAGGGGCTATGGCTTAGGGAGAAGTGTGTTTACTACTCTCCTCTACTGTCTACTAGATTGTGAGTGACCCTAGTCTTTTCAACCTTGGAACTGTGATCATCATTCCTGCTCCCCAGGGGCCACAAGGTCTGTTGTGCTAGTGTTGCTCCTTACACTGGGACTTAGTGCTAGGGCTGGAATCCAGATCCAAGTACAGGCAATGCAGCAGAGTTCTGCCCTTCGTGCCAGCAAAGGGAGCCGTGTGCATGTCCTTCTGGCCTGTTGTCCAATCCCCTTACTATCTTCGGGCCTAAGCAGCAGCCTTGGCTGTTGATTTATTGGCTCCCAAGGCCTGCTCCTGGTTTGCTGAAGCCTCATTGGTGCTGGTGTGACATGTGCTATAATGCATTCCTCTCTCACCCTGATGCAAAAAACCTTTCCTACAGAACTTCTAAATTATCTTGGGCTGGAAAATTGCTTCTTTCCATTTTTTTTGTGGGTTCTGGCACTCTAGAATTTGTTTCAAGTCATTACTTAGAAGTATTTGGAGGGGATTGGGGGATAGCTCAGGGAACTTCCTGTCTTTCCTTCACCATCTTGGCTTCACCCTTGATCCTGGGTCTTTCTAAACAATCCTTTCTAATAGCCAATTATGTCTGGTTAATTAGTTGATAATTAACTCATAATCCTCTTGGGAAATGCATTGTTGAGGATTAGTGATTTAGAGATTTAAAAACAATGTCATTCCCTACCCTTTCAGAGCTAACCCTAATGCCATATTTTGGACAACCAATTTAATAGAAGTGTGAGTAAATCTGCATTTTGGAGCATGTGTTACAGTTGGATATTCAGAACTTAGGTTCTTGATTTTTTTCTCTATGCAAATATGACATTATTGTTGGGTAGTCTAAAACCTATGACTAGCTTGAATCATTTTCCCTTTCAATTTGGATGCTTAAGTTGAATCTAAAAGGACAATGATGAAAATACTATCTAGGAAGAAATATTTTCCCAAAACTCTTTGTTCATTTTAATTTAAAGGAAGGTAATAAAAATTGAAGAGGCAACAGCTTGTTGTAGTGGATATAATTTTGCACATTGAAATGAGACAACATGGCTACAAAAAGTAACAGAAGCACATGCTTCTTGGGTGGCCTCGATTGAATCACTCTCTTCACTGAGGGTCAATTTCTTCCTTTGCACAACATGCAGTGCCTGCCTTATGCAGTTGTTTTGAGGATCAAATGAAATATGTGAAGGTCTCTACAAACTGTGTTCTTATATAAATGTCAACTATTGTTCAAAATGTGAAGCTTTATTATACTGCTCATCTGATGGGACCACAAAATAAAATGGTTGGTAAAAGTCCCATTCAAGTAGTTTTATTGTTTTCCATTATGGGAGCAATAGAGGGGACGTTTGAATAATACAATCAATTTTTGTGATATAGCTAATGAAACACATAGATAGTGAAATTTTGAGTGAAATTTGGACTAGGAGAAGTAAAATGACTTGCTCAAAGTCACAGAGTTAGTAAGGAACTTCAGAGGTAGAATTTGAGGCTGGATTTTATAATCCCATATGAAAAGCTTTTTCCAATATTTTAGAAATCTCCTTTTACCTCAAGAAATTTAATTTAAAAAGGTTGTTAGTTGGCACTTAGAAATAGTTCTTTAAGTTTTTTAAAGTGCTTTGTACACAGCCTTACAACTCTATGAGATGATGATAAGGAAGAGGAGGAGGATTATGAGGATGGTGATGAAGAAACTGTGTCTTCAATGGGCATTTTGCTCAGTATTTCCCAACTAGTAAGTGACAAAGTTAGGACTAAAACCTAGGTTGCCTGAGTTTAACTTTAGAGCTCTTTCAAGAAATTTCAAAATAACTTGATTATTTTTTGTTTCTTATGTGATTAATTTCAGAGGAGTTTCCCTAAGCTGAGTTTAGCTCAATAGGTTATGCATTATAACATCTATATTTTTAACTGCCATTGTCATTATCAAAAAAATATTTGCCTAGTCACTAGTCATGTTTGACCTTTCTAATGGCTTCAGCTTCAGAAATATATCATAAATAATTTTAAACCAGGATGCTAAAAAGTTTTAGAATGTGTAAACATAAGAATTTTTCTTTACCCTGAAACAGGAAAAGCCACCAATGAATATTGAACATAAGGACCATTCAATGGTTCTCTATCATCTACTGGCATTTAGTAAATTTTTGTTCACTTCAAAATATCCTGGTGCAGTTGAAAGTGAGCTTTGGAGTCCACAAACATAGGTTCTACTTTCATCTCCATCATTATTTCCTATGTAAGCATGGAAAAGCCTCTAAACTTCACTAAGATTTGTGTTCCTTATCTATAAAATGAACTTAAAGATATTTTTATTATTAACCTAATAAGGTCATTGTAAGGAAAGAACTGCATAAATGTTTTAAAAAGTTATGCAATATGATTCTGTTGTAAATCTATGCCATGAACTTGATATCTTCCACTACTCAACTGGTATCTTAAATGTTTCCTAAACATACCTTCCTCAATCCTATTTCCCTCCTTTTAATTACAGGATCTCTTCCCTCTCAGATGACCTCCACTTTTCTTCACTTCTCTACTATCTGTTTTTGTTTCTTGACCTAGCTACAACTGAATTCTACATAAAATCTTTCCTGAATAGTCAGGACCATCAGAGATCTCTCTCCTGTGAATTCCTATAGCACCACTTCCCTGACATTGATGGTTATCTATTAATATACATGTCCCTTCTCACCAAATAGATCCAGAAAATCTTCATTAAACATTATTTGCAAGTTTCTGTGCTAGGTACTAGGGATTCAAAGATAACATCAATATAGAGGCCCCTCTCAAGCACCTTGTAACCTAATGTAGGGTAAAGGCATGTACACAAATTATTGTGATAAAAGGGAGAATGGGATAAGGTCAAAGGAGAAGGTATAATGGTATTTGGTATCACTTGAGGAGGAAGAAAAGACCATTGTATCAGGAAACATTTCATGGAGGAAATTATATTAGTATTGGTCTTTAATAGAAGAGATAGAATTCAACAAATGATTAGAGTGGGCTTCTTGACCAGGCCTAGCTGAGTCTAGTCCAGTAGTCTAGTCTTGGCATAGGAATGGAATGAGATACTTGCAGGTCCTCTAACACTTAGTAAAGAAAGTTTCTTCAACAAAAGATGGACAAGCTTTTCAACAGATATAGTGTTGGTTCCATTGCCACAGCTCCCCTCACCTCCACATTTTCCAGGATGTCCTTCTCAGTCATGAGGCTGTATTGACTGGGACAGCAACCTTAAAAAGGTCTAAGTCTTGGGATCCTAACTACTTTATGTTAGGCTTTCATGTCTTAGGTAACTGGGAAGCTATGTCAACCATTTGAGTCTCAGTCTTTCAAAAAAAATTTAGTCGTTAAAACAGTTTAATTGATGTTTTAGGGAAAAATACACTTATGTGGAAGGAACTTTCCAGTCTTATAGCCGTCTTATAGTCCATATTTTCAGTAGGTATTTTTCCTACCACAGGTGATAAAACTTCATTTTAGGCATGCAAGATAGACAAGTCATAGTATAGAGGTATGGTATATGGTGAGAGAAGTTAGGATGAGAACAGGAGATAGAAGATAGTAACGTTTAGCAGGAAGTTGGAGAATATAAAGAGAAATTATAGATAGTAACCCTGGAAAGGATAACTAAAGCTAGATTGTGAAGAGCCTTGAAAGTCAGGATCAAAATTTTTCATTCAGCAAGTTATGGACAGTCACCAAAAGTTCTTGGGTATAACAGGAATACTAAGACAATTACATGAAGAATAAATTGAAGAGGAGATAAGATAGAGATAAAGCAAATAATTAAAGGGCCATAACAATAAATTTGAATATTTTTGAGAACAAGAATTGGATTTTACACATTTTGTATCCTCTTATACCTACTATTAAGCACATAGTAGGTGTTTAATAAGTATTGGTTGATGACGATGATGATGATGATGTTAGTGTGACTGTAAAAGAAAAAAAAACATGTTATGTGTACTTTTGTTCTCTCTGCTCCCCAAGGAAAGGGAGAAAGCCCTTAATGAAAAATGCTATTGTTATTAACATTATCATAATTATCATATAGTGATTAAGATGATCATAATTATATTCTCATTCCATCATCTGTTTAAGAAACCCTATGTGGGAGATGGTCCCATGGTACTTTTTCAACAGTCAGGGTGTTTACCATTGCAGCCTGGCAAATTTCCAGTTGGGGTAATTGCATTCTGCTCACCAAAAACTCCCTATAGTTTTTAGTGGATGGGGTCTCCCTCATTTCCTGTTCCAAAACAGCTGTGCCGTATGGCTGTTGAACCGCTGCCATGTATTTACCCAGAGGTGGCTGCATTTCAGTGCTAGTTAGAATAATTCTTGGGTATCACTGCTCTGGGCAATGCTCTCTGAGGGAAAATAGGTTTACTACCTAGTTGCTTCCATTCACGGTGGAAGGCCATGCCCTTACCAACTAATACTCTATGCTGATGAATAAATGGAATGTTATGTGCCTAATGGTTCTTGGTGAGACAGTTAATTTCTTGCATGGGATCCTTCCCTTATGTCCACCTCAAACCTGACTAGACACTAATCATTGAATATAAGGGACATCTCTTCATTGAAAGTGGTTAAAGATGACCTCTGTTCCCTATTAATTAATCATTTAATTTCTGACAAGGATTTGCAATTGGAGCAAGAGATGAGATGCTGAAAATGAGCCCTCCTTCTAAACTATGATCTTGCAGATGTACTTTTGAATAAGAACATGATTCTGTTTACATGATGTTTAGTGAAAGAGACTCTGTAAATGTCTGTGGCTTCATGCAGGCATCCCATAAACCCCACACAGAAGATGAAACATGACACTTTCTTTGTAAGCCATCCAACAATCCTATCCTTAGCCCAGACGCCTCATATGTATGTAATCAACTTTTATTGGTTCCTGAATTACATTCGGTGAGCACGGAGCTTCCCTTCACCAATCTGAATACAATACAAAGTTTGACAGTGTCATTAATAAAGGACTGCCAGGCGTCAGGCATGCTGAAAAGTTTGTATAAACCTTTCTGTCTCTACTTTCACTGATCCAGTGGAGTTTATTCTAACATCACTGGAGCTCTTCTGCATATTCTTACTAGATGTCTTAAAATCAAAATGGGAATTCCTTTCAGAAGATGGAGAGCCTAAAGGAGAAGCAGACTGGGACCAGAGTTGAGAAATTGGACACTTGGCTTTATATTACAATAAGCTGTTTGGGTAGTACAACAGTCAAGGGATTACATCTAAACCCTGGATTTTTGGCATCCTTGCACCCCTGCCATTTTCTGTACAGACACACACTTATAAAAAGCAATTTTAAGTTATAACACATTGCTGCCTTCTCCTAACTATTCAGGATTTAACAATTCAGTTTGTAGAGTATATAAGTCACTTGCTTATGTGCAAAACACAGTGGGTCTTACAATTGAATAAATACACATATTACTGCAATAAAAAAGAACATGAAAAAAATTCAGAGGAAAAGCCCAAAATGAAATGATGAACTTCAGGAGGAATTTTGGTTACTTGGTGGAAACAGGAGGTTGTCCTTGTGTAGATTACTCCCTGATCTAGCTACCTATCCTTGATTTCTTTCCTGAAATCTAGTTTCACATGACCAACAGCCTAATGGAGATTTCAAACTAGATATTCTGAAGGCATCTCAAAATCAACATGTTCAAAATCAAACTCATATTTCCTTCAAACCTACCCCTCTTCTGGACTCCCCTATTACTCTTGAGGACACCACAATCCTAGTCACTTAGGTTTGTAATCTTGGTTCCACTGTCAACAGTTTGCTGTCACCCCATATATCCAATCAATTGTCAAATATTATTATTTGTACCTATACATCTTCACATCTGTCCCCTTCTCTCTACTCACAATCCCAACACCCTAGTTTAAGCCTACATCACTCCTCACTAGGATTGTAAGAGCCTCCTAATCAGTGTCATTGCCTTAAGTTCACCCCCTCTCTCTAATTTTCTCTTCATAGTTTTCTAAAGTTTTTTATTCCCTTAAAGTGTAACAATGTTAACTCCAAACTCAATAAACTTCAATGGCTCCCTTTACAGAAACAAAAATAAACTCCTTTGTTGGTATTTAAAATCTCTGACAATTTGGTTTCAATCTGCCTTTCTAACCTTGTTAAACATTAATCCATGCACCCTAGATTGTAGTAAAATTGCCTTTCTTACTCTTCTTCACAACCCATCCTTTTTCCATCTTCATTGTTATGCATGGAGGAACATACTTCTTCACAGCTGCTTATTAGGACCACCTCCCCTGAGGGCAGAGTCAGGATGGCAGAGTAAAAGCAGGGACTTACCTGATGTCTCTCCCAAACCCCCCCAAAAAACCTGTAAAAATGACTCTAAACAAATTTGTTGCTGCAGAAGCCACAAAATGACAGACTGAAACAGAATTCCAGCCGAAGATACTCTGGAAGGCCAACGGGAAAGTTCTATTGCATCAGTCTCAGAGCAGGATGCAGCCCACTATGGGCTTCAAGAGCATAGATATGACTGGAGTAGGCTGTGTCTAGAACTCTAGGTCTACAGATAGTGGGGGAATTGAGTGGCTGATCTGGTTCGCAGTCCTGGGTGGTAGTCCTGGGGTGAGGAGGAGTGCTAGTGTGGTGGAGCTTATGGTAGCAGTCCTCGCACTTCCACAGAGCAGAGGACAGGCAAGGAGATGAGTAATCACCTCTGCTTTGATCACGCCACCTTAGAAGAACTGAAAATTTACAGGTCCCTAGAGATATCTCTGAAAACAACTTCACAAAAACACTGAAGCTTGGAGCAGTACACCCTCCACTTAACAAAGAGCTCAAAAGTCAAGCAATTGGCTCAGAAAATGAGCAAACAGGGAAAAATCAGACTATAGAAGCTTACCTTCTGGGTGAAAAGATATTTTCTTACATCCTTGGTGATGAGGAATATCAAAACATATAACAAGAAGAAGACAGAAAAGTCAAAGCGCCTACATCCAAAGCCTCCAAGAAAAATGTGAAATGGTGGGGATGGAGTCAAGATGGCTCTGTGAAGGGAAGAACTACTGGAGCTCTTTCACAAGTTCTGTCAGATAAATCTAAAAAAGTGAATCTGAGCAGATTTGAGAGAGTTAGAAGTCACTAGTAGACTGAGAGGGGTAGAAGCCTCAGGCCTCCCAGCCCAGGATGGGAGTCTATAGGAGTGCAGAGCTTGTGGCCGCTGGAGCAGCTAGCCTGGAGACCTCCAACCCACAGTCTAAAGGTTTGAAACCCTCCTTCTTGGACTCCTGGTAGCCAGGATGTGCAGGTAAAATGGCTCAGATCCTTCCCTTGAATAAACCCAGAGAATAAAATCTCAGGAGAAAGAGGAGCCAGAAAGGGGGGCTTCAGTAGCAAGAGAAATGGGGGAGAAGGCCTTCCTGTGTTGGCAGAAGGAGAGTAGCACATGAAGAGAGGTGTCCCAGCAGCCTTCACTTTAACAGAACAATGAGAGTAACTGAGCCCCAGGGGGTGGGGCTAACTAACATCAATGCCAGGACCCCAGACTTTTCTTTGCACAGCCAGGGAAAGTGGCAGACACCAACACAGACATGAGCTGAGACCACCTCTGCTGTAGAGCAGTCCTGGGGAAGAGGTGACTCCCAGCAGGAAGACCAGCCCTCCCCTACACCTCCCAAAACCAGAGACCATAGCACATAAAGCTAGATCCCAACACAAAAAACTTGCAAGAGAACCCCCTGAGCCTCGGAAAAAGAGATCCACTTCAGAAACCAGGAGGATTAAAAATACCATGGAAAAAAATTGTAAGAAGCTTTCAAAAACAATTGACTCATATTACGGAGAAAGGGAAGACCAAAATATCAATTCACAAGAGGACAACATGGACACTACACCCACATCTGAAACCTCAAAAGGGAAAGTGAACTGGTCTCCAGACCAAAAAAGCATTCCTGGAAGAACTCAAGGAGGAGTTTAAAAACCAAATTAGGGAGGTAAAAGAAAAAATGGAACAATGGAAAAAAATTCATTGAGGAAAACAAATCTTTAAAAGGTAAAATGGGGGAATTGGTTAAAGAAAATCAGAATATCAATGGAGAAAGTATCTCATTGAAAAGTAAAATCAACCAAATGGAAAAGGAAATAGAGAAGACAAAGGAAGAAAACAAAACATTAAAAATTAGAATTGGGCAAGTAGAAGCTAATGACTCTATGAGACATCAAGAATCAGTCAAACAAAATCTAGAAAATGAAAAAATAGAAGAAAATGTGAAATATCTGATTGAAAAATAATCAACCTGGAAAATAGATCCAGGAGAGACAGTCTAAGAATTATTGGTCTAACTGAAAGCTATGATGAAAAAAGAGCCTGGACAGTATATTCCATGAAATTCTTAAAAGAAAATTGCCCAGAGGTCCTAGAACCACAGGGTAAAACTGTCATCAAGAGAATCCATCAATCACCCCCGGAAAAAGATCCCAAATTGAAAACTCCAAGAAATATTATCGCCAAATTCAAGAACTACCAGGTCAAGGAGAAAATTTTGCAAGCGGCTAGAAAGAAACAATTCAAATATCACAGAAATACAGTCAGGATCACACAGGATCTTTCAGCTTCTAGATTAAATGACAGGATAAATTGGAATATGATATTCTGAAAGGCAAAGGAGCTTGGACTACAACCAAGGATCAACTACCCAGAAAAATTGAGCATAATTTTCCAGGAAAGGAGATGGACATTGAATGAAATAAGGGAATTCCAGACCTTCCTGATGAAAAGGCCAGAGCTCAGTGAAAAATTTGATCTCCAAATACAAAACTCAAGAGAAACATAAAAAGGTAAATGGGGAAAATACCCTAGTTAATCAGTAAGGGTAATTGATTACATCCTTATATAGGATTATTTTCTTTAATGTATTTTTGATATATATGTCGATCTTGAGATTAATATATTTATTATAACAATTGAAAGGGATACTCACAGACTGTGAATGTCAGCATAAAATAACCGATATAATGATAAAAAATGTAAATATAGAGATACAAAGAGACGGTTCTGGGAGAAGAGGTAAGGAGGTAGTAGAAAAGGGTAACATGAAGTGGCACAAAAACATATCATAGTAGAAGGAAAAACGGGAGGGAGAAGAGCAGTATCTGAGGTTTACTCTCATTGGATTTGGCTCAAGAAGGGAATAAGTATAGAAATCTAACTTGTTCTACAGGCAGTAGGAGGGGAAAGGGGGAGAAAAGGGAGTGGGGGTGGTTAGAAGGGAGGGAAGAAGTCGCAAGTGGAAAATGGGAAGATAAGGGAGGGGAACTATTTGAATAAATAATGTTTAGAGAATGGGTGTTTCTTAAAAAAGGTGTTTTGGCAATGATGCATAAAGCATCTCTTTTTCTATCAAATAACCTGTCCCTTCTTAGCCCACCCATTACGGCCCCTTTTTCTGCCTGGAGGCTTTCAGTTTCCATCTTGGTACAGGGTGACTTTTATCACTTATTGCTACATACCTGTTAAAAAAATCAAGAAGCATTTATTAAGCACCAACTTAAACATTAGATCCTGAGCTAGATGCTGGATCTGCTCAAGCCATTTCACATATGCAGTTGTTTTAATGTGGAAAATTACACTGGCCACTTTCAAACAAAACCTATTTCTGTGTGCCTCGAAACTTGAAAAGGAATTTAAGAGAAAAAGAACCTGAGACAAGTTTGCGGATCAGGAAAATGATTGTTGGTTTTGTTGGTCAACAGGTAACAAAGTTGAGTCACTGCTGGACTTAAGACCTGCAGAAGTAGTTGGATCCTGCTTTTTCCTATGTTCCTATTTGTAATAATAACATGTGTGTATATTTTATATGCTTCAAGGTTTGCAAAACACTTTACAAATATATTATTTCATTTGCTCTTCACGACAACCTTGAGAAGTAGGTGCTATGTTATTTTCATTTTACAGTTAAGAAAAATGAGGCTGAGAGGGGTTAAGTGACTTGCCCCAGGGTCACACAGCTACTTAGTGTCTGAGGCAGAATTTGAATTCAAGTCCAGCACTAACCACTGCACCACCTAATTGCCTCTATTTGTATTTATGAGTGTGTTGTAAGGTGTTTTCTTTCTATAACTAATGCAAATATGAACGTCCTTCCCTAAATTTGTGGGGAAATTTCTTCAGTATAATAAATTAACAAATAATATAATAAATAATATAAAAAAAATTGACCATGTAATAAGGCATAAAAACCTCACAATGCAGTGTAGAAAGGAAGAAGTGGTCAAAGCATCATTTTCAGATCATGATGCAGTAAAAATTATTTGTAATAAAGACCCAGGGAAAAATAAGCTAACATTAATTGGAAACTAAATAATGTAATTCTAAAGAATGAGTGGGCCAAAGAACAAATCATAGAAACAATTAATAACTTCATTCATGAGAATGACAATAATGAGACAACATAACAAGACTTATGGGATGTAGCAAAAGCAGTTCTTAGGGGAAGTTTTATATCTCTAAATACATGAATAAAATAGAGAAAAAGTTCAATGAATTGAGCATGCAACTGAAAAAAATAGAAAAAGAACGAATTGAAAATTCTCAATTAAATACCAAATTAGAAATACTGAGCATCAAAGGAGAGATTAATAAAATTGAAATCAAGAAAGCTATTGAATTAATAAATAAAACCAAGAGTTGGTTTTATGAAAAAAACAATAAAATGTATAAACCTTTGGTCAATTTGACTTAAAAAAAAAAAGAAAATCAAAGTACCAATATCAAAAATGAAAATGGTGAATTCACCTCCAGTGAAGAGGAAATTAAAACAATAATTAGGAACTATTATGCCCAATTGCATGCCTATAAATATAACAACCTTAGGGATATGGATGAATATGTACAAAAATATAAATTGCACAATTTAACAGAAGAGGAAGTAAAATTCCTAAATAATCCCATCTCAAAAAAAATTGAGCAAGCCATCAATGAACTCCCTAGGAAAAAATCTCCAGAGCTACATGGTTTTACATGTGAATTTCATGAAACATTTAAAGAACAATTAATTCCTATACTTTATAGACTATTTGGGAAAATAGGTGAAGAAGGAGTCCTACCAAATTCTTTTTATGACACAAATATGGTAATAATACCCAAACCAGGAGGCATCAAAACAGAAAAAGAAAATTATAGACCTATTTCCCTAATGAATACTGATGCAAAAATTTTAAATAAAATATTAGCAAAAAGATTGCAGCAACTTATCCCCAGAATGATATGCTATGACCAGGTAGGATTTATTCCAGGCATGCAAGCCTGATTCAATATTAGGAAAACTATCAGCATAATTGATCATATCAACAACAAAACTAGCAGAAACTATATGATCATCTCAATAGATGCAGAAAAAGCCTTTGACAAAATATAACACCCATTCCTCTTAAAAATGTCAGTTGCTCATGGTTAGGCTGAGCTAATATAATAAAAATGACAATTTTACCTAAATTAATTTATTTATTCAGTGCCATGTCAATAGAACCACCAAAAAATTATTTTACAGTGTTGGGTAAAATAATAACAAAATTCATCTGGAAGAACAAGAGGTCTAGAACACCTAGGGTATTAATGAAAAGAAATGCTAGGAAAGGCAGCCTAGCCATACCAGATATTAAACTGTACTGTAAAGCAGCAGTCATCAAAACTACCTGGTTCTGGCTAAGAAACAGAGCCGTGGATCAGTGGAATAGGATAGGTACACAAGACAAAGTACTCAACAACTATAGCAATCTACTCTTTGATAAACCCAAAGAATCCAGCTTCTGGGCTAAGAATTCACTATTACACAAAAACTCCTGGCGAAATTGGAAAATGGTAGGGCAGAAACTGGGTAGAGACCAATATCTTACACCATAAACCAAAATAAAGTTAAAATGGGTTCATGATTTAGGAATAAAGTCTGATACTACCAGCAATTTGGGAAAGCAAGGAATAATTTATGTATCAGATTTATGGAAAGGGAAAGAATTCATCACACAGCAAGAGATAGAGAGCATTACAAAATGCAAAATGGATAATTTTTATTATGTTAAATTAAAATGGTTTGTATAATAAAAGGCAATGCAACAAAGTTTAGGAGGGAAGCAGAAAATTGGGAAAAAAATATTTACAACCAGTGTCTCTGATAAAGCCCTCTTCTCTAAAATATACAGGGAACTGAGTCAAATTTATTGGAGTACAAGTCATTCCCCACTTGAGAAATGGTCAAAGGATATGAACAGGCAGTTTTCAGTGGAAGAAATTAAAAATATTCCTAAGCATATGAAAAAATGCTCAAAATCACTACTGATTAGAGAAATGCGAATCAAAACAGCTCTTAGGTACCACATCTCTCTTATAAGATTGGCTAAAATGACAAAACAGGAAAATGACAAATGCTGGAGAGGATGTGGGAAAATTGGAACACTGGACATTGCTGTTGGAGTTGTGAATTGATCCAGCCATTCTAGAGAGCAATTGGGAACTATGCCCAAAGGGCTATAAAAATGTTCATGCCCTTTGACCCAGCAAAACCACTTCTAGGGTTGTATCCCAAAGAGATCACACAAGTGGGAAAGGGATGCATATGTACAAAAATATTTATAGAGGCTCTTTTTGTAGTAACTAAGAATTGGAAATCAAGCGAATGCCCATAAATTGGGGAATGGCTGAACAAGTTGTAGTATATGAAGGTAATGGAGTATTATTGTGTGATAAGAATTGGGAATGATACTGACTTCATAATAACATGGAAAAACCTACACAATATAATGCTGAGTCAATGGAGCAGAACCAGGAGAACATTGTACGCAACCACAGATATATGGATTCTGTGATGACTAACTTTGATAGACTTGGCTCTTCTCAGCAATACAAGGTGCACAGACAAGTCCAAAGGACTCATGATGGAGAGAGTTATGTACATCCAGAGAAAGAACTATGAAGTATGAATGCAGATTGAGACACACTGTTTGCTCTCCTTTTTTCCTTTTGTTTTTTTCCTCTTTTTCAGTTTTGTTTTTTCTTTCTCCTGATTCATTCCATTGGTCATAATTCTTCTTTACAACTTGACTATTGTGTACATAAGTTCAATGTGAAGTTATATGTAGAAGATATGTCAGATTCCATGCTATCTTGGGGAGCGAGTGGGAGAGGGAGGGGAAGAAAATCTGGAACTCAAAATTATGTGGAACTGAGCATTGTGAACTAAAAATAAAAATTCTTAATTACAAAAAAATGTGAAACGGTCTCAGGCCATGGAAGAGCTCAAAAAGGATTTTGAAAATCAAGAGAAGTAAAAGAAATATTGGGAAGAGAAAAGAGAGTGATGCAAGAAAATCATTAAAAACAAGTCAATAGCTTGCTAAAGGACATCCAAAAAATGCTGAAGAAAATAATACCTTAAAAATAGACTAAGCCAAAGGCAAAAGAGCTCCAAAAAGCCAATGCAGAGAAGAATGCCTTAAAAAGCTGAATTAATCAAATGGAAAAGGAGTCCAAAAGCTAATTGAAGACAACAAATGCTTAAAGATTAGAATGGGGCAAATGGAAGCTAACGAATTTAAGATAAATCAAGAAAATTTAAAACAAAACCAAAAGAATTAAAAAATAGAACACAATGTGAAATATCTCATTGATAAAACAACTGCCCTGGAAAATAGATGCAGGAGGGATCATTTAAAAATTATTGGACTACTTGAAAACCATGATCAAAAAAAAAGATCCTAGGCATCATCTTCCAAGAAATTATCAAGGAAAACTGTCCTAATATTCTAGAATCAGAGGGTAAAATAGAAATGGAAAAAATCCACTGATCACCTTCTAAAAGAGATCCCAAAATGGAAACTCTTAAAATGTTGTAGCTAAATTCCAGAGTTCCCAAATGAAGGACAAAATATTACAAGCAGCCAGCAAAAAACAATTCACGTATTAGTGATCTAGCAGCTTCTATACTAAGGGATCAAAGGGCTTGGGATATAATATTCCAGAGATCAAAGGAGGTAGGATTAAAATCAAGAATATCTTGCCCAGAAAACCTGAGTATAACACTTCAGGGCAAAAAATGGAATTTCAATAAAGTACAGGACTTCCAATCATTCTTGTTAAAATGACCAGAGCTGAATGGAAATTTTGCCTTTCAAATACAAGAATAAAGGAGGAAGAGGGATAGAAACCCTAGGTCACCACCCCACTGGGAGGAGAGAATGTATAAACAGCAGTCCCATTTTGGCATGTAGCTGCTTTTGGGGAGGCCATTGCCTGAACAAGACTGATTCCTCAAACCCTTGTAACAAAATTTTTTAATTGATTCTGTTTTTAACATTTTATTCTACTTTCTTCATTTACTCATTTTATCATCTTAACTTTTTTATTTTTGCTTTTAACTGCCGATTAAGGGAATGTAGAATTTCTGAAACACTCTTGTTTTCCATATGCCATCCTATAAGCATATTTTGTGCTGATTTTAATTAGATAATATGAAGTTCCAATTTCCTACAGTATATTTTAGCTAGATAATATTTAATCACATATTATCTGTCTTCAAATCTCTAAAACTTCTCACTCAAGTCTCCATGTCCACTGTGATATTTGATGCATTTTCTTGAGTCTATCCCTTCATAGATCTATATTTTCTCCTGTGGTTACTTTTCATGATAAAAGTATATGTTTTCTCCATGTACTTCTTTGTGCAGGTCTTTAGATGTTTTCATACTTTCTGCATTGTGTTTCACAAGAATGCATTTTTTCATGATGGTTATAGACAATTCCAATCATTGTTTAAATTATTCCATTTTGTTATAGTTGAATTATTTATTAAATTTCTGACATCAAACTAAAAAAAGGGCTGTTCCTATTCCAATCTAAGTATTCTTATTACCTTTTCAAAATCATTTGAAACTTTAGTTATAGTTTTCTTATTCATTTATTAATTAGACTTTTCTGGAGCTTTGTATTAAATGAAGATTTCCTATGATGTCAGCTTCTTCAACATTTCTCTATTAAGATTTTAGTAGCCCTTCAACTTAGTCTCCTATTTCTTGGAATTTTGTCTTAGGGGGTCAAAAGTTTTATTCCTTTTTGTGATTACTATGCATGGAAAAACAAGAAATTATGTGTGACTTAGAGCTGAGATTATCATTGACAAAAAGTGTTTCAGGTCCTTGTCTAAAACTTGTGAGATCTGTTTCAGTTCTGTGAGGATCTACTATGAGCTTATAATGCATATCTATTCATATATTCAGTCCATTTCCTGCACACACATGATTTTCTAGCTTTAGTGGCCAATGTCACGAGCACCAAAGCTTTCTCTGTTTGAGTCTTGATGATGCTGATCTGCGCCAGTGTGTCTTGTCTTCTTATAATGCAAGAACAAGCCAGAGTTCTACCTGCTCTTCTCCCCTTGATGTAAAACAGATCATAAGGATGGTTTCAAGAAGGGTCATTTTTCTTTGAAATAGCATGCAATCTATTTCTTTGACTCTCATATGTCAAATACTCTCATAAACAGTTGCATCACCCTAATCAAGATGCCAACCAAATCAACGATATGGCTAGAGTCCACTTTGCCAGTACTTTAGATTCCTTTCAAGCCATTTTAGCAAGGACAGAGTCTTTGCTGTTTGTCATCTAGGCTGACCTCGTCCTATTCTGTGTTCTTTCCCCTTTCCCCAACAGAATATATGTGATGCATTAGTTCTTGAGAGGTTTTTGGTTGTTATTGTTAATTACTATTATTTTCTTATTCTTCTTACCCTTTTAATGGGATTCAGACAGAAACAGTACTGGCATAAGGCCCTATCCTGCTGTTATTTATTCACATTTAAATGTTCTGTGTATAATTGCACAGGTGAGTAAAGTAACTGCTTTTTTTGCAATTACATACGAGCATTGTTACAAGATCATACCTTTGTGAGTTCATTGAAAACATCCTTGGTGCAACTCCAATAGCAGAGGGAAAATAAATATTTTAATCTGCTCTGTTATTTCCCTATATTTTGAAAGTGTTCATTCCACATAGCTTAGAGATTAAGAACAGTTGAAATGGTCATTACATACTCACACACATATGTGTGTATAATCTTTATGTAAAGAGATATGTAGGTTTTGGGTTATACTGATATGATAAGTATTCCCTACATGCACTCCTTTACGTCTTGATGCTGCATCACATAGATGTGGTCATTCCTTGATCTTTCCATCATTCAAAAATCTTTTGTGTCCATGTTCATGAACTATACAATCACTTTATTTGATCATACACACACAGACACACACATATGTATAAGTATAGGTATACAAAACTACCCCTCCTTTACATATTGACTCTGCATCACGTCGTTGTGGTCATACCTTTGATCTTGCCATCATTTAAGAATTTTTTTGTCCATGTTCATGAACTATAAAAGAGCTTTATTTGATCATGCATATATGTATGTGTGTAGATAGATACATAGATTGATTGATAGAAAGATAGACAGATAGATATAGATATAGATATAGATTCCATTTTCTCCTATGTCTTTTGATCCCTAAACCTGTTTTCCTTTTTTCCTGGAACCTTTATTCCCTTAGCCCTTCAAAACTTTATCCATTTGTGACTCTTACACTGGCTATATTCCCATCCCTTCTCAGTCTTGCTTCCCTGGTGAACCAGTTCAACTCTACATAACAAAAACAGAAATAATTGTAATGTTAATCTAACAAATATAGAACATAAGTGCCAAAGAAAGCTATAAATACCATGACGTAGTTTATCTGAAGAAGAGAATATTTCTGACTTGGGAGATCAGGGAAAGATTTGTGGAGGCGAATGCATTTAAGTTGGATTGAGAAGTCAACAGGAAGCAGATATGTGACATTTAATGAATGTTGCTCTGTTGTTAGCCTCATTCCAAAGTAAGTAGATTTTTTTTCAGTGTCACCTGTACTAAGAAGCTTCTGAACAATCCCAGTCCCTCTCAGAGCATATTGGGGAAATCCTATTCATGGGTCAGGTTTTGAGGGCCTGTTCTTTTTACATAAGCTTCATATTTCTCTGAAAGAAGAAACACATATGAGTTCTCTCCTAAGCTATGTCTATTAACTTAAAGATTTAATATCCATCTTCTTCCTGAGACTGTATCTTAACTGAATAAACAAGTGCAGTCACCAGTATAGCTATCTCTCATCTTGAACTGTCTTTTTCAGAATGATTAATGCCCATTGGTTGTATGAAGTATCTTTTTATGATTTTTTTTCCTCATTGCTACGCCAAGCTGTAGTTTTCCTTTCTGAAGAATGATTTTATCTTTTTGCTATTGATACTTCATAAAAATGCATGATACGAGAGGCATTGTGAAGTAGTGAATAGAAAGCTGGTCTGAAAATGAAACAGACATGAGTTCAAGCCCTGACTCTGAGTTCTATGGCATTTGTGACCCTGGGAAACTCACTTAACCTTTCAGTGTTCTAGGCAACTGTTAAAACTGGTGCTTGTATAGATAGGTCTAATTTGCATTGGTAAAGAAACTTCTTCACTGGGAGCTCCTTACATAGGTGAAATAACAGATCCATTAAAGTGCACAAAAATCCTAATAACATTAAAAATTCACTTAATGAGGAACTTTGGAATCTTTGTCCATTTGACCAAGAGTGATATTATCAAGTCCCTGAAGAGTACTCAATTCATGATTTTAAAGTGAAAGATAGTATATAGCAAGGAAGATTAGGTATTATGGCAAAAAAGAAAACACATAATAAACATTTATTAAGTATCTACTATGTGCCAGGCACTGCTAAGTACTGGAGATACAAAAAGAGTCAAAAGACAGCTCCCAACTTTGAGGAGCAAAACAAGGAAACAGATATGTACGAACCAACTACATACAAGATAAATTAATAGGAAGTAAACAGGAAAGGGGAGGTATCAGAAATAAGAGGAGCTGGGAAAAGATTCCTATGGAAGATGGAAATTTACTTAGGACTTAAAGGAAGAGAGGAAGAGCATTCCAGGAGTCTAGAATAGTCAGAAAAATAGCCTAGATCTGTGAGATGGAGTATCTTGTTTGTAGGACAGCAAAGAGGTTTCACTGGATTCACAAGCACATGGTGGGGATTAAGGTGTAAGCAGAATGGAAAGGGTAAAGGGGACTAAGTTATGAAGGACTTTGGATGGCAGCGAGGATTTTTATTTGATCCTGGAGGAGATAGAAGGGCACTGGGGTTTATTTAGTGGGAGGTTACTTGGTCAGATCTGTGTTTTAGGAAAATCACTTTGGCAATGGGATGGAGGATGGATTGGAGTGAGAAGAACCTTAAGGCAAACAGACCCACCTACTGCAATAGTCTAAGCATGAAGTGATTATTGCTTGCACCAGAATAGTGTAAAGAAGTAGAGTAGAATAAGGTAGAGGATGAATTGAACCATGTGCCCCCTGAGTTTTTCATTCTCTCTTAGTTTATTATTTAATTGTCCTTTGTTTATTTGTCTAGTATGCTCTATGTGTGTGTATTTATGTACACACAAACATATTTTCATATACATATATATGTGTATATATGTGTATGTATGTATATATGTGTGTGTGTGTGTGTGTGTATGTATACATAGAAAATTTAATTGTCCTGTTATAGCAAGAAGACAAAATTCATTACCTTGAATAGGGTCATAGACATGCCTGAGTGGTTCAGAATCTGGAAGTATAAGGAACTCTCTAGGTAGAAAGCAGAGGAAGTATAACATTTATTTAGACTCCAGAGGATCAAATCCAAGGACCAATGCCCCCAGTTTGATATGGTAGCAATAATATTCCAAAACCAGTACACCCACCTCACTGTAGTAACAAGGAAGTTATAACAAAATGTTATAGCAAGGAACCAAGCTAGGGCCTTCCTATAAAACATCACTCATGAATCCTAACTCTCTGCTCAGCACTCTGTCCTACAGCTCTGCTGACTCTGAGTTCCTTAATTTCCATAACTCTCTCTTTTTTAGCACTCTCTACTCTGCAATCTCCATGGTGGCTCTCCCTCTGTTTCTGCTGCCTCGAAGACTTCTTGATGTCTGCTTCTGAATCCTTCCACTCTCCACTGCTCCCAGTTCTGCTGCTCCCAGTTCTGGGATCTCTTTATACAGTCCTTACCATCATCTGGATTGACTAGAACTCAGCTCACAAACCACTGCCTCTGGTCTTAGCAACACCCCTTAGGGTCCTGAGGGCTTCACACCCCTCCCAAACTATCAAACTGGCTTGCTAACTAGCCTGGCGCCTCAAATCTACTTAGTGGTGGTGTGGGTATGGGCCTGTCTCTAATCAGGCCTCCTTTTTTGGCCCCACCTGAGGCCTATTCAATGGGTGGGAAAGATCTTTCACTTACAGATTGGCTTTACACCTGTGTTTATTTTTCTTGTATGCTGTGCCTATTTTTGTGTGTATATATACACACATACATATATATACATGTGTATGTTTACATATATATGTAAGTGTGTGTGTTTGTGGGCCCCCCCAAAGAATGTAAAGTCTTTGAGAATCAGAATGACTTTATTTTTTTCTTTATATCCACACCAACTTGAACAATGCAAAAATCCCTGTTGATTGCTTCATAGTTTCATCAATGCTCATATGACATATTCTCCTGATCATCTTCTTCAGTGCACTTTCAGTCCTGAAGTTTGGTGCTCAACAGCAAAAACAATATTTAAGATGTAGTATTTACAAGACAGAGAGTGGAAGAACTATCACTCCCCTCCTGTTTGCATATTCTACCTCTGGAAGCAACTAAGGAGCACACTATCTCTTTTTTTATGCATGATATCAGACTCTTAATTTAAACTGACCTTTGTGTTCACTGAAATCTCACCATCTCTTTTGCAGAAACTGGTTTTTTATTCACACAATGATAGGCAATTGAGTTTTGTTTGATACCAGCTAATTTTTCTCTTATACTAAAATTATTAGACTTATCCCTTATTCCAGTCCATTGTGATTATTTTTATACTGATGCTTTTATGCAATATATTAACCTCTTATTGACAACATTTTCAAGCTTGCAAAGCATGTCATTTATACCTTCATTCAAGTCGCTGATGAAAATGTTGAGCGATGAACAAAAAAGTCTAGGTCCCTAAACCACTCCATCAGAAATATCCCTCCATGTTGATACTGACCACTAAATCTTACTTAAGGTCTAGAAATTCAAACAGTGTTAAGCCCATCTTGCTTTATTCTCATGTGGCTTGTGTCACTCCATAAGAGAGCAGCATAGGAGCTGTTCTAAGTGTTTTGCTGAACACCAAATATATTATATCCATTGAATTCCTATCAAGAAGGATATGAGAGGATTATTTTATGACATTTTTTTTGAAATTGTTTTATTGACATATTTTGTTTTTTCAGGGTCTACATTTATAAATATACTCATCCCCGAGAATCATCTCCTTATAATAAAGAACAAAAAGAAAGAAAAAATTCAGCAAAACAAAAGAAGATAAAAAATCTGTCACTATAATCAGTGTTAACACCCACGGTCTCCCACTTGCAAGAGATATGGTTGACATTCTTAGAGCCTGACATTCTTACAGCCTGATGTGATGTTAGGAACATGGTTGATAAAGGTGTGTTATGGACATCAGGTACACCTTAAAAGGGGTGATAATCTGTCAAAACGAGTCACAAAATTAGTCTGTCATAATGAACCTCTCAGTAGTTTTATAAATGAATCATGTGTGTTAGTATTATGATCCCACTTCTGACTTTTCCTAGCTTTCTAATCTTACCCTCAGTATGTTAATCTGTAAGTTGGGAAGAATAATTGAAAGAATGCTTGATTTTGAGTTAGAAGATGACTCTAGCATCTCACTTTCTTGTAACCTTGAGCAAGCCTCTTTGAGTCAATTTCATAATCTGTAATTTGAGAATACTGGACTATACTTTACTACTGTGATGTTCTTTCCGTTGATAACATTTTTTATTCTACATGCCATTCCATCTGTAACATTCTGTATTCTAAGATTCCTTCCCCTTGCAATATTCAGTGTTCCTGTGTTTATAATATTTTCAGATTACATAATTCTAAGGACTATCCAGCTCTAACAATTTGTGATTCTTTGATATTGAATGTACACCAAAGTATATCCCAGTTAGGCAGGAGTATTGGAAAGTAATTTTCCCTCTGTTTCTTCTGAGACCACTGAATCCAGGCACTGTCAATATGTGCTCTCAAATTATACATTTCTTATGAGGATAAGGCTGCTTTAATAAAAATAGATCCAGTGAAAGGTTTTATTTAATATAATTGTATCAGGGATCACAGAGTGCACATTTACAAGATAATCTGAAAATTAATGGACAAATAATACAGTAATCATCAAATCTTTATTATTTCAAGCCTGAGACACACCATGAGGGCTTCTCCTGCCTTGATGAATGTGTGTGACCCCTATTAATTTTAATAGGAGTTAAGTATGCACATCAAGAAGAGTAGTAGCAGCTCATACGAGTTTCCAACCAACTTGTCTGATTAAGACATGCACTTTTGGCTTTCTGTTGAAAACGTGGCTTATCTTATGATGTTTATCATCTCTTGATTGTGTTTTTACAGTTGAGTCAAATTTGCAGATCATTGTTATACTCATCATTACAAGAAAAAGATATATTATGTTAAGGACTTCAGTGCTTGGCCTTGTCAAATAGTCTTTCCTGATAATTAGAATCATTGCATGTTCAGTATCACAACTTATATTCATTTTTTTTTCAGATCAACCATTCGAAACCAAAATTTCATATCTCATATTCATGAAAGCTGGAGGTTTTGATTTATTTTGTAACTATTTTTAATGTTTTTAGCACAAAGAACCTTACCATTTTGTTGTTTAGTATGATGTTTCTTGAGTCCACTGATGAATCACCATAGGATTCAGAATGAGAAAAGAACTCCAAGTTCAATTCTTCCCTTTACAGATAAAGAAACTGAAGCACAGAGAGGTGAAATGATTTACTCAGGGTTACACAAGCAAGGTTTTTGCCACTAAACCATGCGAAAAGGCACAAAAACAGATGATGCTTAGGGGCCTGTGATTAGTCCACTTTGACTAGAGTATATTCTACATATAGGAGACTAGCTGGAGATAGTGAAGAACACGTAATTAGGACCAGATTTTAGAGGGCCTTAAATATCAGATTAATGATGATGGTAAAAGTGATGATTATAATTCCCCTTATGTAGCACTTTGCAATTTGAAAGAAAAATCCTTATAACAATACCGTGAAGTAGATAATACAAGTATTACTATCCCCATTCTCCAGTTGAGGTACTTAAGACACATAGAATTTAGGTGAGTCATTCATAGTCACACAACAAGTTAATGGGCTTGATTAGATCTTATGAGGATGACTATCTTTCTTATTTCTACCTCAAATGGGCATAGACAATTTGACTGTAGATGAAACACTGGGGGATCTTGTGCAGGGGAAGGATATGATCCTATCTGTACTTTTAGAAATTTTATCTGGTACTGTGTTTGTATGGATTCAAAGCTGTGAGAGTAAAGGCAAGAATATCAGTGAGGACATGGTTTATAATTTGGGTAAGAACATTTAAACTTGGTACAGTGGGAGTGGACAAAAAGTGGATGCAAAAGACATCATGGTGGTAGATGCCAAGGTGCAGAAATAGTTAGGAGAATAATAGCTATGTCTTGAAGGAGATTGCTTGCTTGGCCTTGCTGTGGCAAGTATAATGGTTGATATGAATAAGACATTGGTATGAAACACATTTTCAGACCCTTACTATTCAGTCATCCCTGACAATATTACATGTAATCCTCTGTCATTCATTAACCTCCAAGCTACTTGGAATGGGCAAGATAAAGTTATTAAACTCTGTATGCCATTTGACTCTGAGCAATATTATAACTAGGCCAAAAAGATAAAAAAATAGAAAATTACCCATATGTAAATATAAATTGGATAGATAGGTAGATACAGCTTTAGATAGATAAATATAGATATACAGATAAACATACATACACAAATCTGTATGCACACAAATATGTATATGTGTGTATACACATATGTACATACATGCACACAATATATACATGCATACTTACATACATAGTAGTTTTCTTTGTCATTATAAAGAACAGGAAGTTAAAAGGTTACTCATCAACCAGGGAGTGACTGTACAAACTTATGGCAAATGAATATTGTCAGAAATGATGAAAGGGGAAGCTTTAGAGAAATTGGTGAAAATTATATGAACTGATGTAGAATGAGGTGAGCAGAAGAAGAACCATGTATACAATAAAAACAATATTGTAAAGACAATCAAACTCATCAGGCTTAAGAACTCTGATCAATGTAATGACCATACACAGTTGCCAGGGATGAAGTATGGTATCAATTTCCAGATAGAGAGGTTTCGGACATAAAATTCCAAATGAGTTTTTTTTTCAGACATGACTGAAGTGAGACTTTGTTTTCTTTGACTGTGTATTTACTATAAAGCTTCTGTTTTTGTTTTTCCAATGGAGAAGAGAAAAAAAGAAGAAAGAATAGAACAAAATACTATAATGCTTTTTAATTGAAAATATTAAAAAATTGCAGTGGGAAAGAATGTTAATGAATTTCCATCATTTTCCCCCTTCAGTCAGAAGGAAGTGGTAAGAAAAGAGTAGTCTTTGAGATTTCCATTTGATATGGTTGAGGATAGTTTCTTGTTTGTGAAAAGGACTTTCTCCACCTTGATTCAAAATTTTGGTTCCAAGCTTCCCAGTTCAGAGAGGAGAATGAGAGTTTTAATGGAAGCCATAGTTTTTATATACCCTTACAAAGTAAGAAATTCATTGCATGCAGTAGGAGGACTGAATCAAAGAGAGCTCACATCCACCAGTGTTCCAGGGTTTCAGGGGGCCAGTAGTAATAAAAAGATGTTAAAGGAAGGGAATACTGGTCTTTCAGGGATCCTACAACTCAGGGCAAGAAAGTAGTTAGAGGGCCTATGATTCTGGGTATTCTAATATTGCAAACATAATACTCTCTCCTTATGTAAAATGTCATCTAGATGTTCTCCCACCAATATATTAAAGTGAGGCAAGAAATCTGGCATAAATTATGAATTTACTTCAGTCCCTGAGGATCTATCAAGTCACTATATTTGTCTTCTGCCACTCTTTGATTGTTAGAAGCTTAAGTGACCCTGAATATCAGGTCAGAACGGGGTAATCAAATATATGAATCCAAAGTCACTCATATTCATCAGAAATCCCAAGTATTAGTGTATAAAGTGACACACTTATCCCCTGACATGACTGGGAGTTTAGGGTCTTCATCAAAAGAAAAGCATCTTCTGTGTGGGCTTAATTACCACCATCTTGGGAGATGGCTACACAGTTAGCAATGAATATGAATTCAGTATAGCCTGATATCTGAACATCAAATAATTAGTGGCCCAGATACCTGGACAAAACTCTCTTCTCCCCCCACATTTTTGGAAGCTTATACTTCCAAATCCCATTGGTGACAGTGAAAAGTCCTAAAACTGAACCTGTCAAAAACCATCTTCAGTCTTCAAGGACACTGGAGCTTGGTAATCCTGATAATTTGCTTTTCCCATGGCTGACCCAATCTCATCTCCTGATATTTCTCTCCATGTGATTCAATTATTTTCTACTGTCACAAATATCTTTAGTCCCTTCTCTCAATGTTATTCCAAAACTACCTATCTCCATAGATCCTTTATCTCACAGCCTTCCCATCTTCTAATATATGTAAAAAGCTGGTTCTCTCCTACACCTTCCCCTTGCCTGAACACTTTCAAAGTTTTCTCAACAGACCATTATCAATCAATGCTCAAGCCATTGACCACATATCTCAGAGAGAAGTCAACTTTGGCTGGCCAAATTTCCAACTTAAGAAGAGATTTTGAATGCCATTAGGCTCATCTCATGTGACAAAGCACCTGATGCTGATTCTATTACAACTGAGATTTACAGGACAGGGGGTTCATTACTCCTATGAAAGCTAACTGAAATCTTCCAGATTATATGACAAGAGGAGGTAATTCCCCAGAAGTTCAAGGATGCATTCCTTGTCCATCTCTATAAAGGTAAATGAAATAGATAGTTCTGGGATAATCACGGGGGTGGGGAGAGGGAGGTCTTAGTCACTGCTAGCAAGACTCTTGTCAGAATCCTCCTTAATAGGGTGATCTTTCCTACCTGGAAGTTGGCCATCTACTTGAGTGCCAGTGTAGCTTCAGAAAGGGCTGAGGAATGGTAAATATAGTGTTTGTTTCCCAAAAACTCCAGGAGAAATGCCAGGAATAGAAAAGAGTATGCAAAATTTATCAACCTGACTAAAGCCTTTGATACTGTCAGTCATAAGGGTTTGTGGCAAGTTACGTCAAAATTTGGCTCCCCAGAGACGTTCCTCAGTGTTATATACATCAATTTCAGGATGCCATGCTTGTCTAGGTTTTGCAAACTGAACAACATTTTTGCACTTTCCCAATTGCCAGGGGAGTAAAGTAAGGCTATGTGCTTGCTTCCATACTTTTTAGCATGATGTTTTCAGCAATGTTGTCCGATGCCTTCAATGAGGAAGAAAATGGCATGAAGATCACACTGATGGTAAACTATTGAACTTGAAAAAGCTACAAGTCAAGACTAAAGTGAAGGGAGAGTTGGTTCATTATTTTTTTTTGTTTGCAGATGATGGTGTACTTAATGCAGCCTCTGAAGCTGAGATACAACAAAGTATGGATTGGTTCTCTGTTGTTTGTGGTAATTTTAGCATAACAATTAACAACAAGAAAGCAGAGATTTTCCACTAGCCAGCACCACACCATCCATACATGGAACCATCAGTTACAGCAAATGGAGAAATTTTTAATACTGTGGATACATTCATTTACTTTGATGGTATACTTTCTAGAGATATACACATAGATGAGGAGGTTGAAGCATACATTGCCAGAGCTAGCTCAGGGTTTGGGAGACTCTGAAAGAAAGTATAGGAGAAAAGAGGTATTAGGCTACCACCAAAATGAAAGTCTACAGAGTTGTTGTGTTCACATCATTGTCGTATGTCTGTGAAATCCAGTAAGTCTACCAGTGTCTTGCCAGGAAACTGAATCTCTTCCATTGAAATTGTCTTAGGAAGATTCTGAAGATCATCTGGAAGGATAAGTATATTGCCAATGAGATACTCACAGCAGCTGCTATGAATATGCCAGTGTATTTCCAGATTTGAATCACAAGATATAACAGACTCTCTAGCTCAAAGATGAAGCCAAGACATTTATTCAAATGCCAGGAAGCCAAATTCATTATAGAAATAAAGAACTCTATACACATTACTAATGCAGAGAGCACCACCATCCTCAAGCCTTTCCTCCATTAGGGCCTCCCCATGAACAAGCTCCCTTAAGCAAAATCACTCCCTCTCTCACTCATGCTAGCTCTCTGCCTGTGTCTGCCTCTCTCTCTCTCCCGGCTCTGATTGCTCTGTCTTACCCACTCACTTCCTGCTCTACCCCTTCCTGCTCCACCTGTTCAGAAAGCTCCTCCCACCACAAGATGGTGTAACTTAGGCTTCATATGACTTGGGCAGGTCACACAGGCCTATTAATTGATGGGAAAGATCTTCCCATTGCATTATCTTTACTTTTGGCCCCAAGATCTTTCATATCCATCACATAGGTAATGTTACAAAATACAACAGGGATAATACAAAATAAACACATAAAACAATATCTTAGGGTGGGGGTTTGAGGACAAGCACTCCATCACTCCCCCCTCAAATGAATGAGGCCCAAAGTCCCTTGGGGTAGGGGGCGAAGGTCTCTTCCTCTATAGCTACTTCCTGCTGAGATTGGACTTAGAGCCATCCCTGCCCCAAGAGATCCCATTCGAGGGGTCTTTTCTTTAGCCAGTATCCAGAGCTTGGTCGATGCTAGGGCCAGGGTTGATGCATCACAATCTTGGACAAGGAGTGACATTCAGCTCAAGCAGTTAGGCATCTACAAGTAGAGGGCGGCAAACCTGCAAAAGACAAATCTAGCAAACAAGTTGAAAAGCTGACAAGAATAAGGCGATAACCAGAAGCAGGGTAAATACAGGGTCAACCATGCTTCTGGAGTCCATGAACCTGCTAAAACTCTATTAATTCCTATCTTCATTACTGTCGTATATTTCTTTAATCTGAGCTGGGGCTTGCCCAATTTCCTATTTGCCCTGCAGGTGTGACAAGCTTAGATACAATGATTCAGGAGGATCTGTAGGGGCTATTCCTACTTCTCTATTCATTGTAATATTAAGTCCATTTTCTTGGTACATCTTACATCATTCATTATTTGGAATAGCATCTATTCTTCCAAAATCTGTCCCTGCTCTTAATAAAGCAGTAAACAATCCTTTCCTTGATAATCTATTCTAACTTTGAATCTGCTGGCTATTTATTCTCCTCTCTCTAAGAAATTTAGCTTTTCCCCATTCCCCTAAGTCACCTCACTGTGAAATCTTATCCAGCACCTCCAAAAGAGGTAAGAAACCTGGCATAAATTATGAATTTACTTCAGTCCTTGAGGATCTATCAAGTCATCACATTGGTCATCTGCCACTCTCTGATTCCTAGACGCCTAAGGGATTCTGAATATCTGGTTAAAATAGGGACAATCAAGTATATGAATCCAAAGATACTCATATCCACCAGAAATCCCAAGTCTTGGGGTATTAAGTGACTCTACTTAGTAAAGAGACACCAATAAGTAAAGTCAGAATTAGGTGCTTGTAAGCAGAAGGAGCTGTCTTCACCATGATATTTCTATGAGGAACCATTAAGGGAGTGCTATGGTAAGCATCGGTGTCAGTGTCTCCAACCGTTATTGCAGTTTTGTTACCTCTTCCTTTAACTTTCTCATACAGTCTTTAAGTAAATACCAGGGTCTATCTCCACTAGGCCACATAGAGTCAGTGAGATACAGCTTACTGCATCCCTCTGCAGCCAAAGGTAACCGATTAGTTGCACTGTTACTTCCTTGCATATGGCAAACCCTAAAAATTTGCTGTACCAAAAGATTCAGACTAATACCGATGAATTTCAAACAATCTATGCTGTCTATCTCTACTCCTCAGGCCCCTTCATCAGTGATTGTCACCATCCAACATACTAATGATTCTTGCATTTTGGTGGTGAATCAACTCAAAATATCTGTGACCTCCTGCTGAATAAAATCTTCAGTCACTTCCCTAGACACTGTGGTTCCTCCTAGTTTTCCTGCTTCTGTCTTAATATTGGACAAATGTCTGCATTCCTAGAAGCCTCCTCATATAACTTTGTTTCATTTTCCTACCATGTGTCTTCCTGTCAGGTGTGTGGGTCCCAATCAGGCCCAGTCTGTGCAACAATTGCATGCACCTTCCTCTTGTTAACTTTTCTCTTCTTTTTCTGAGCTGAACTCACAGTTGCTTTTTCTTCTACCACCTGAAAATTTCTAGCTTGCTCTTCTAAAGGAAAGTTCAAACACTGTAGCATGGAAGGCTTCTCATGCAAATCAGCTAATTCCTTTATCATTTGAATCTTTTCCTCCAGCAATTTGTCTCCACTTTTACATATAATATGATAACTTGTTGCAAGGTCCAGCCTTTTCTACGCACCCTTACCATTTCTTTCCCTGGTTCTATTGGTATTTCTTGCAAACATCTTCCTAAATGTCTTGGTCCTCCCTTCTTTAGCCACAGTTCCCAGTTTTCGCCAAGTTCTGTGCTTTTAACCCACTCTCTCACCAGGGGGGAATAAGGTAGATCCTCCCATCCTGGGATATCCTTTTCCCTCCCTAGAGCCATCCTGTCTCCAAGTACAGGTTTTATATTTTGTGATTGTGTTTTTGACGCCAAATATATTGCCAGTGCGATACCCACAGCAGCTGCTATGAATATGCTGGTGTATTTCCAGGTTTGAATCACCAGTTATAACAGACTCTGTAGCTCAAAGATGAAACCAAGACATTTACTCAAATACCAGGAAGTCAAATCCATCATAGTAATAAAGAAGTCTATACACATTCCCAATGCAAAGAGCACCGCCATCCCCAAGTCTTCCCTCCATTCAGGCTTCCCCATGAATAAGCTCCCTTAAGCAAAATCACTCCCTCTCTCACTCACACTAGCTGCTCTGCCTGTATCTGCCTCTCTCTCTCTCCCAGCTCTGTTTGCTCTGTTTTACCCACTCAGTTGCTGCTCCACTCCTTCCTGCTCCATCTGTTCAGTGAGCTCCTCCCACTGTAGGTTCATGTGACTCAGGCTTCCATGTGACTCAGGGGCTCAAAGCAGGTCACATAGGCCCATTAATACATGGGAAAGATCTTCCTGTTGCATTAACATTACAATAAGATGCCATACACTGAAGTCCTTTCTTGAACTAAACTGCCAAGCATTCAAACTCTAATACAGAGAACACAACTCTGATGGCCTGGCCACATCGTTCAAATGCCAGATGTACATTTACCTAAAAAACAATTTTAAGGAAAACTCATGACAGGCAGATGATCATACATTGGTGAGAACATATATACAAGGACACTCTCAAGGAATCTCCAAAGAACTTTGGAATTAATTGTGAAACATGGGAGGCACTTGCAAAAGACTGCCTGCCATAACATGCTCACATAAAAGAAGGTGTCATGCTCTATAAGCAAAGCACAATTGCAGTAGCTCAAAAGAAACATGAAATGTAAAAATTTTGAGGCATTTGCACTCCAACTGTCCATTTGGACTATTTCTACCCAAGCTATGGTAGAGCCTTTTGACATTATAGTGATTTGATCAGCCACAGTCAGACACTGTACCTTGACTCCAAGATAGTGATGTCATTCTGGTCCTCTTTGAGAATAAAGGACAACAATCAACCCACCAGGCAACTAATATTTGCCATTTCCTTTCAGAAAACTCCATTCCTTTAATGTTTATTCCATCTGTCTATATTCCCCAAACCTAATCCTTACTGTAGTTGCCTGACAGTCTCCATATTATTCTCCCTCTTCATTCATTAAGTGATTACCTGATGCACAGGTTTGGATGTCTGGTTTTTTTCCTCCAACCTAAACTTTGGCCTTATAACTGAGGCAGACTTTCTACATAAACATTAGCATCACTTTAAATATTTGGGGCTTTCTTTCAGATCTTCAACTACTTCAAGTACATTGAACCATACTTTTAATCCACTTCAGGCACTCACAGGGATGATCACATACTGTCTCATTATAGCACAACCTCCATGACCTTCAATGCTGAAATTGATCTTTCTGATCTATTATCTTTATATTTATCTTTCCATCTCTTCTTTCTCATTCATCCAAATGTATACTTCATCATCAGGACCTCATTTTCAATTAATTTCAGTCTCCTATAAATATGAGAAATCAAACTCTGGTCATCTCATTTTCTATCCTATCTAGAGAATAGAAAATCAGAAGCCTTTTGACTGAGATCTGTCTCTCTCTTGGAAGGAAAAGTAAAACTGAGCATTGTGTTATCTTACCTCATTCCTAGACAACAGTTCGTAGAAGACTGCATTCCAGTAGGAAAAGGAATTACAGCAGTCTTTTTCTCTTCTATTTGCTCTCTCTCTCTCTCTCTCTCTCTCTCTCTCTCTCTCTCTCTCTCTCTCTCTCTCTCTCTCTCTCTCTCTCTCTCTCTCTCTCTCTCTCTCTCTATCTCTCACCCCCTCTCTTTCTCTCCCTCTGTCTTTCCCTTTCCCTCCCTCCCTCCACCCCTCCACCTCCCCTTTCTCTACCTACCTCCCTCCTTCCATAATCTTTCTACCTTCCACCTTCTCTCTCTCTTTGAAATAAAGTATATCAACAGTGGAGCCAAGATGGCAGATCAGAGGCAGTAACTCAGCTAAACCCTTCAAACATTCTCATCCAAACAATTTTTTTTTCTTTTTTTTTTATTATTTTTTTTAATGCAATTTATTTATTTAACATATTTGGTTTTCAGCATTGATTTTCACAACAGTTTGGATTACAAATTTTCTCCCCATTTCTGCCCTCCCCCCCCACTCCAAGATGGCGTATATTCTGGTTGCCCTGTTCCCCAGTCAGCCCTCCCCTCTATCATCCCCCTCCCCTCTCATCCCCTTTTCCCTTCCTTTCTTGTAGGGCAAGATAAATTTCTACGCCCCATTGCCTGTGTATCTTATTTTTTAGTTGCATACAAAAACTTTTTTTGTTTTTGAACATCTGATTTTAAAACTTTGAGTTCCAAATTCCCTTCCCTCTTCCCTTCCCACCCACCCTCCCTAAGAAGTTGAGCAATTCAACCTAGGCCACACATGTATTATTATGTATAACCCTTCCACAATATTCATGTTGTGAAAGGCTAACTACATTTTGCTCCTTCCCAACCCATCCCGCTTTATTGAATTTTCTTCCTTGACCCTGTCCCCTTTCCAAAGTGTTTGTTTTGATTACCTCCACCCCCATCTGCCCTCCACTCCATCATCCCCCTGTCTTTTATTTTTTTTTTTTTATCTTCCTCCCTCTTCTTTCCTGTGGGGTAAGATACCCAACTGAGTATGTATGGTATTCCCCCTCAGGCCAAATCTGATGAGAGCAAGGTTCACTCATTCCCCCCTCACCTGCCCACTCCCCTCCTCTCCTAGAACTGCTTCCTCTTGCCACCTTTATGGGAGATAATCCACCCCATTCTATCTCTCCCTATCTCCCTCTCTCAGTAAGTTACTCTCTCATCCCTTAATTTCATTTTATTTCTTTTAGCTATCTTCCCTTCATCCTCAACTCACCCTGTGTCTGCTCTCTCTCTTTTACATATATATATATATATATATATATATATATATATATATATATATATATATATATATATATATACACATACATACACATACATACATATACACATAGATACATGCATACATACACATTCACTTATATATATACATAAACATATATATATGCATATATATATATATGCATATTCCCTTCAGCTACCCTAATACTGAGGTCTCATGAATCATACTCATCATCTTTCCATGTAGGAATGTAAACAAAACAGTTCAACTTTAGTAAGTCCCTTGCAATTTCCGTTTCTTGATTACCTTTTCATGCTTCTCTTGATTCTTGTCTTTGAAAGTCAAATTTTCTATTCAGTTCTGGTCTTTTCACTGAGAAAGCTTGAAAGTCCTCCATTTTATTGAAATTCCATATTTTGCCTTGGAACATGATACTTAGTTTTGCTGGGTAGGTGATTCTAGGTTTTAATCCTAGCTCCATTGACCTCCGGAATATCGCATTCCAAGCCCTTCGATCTCTTAATGTAGAAGCTGCCAGATCTTGGGTTATTCTGATTGGGTTTCCACAATATTCAAATTGTTTCTTTCTGGCTGCTTGCAGTATTTTCTCCTTGATCTGGGAGCTCTGGAATTTGGCAACAATATTCCTAGGAGATTTCTTTTTGGGATCTATTTGCGGAGGCGATCGATGGATTCTTTCAATTTCTATTTTGCCCTGTGGCTCTAGAATATCAGGGCAGTTCTCCTTGATAATTTCCTGAAAGATGGTATCTAGGCTCTTTTTTTGATCATGGCTTTCAGGTAGTCCAATAATTTTTAAATTATCTCTCCTGGATCTATTTTCCAGGTCAGTGGTTTTTCCAAGGAGATATTTCACATTGTCTTCCATTTTTTCATTCCTCTGGTTCTGTTTTATAATATCCTGATTTCTCATAAAGTCACTAGCTTCCACTTGCTCCAATCTAATTTTTAAAGTAGTATTTTCTTCAGTGGTCTTTTGGACCTCCTTTTCCATTTGGCTAATTCTGCCTTTCAAGGAATTCTTCTCCTCATTGGCTTTTTGGAGCTCTTTTGCCATTTGAGTTAGTCTATTTTGTAAGGTGTTGTTTTCTTCAGTGTATTTTTCAGTATTTTTTGGGTCTCCTTTAGCAAGTCATTGACTTGTTTTTCATGGTTTTCTCGCATCCTTCTTATTTCTCTTCCCAATTTTTCCTCTACTTCTCTAACTTGCTTTTCCAAATCCTTTTTGAGTTCTTCTATGGTCTGGGGCCAGTTCATGTTTTTCTTGGAGGCTTTGGTTGTAGGCTCTATGACTTTGCTGTCTTCTTTAGGCTGTATGTTTTGGTCTTCTTTGTCACCAAAGAAAGAATCCAAAGTCTGAGACTGAATCTGGGCGCGTTTTCGCGTCCTGGCCATATTCCCAACCAACTAACTTGACCCTTGAGTTTTTCAGTGGGGTATGACTGCTTGTAGATTACAGAGTTCTATGTTCTACGTTTGGGGGGGAGGTGCCAGCTCTGTCAGAGCCGCACTCCTCCTTCCCCAAGGACCCCCCGCCCCCTCCAATCTAATTTTTAAAGTAGTATTTTCTTCAGTGGTCTTTTGGACCTCCTTTTCCATTTGGCTAATTCTGCCTTTCAAGGAATTCTTCTCCTCATTGGCTTTTTGGAGCTCTTTTGCCATTTGAGTTAGTCTATTTTGTAAGGTGTTGTTTTCTTCAGTGTATTTTTCAGTATTTTTTTGGGTCTCCTTTAGCAAGTCATTGACTTGTTTTTCATGGTTTTCTCGCATCCTTCTTATTTCTCTTCCCAATTTTTCCTCTACTTCTCTAACTTGCTTTTCCAAATCCTTTTTGAGTTCTTCTATGGTCTGGGGCCAGTTCATGTTTTTCTTGGAGGCTTTGGTTGTAGGCTCTATGACTTTGCTGTCTTCTTTAGGCTGTATGTTTTGGTCTTCTTTGTCACCAAAGAAAGAATCCAAAGTCTGAGACTGAATCTGGGCGCGTTTTCGCGTCCTGGCCATATTCCCAACCAACTAACTTGACCCTTGAGTTTTTCAGTGGGGTATGACTGCTTGTAGATTACAGAGTTCTATGTTCTACGTTTGGGGGGGAGGTGCCAGCTCTGTCAGAGCCGCACTCCTCCTTCCCCAAGGACCCCCCCCCCCCTCCAATCTAATTTTTAAAGTAGTATTTTCTTCAGTGGTCTTTTGGACCTCCTTTTCCATTTGGCTAATTCTGCCTTTCAAGGAATTCTTCTCCTCATTGGCTTTTTGGAGCTCTTTTGCCATTTGAGTTAGTCTATTTTGTAAGGTGTTGTTTTCTTCAGTGTATTTTTCAGTATTTTTTTGGGTCTCCTTTAGCAAGTCATTGACTTGTTTTTCATGGTTTTCTCGCATCCTTCTTATTTCTCTTCCCAATTTTTCCTCTACTTCTCTAACTTGCTTTTCCAAATCCTTTTTGAGTTCTTCTATGGTCTGGGGCCAGTTCATGTTTTTCTTGGAGGCTTTGGTTGTAGGCTCTATGACTTTGCTGTCTTCTTTAGGCTGTATGTTTTGGTCTTCTTTGTCACCAAAGAAAGAATCCAAAGTCTGAGACTGAATCTGGGCACGTTTTCGCGTCCTGGCCATATTCCCAACCAACTAACTTGACCCTTGAGTTTTTCAGTGGGGTATGACTGCTTGTAGATTACAGAGTTCTATGTTCTATGTTTGGGGGGGGGGTGCCAGCTCTGTCAGAGCCGCACTCCTCCTTCCCCAAGGACCCCCAGTCCAGACTGGGCTCAGATCTTCGGCAGGCTGTGCACCCCTGCTGTGATCCGCCACTTAATTCCTCCCACCAGGTGGGCCTGGAGCCGGAAGTAACAACAGCTGTAGCTGCCCCACCTCCGCTGCCCCCGGGGCTGGAAGCCGAACCGCGAACTCCTTCCACTCCCGCAGCTTTTCCCACTAACCTTCTCCGCAGTCTTTGTTGTTTGTGGGTCGAGGGGTCTGGTAACTGCTCACGTATTCAGGGCGCTAGGGCCCCCTCCGCCCAGCTTCTGGACTGGATCGTCCACGCCGCTCAGGCTGGGCTCTGCTCCACTCCGTTCCCAGCTCCCAGCTCCCAGCTCCGTGTGGAATAGAGCTCACCCAGAGACTATCCGGGCTGTCCTGGGCTGGAGCCCTGCTTCCCTCTGCTGTTCTGTGGGTTCTGCCGTTCTAGAATTGGTTCAGAGCCATTTTTATAGGTTTTTGGAGGGACTCGGGTACAGAGCTCACTCTAGTCCGTGCTTACCAGCCGCCATCTTGGCTCCGCCCCTTCTCATCCAAAGAATTTTAAAATAACTTCTCAAATTAAATTCTGGAGTGGAAGAGCCAACAAAAAGTCAGAGTGAGACACTTTCTAGCCTAAGGAAACTTAGAAGATTGACAGAAGAGTTCTCTGGCATAGTAGGCAAGGGCAGCCAGGAGTGCAATAGATAGTGACATGAGCAGGACTTTAAAAGCTTCTAAACTATTGGAAATTTTGGGTCCCCTCAGGCCCCCAGTAAGGGGTTTGAACAACTGGTTAGAAAGGGATTATAAGGGATGTTTTGTTAGCATTAGGTGTAGTTGGCACTGATAGGCATATCTAAGGGCCATAAATAGTTATCGGTTGTAGTTGCAGGGAGAAGGGTAATTGTGGTTGATTATCATGGAGCAAGGACCCTGGTCATAGTTCCAGGACCAAGACAAGGGCTAGAACTTGTGGCTCTAGAAAATCAGGGGCATTTCCTGAGTAAAGACCAGAGCACAAGTCAGGAAAGCAGTCATTTCACCTTTCCTGAAATCATATCACCTTGGAAACACTAAAAACCTGCAAACCCCCAGAACTACCTCTGAAAACAGCAGCACAAAAAAGCCTGAACCTTAGGACATTGTCTTTCCACCCACAGGCCAACAGATTAAAACTCTAATGTAGGGGACCCTTGTCAGCATTCCAGTGCAGTAAGGATGCTTGTGGTCACTCATAAGCCAGGAGAGTAATAAACACAGATCTAGTTAGATCATACCACCTTGAAAGAAAGTGAACACATAAAGACCCCAAGAACTACATCTGAAAATAGTGGCACAAGAAACCTGAATCTGGTGGTGAAACCAAGAAGGTAGAGAGAAGCAAGGAAGTTGCCTGAGTTCTCCCCAGTTTCCCTTGGAAACAATGTTAAATCCAGCCTCTACACAGATTCTAGAGCTACAGAACTCACAAAAAGACAGAGTGAAACGATTTCTGGCTAAAGTTAACTTAGAAAGACTTCAGGAAGTGTCTGTATCACTTGGGTAAAAGAGGAGCCCAGCCCCATGCAGACAGTGTCCAAGCAATCTAGCAGAAAGCTCTGAGGTACAGCACAGATCAGCAATCCTTGATCCTGGATCAGTAGGCTAAAGACACAGCAGGATAGCTGTTAGGGGTCCAGGCCCAGTGCAATAGGCAAATGGCCAGTTCCAGAACCCTGGCATAAAAGGTGTGACTAGGCTGGGCCACCCCCACACTATGGCCAAGCTGCAATCACCTGAGGTTGTAATGTGAAAAGCTAGTGACCAGATGCATAGCATCTAATACAAGAAGCTTGGGACAGCATTCCCTGTGCCCCTGGAGCAGAGCTCAACATTAAAAAATGAGAACAAAAGTTCTGACCGTAGAAAGCAAGCATGGCAACTGGGAAGATCACAACACAAACTCAGAAGAGAACAATAAGGTCAAAATGCCTACAAGTAAAGGATCAAAGGGGTATATGAATTTATCTCAAGTCCAAAATGTCCTCTTGAAAGAGCTCAAAAAGGATTTTAGAAATCAAGAAAGATAAGAGAAAAACTGGGGAAAGAAATGAGAACTATGTAGGAGAATAATGAAAAAAAGAGTCAAAGCTTAGAAAAGGAAGCACAAAAATTGAACAAAATAATGACTTAAAATAGAATTGATCAAAATTGGAAAAATCCACTGAAGAAAGCAATTCCTTTAAAAGTAGAATTGGTCAAACAGAAAAGGAGGTACAAAATTAACTAAAGAAAAAAAATGTTCCTTAAAAGTTAGAATTGGGCGAGTGGAAACTAATGATTCTATGAAACATCAAAATTCAGTCAAACAAAATAAAAAAGAATGAAAAAATAAGAAAAATTTAAAGTACCTCATTGGAGAAACAACTGACCTGGGAAATACATCCAGGACAGGTAATTTAAGAATCATTGGACTACCTGAAAGCCATGTAAAAAAAGAGCCTGAATAGCATCTTTTAAGAAATTACCAGGGAAAACTACTCTGCTATTCTACAATCAGAGGATAAAAGACATTGAAAGAATCCACCAATCACCTCCTGAAATAGATACCCAAATAAATACTCCAAGGAATATTGTAGGCGAATTCCAGAATCATCAGGTCAAGGAGAAAATACTGCAAGCAGCCAGAAAGAAACAATTCTAATATCAAGGACCCACAGTCAGGATTACATGGAACTTAGCTTCTATATTAAAGGATTGCAGGGCTTAGAATATGATATTCTAGAAGGCTAAGGAGCTTGGATTACAACCAAGAATCCACTACCCATCAAAATTGAGCATAATCCTGCAGGGCAAAAGATAGACATTTAACAAAATGGAGACTTTCAGTAAAATAGGAGCCTTTCAGACTTTCCTGATGAAAAGACCAGAGCTGAGCTGAAAATTCAGTCTTCATATACAAGACTCAAGAGAAGCATAAAAAGTTAAACAGAAAAGGAAAAAAAAGTTATTTAATAAAATTAAACCATTTACATCCTTACTTGGGAAGATTATACTGGTTACTCTTGATAACTGTATCTTCATTAGGGCAACTAAGGGGAGTGTACATAGACAAAGGGTTTGGGTATGAGTTGACTTTGATGTGATGATATAAAAAAATTAAGGGAAGAAAAGCGTATTATGCTGGGAGAAGAGGAAAGGGGGAGGCAGAATAGGGTAAATTATATCACTTGAAGAGACACAAAAGACCTATGACAGTTGATGCAAAGAAGGGACAGATGATCATTGTCTGAACATTATTCTCATCAAAAATTTCATCAAAAAGTATGACAATAATGAGACAATATACCAAAATTTATGGGATACAGGTAAAACAGTACTTAGGGGAAAATTTAGATCTCTAATTGCTTACATAAATAGAATAGAGAAAGAAGAGATCAATAAATTGACCGTGCAACTAAAACACCTAGAAAAAGAACAAGTTAAAACTCCCCATTTAAATACCAAATTAGAAATCCTGAAAGTCAAACAAGAGATTAATAAAAGTGAAAATGAGGAAACTACTTCACTAATGAATAAAATTAAGAATTTATGGGAAAAATAAGTAAACATTTGGTTAATTTGATTTTTAAAAAAAAGAAAGAAGAAAACCAAACTACCAGTATCAAAAATTAAAATGGTGAATTAACCATCAATGAAGAGGAAATTAAAACAATAATTAGAAGCCATGTTGCCCAAATGTATACCAACAAAATTGACAATATAAGTGAAATGTATGATTATTTGTAAAAATATAGGTTGGCCAGATTAACAGAAAAGGAAATAAAATACTTAAATAACCCGATTTCAGAAAAATAAAATGAAACAACCAATCAATGATATCTCTGAGAAAATGTTTCCAGGCCACGTGTATTTACAAATGAATTCTACCAAACATTAAGAGAATGATTAATTCCAATACTATGAAAATTGTTTGGAAAAATAGGTGGAGTTCTTCCTACCAATTTATTTTGTGATGCAATGATGATGCTGATACCTAAACCATGAAGAGCCAAAATAGAGAAAGATAATTATAGACCAATGTCTCTAATGAATATTGATGCAAATTTTTCAAAATAAAATATTAGAAAGAAATTGTAACAATTTTTTTTCACCAGGATAATATAATATAATCAGGTTCAATATACCAGGAATGCAAGGCTGGTTCAATATTAGGAAAATTATCAGCATGATTGATCGTATCAATAACAAAACCAGCAGAAATTATGTGATTATCTTAGTACATACAGAAAGAGCTTTTGGAAAAATACAGCATCCATTCCTATTAAAAACACTAGAGAGCATTGGAATAAATGAAGCTTTCCTTAAAATGATAAGCATTATCTACCTAAAACCATTAGCAAGCCTTCAATGTAATGGGATATGCTAGAAGCATTTCCATTAAGATTGGGGTGAAATAAGGATGCCCAGTATCACAACTATTATTCAATATTGTACTAGAAATGTTAGCTTTAGCAATAAGAGAAGAAAAAGCAAGCGAGGGAATTAGAATAGGCAATGAGGGAAAAAACCTATCCCTCTTCACAAATAACATGGTCTACAGAGAGAATTAACTAAAAAGCTACTTGAAACAATTACCAGCTTTAGTAAAGTGGCAGGATATAAATAAACCCACATAATTCATCAGCATTTCTATATATTACCCACAGAGCCCAGTAACAAGAGACAGAAAGAGAAATTCCATTTAAAGTAACGGTAGAAAATATAAAATATTTGAGAGTACCTGCCAAGAAAAACCCAGAAACTATATGAACACAATTACAAATCACTTTTCACACAAATAAAGCAAATCTAAACAACTGGAAAAATAGTAAGTGCTCATGGGTACTCCAAGCTAGTATAATACAAATGACAATTCTACCTAAATTAATTTCTTATTCAGTGCCATACCAAACTACCAAAAATGATTTGATAGAGCTAGATAAAATAATAACAAAATTCATCTGGAAGAACAAGAGGTCAATAATATTAAGGGAATTAATTGAGAAAATGAAAGTAAGGTGGCCTAACCACATCTGAGCTTAAACAATTTTACATAGCAGCAATCATCAAAACCATTTGGTACCTACTAAGAAATATAGTGGTGGCTCAGTGGAATAGATAAGGTACACAAGCTACAGTAGTAAATGACTATAGTAATCTACTCTTTGATAAACCCCAAGACTCTAGTTTCTAGTATAAGAACCCACCATTTGACAAAAATTGCCAGGAAAAATGGAAAATTGTGTCACACAAACTAAGTGTAGACCAACAACTCACACCATATGCTAAGAAAAGGTCAAAATGGGTGCATGTTTTAGACATAAAGATTGATACCATAATCAAACTCAGAAAGCAAGGAATGCTTTACATGTCAGATCTATGGGAGGGGGGATTTATGGCCAAACAAGAGACAGAGATCATTTTGAAATGTCAAATGGATAATTTTGATCACATTAAATTTTTATAAAAAGTTTTTGCACAAACAAAACATTTGCAACCAAGATTACAAAGAAAGCAGAAACCCAGAAAACAATTTCTATAAAGAAAGTAAGAAAGAAAGAAAGAAAAAAAGAAAGAAAGGAAGAAAGAAAGAAAGAAAGAAAGAAAGAAAGAAAGAAGAAAGAAAGAAAGAAAGAAAGAAAGAAAGAAGAAAGAAAGAAAGAAAGAAAAGAGGAAGGAAGGAAGGAAACAAGGAAGGAGGGGGGAAAGGAAGGAAGGAAGAAAGGAAGGAAGGAAGAAAGGAAGGAAGGAAGGAAAGAAGGAAGGAAGGAAAGAAGGAAGGAAAGGACATCTAAATTCTGGGACAGTGCCTCCTCTACCCTGGGAGCAATGTCTAATTTAACAGAAAGTTACAAGTCAAGAAATGGGAGGGAGAAATGAACCAACAACAGCAAAAAAGATCCTGACCATAGAACATTACTGTGGTGAAAGGGAAGAACAATACACTGACCAAGGAGAAGACAAGTTCAAAACTTCTACATTGATGGCCCCAATGAAAAATGTAAATTTGTCTCAGGCCCTAAAAGATTTATTTGAACAGCCACCCAAAATTTAAAAATCAAATAAGAATTGTACAGGAAGAAATGGTAAATGAAATGGTATGATGTAAGTAGCTCATAAAAAAGTCACTACTGTAGTAATCTACTGTTGGATAAACCCAAAAGCTCCAGCTTTTGGGATAAGAACTCACTATTTAACTAAAACTGCTAGGAAAACTGGAAAATAGTATGGCAGAAACTAGGCATACACTAACATCTTACACCACATAACAAGATAAAGTCAAAATGAGTACATGATTTAGATATAAAGGCTAATAATATAAGCAAACTGGGAGAGCAAGGAATAGTTTATCTGTCAGATCTATGCAGAGCAGAAGAGTTTATGGCCAAACAAAAGATAGAAAATATTATGAAATAAAAATGGATAATTTTGATTATATTTAATTGAAAAGTTTTTTGCACAAACAAAGCCAATACAACCAAGATTAGAATGGAAGCAGAAAGCTGGGAAACATTTTTTTTACAACCAGTGTCTCTGATAAAGTCTTCATTTCTAAAATATATAGAGAACTGAATCAAATTTATAAGAATACACGTCATTCTCCAATTGACAAGTACTCAAAAGATATGACCAGGAAAATTTCAGAGGAATAAATTAAAGCTATCTATAATCATATGGAAAAAATGCTCTAAATCACTATTGATTAGAGAAAAACAAATCATAACAACTCTGAGTTGCCACATCACACATATCAGAGTTGCTAACATGAGAAAACAGGAAGACTATAAATGTTAGAGAAGATGTGGGAAAATTGGAACACTAATGCATTTTTGGTGGAATTGTGAACTGATCCAATCATTCTGGAGAGCAATTTGGAACTATGTCCCAAGGGCAACCCAACTATGCATAATCTTTGACTCAGCAATACCACTTCTAGGTGTGTATCCCAAACAGACCATAAAAATGGGGAAAGGACCCACATGTATAAAAATATCTATAGCAGCTCTTTTTGTCTTGGAAGAGAATTGGAAATTGAGGGGATGCCCATCAATTTGGAAATGGCTGAACAAGTTGTGGCATATGAATACAATGGAATACTATTGCTCCATAAGATACGATGAGCAAGCAGATGTTAGAAAAACCTGGAACGACTTAGGTGTAGTCAAACTGAGTGAAGTGAGTAGGATCAAAAGAACACTGTACACAGTAAGAGCAATATTGTATAATGACTAACTCTGGTAGATTTAGCTTTTTGCAGCAATGCAAGGATCTAAGACAACTCCAAAAGATTCATGATGAAAAATCCTATCAACATCCAGAAAAAGAACTATGGAGGCTGAATACAGATTGAAGCATACTATTTGCTCTCTCTCTCTCTCTCTCTCTCTCTCTCTCTCTTTCTCTCTCTCTCTCTCTCTCCCTCTCTCTCTCTCTCCCAGTTTCTTCTTTCATGTGCTTTATCCCTCTGGAGGTCTTGCAGTGGGGCAGTAGCAGCAGCAGAAGCTCCTGAAGCTGCCTCCAGAGCACCAGCATCAGCGGCTTCCCGAGTTCCTGGCTCACATGGTGGGAGGAATCTAGCAGCAGATCAGAGCAGGAATGCAAGGAGCACTTTGTGGGCACAGAGGCAGATTTTCTTGCTGTGCCCTGCTTGGATCTGAATTGCGGTCCTGGCTGGCAGTTCCTGGGGGAGGAGGAGCACTGCTGTGACAGAGCCTAGCGGGGTTGGTGGAGTAGAAGTAACTCTGAAAACAGCAGTGCTTGGACCCTAAAGCTTGGGACAAAGTACTCTCTACTCTACGAGCAGCCATATCCTGACAAAAAGCTCAAGGGTAAAGTAGTTGGCTGGGAACATGAACAGACAGCAAAAACGAACTCAGATTCAAACTTAGACTCAAAATTAGACTCTAGATTCCATTTTTGGTGAACTGTTATGTTTACATACCTACACGGAAAGATGATGTGTGTAATTCAGGAGACCTTTCTCAGTATTAGGGGAGTTGAAGTGAATATAGACAGAGAGCACAGGATGAGTTGAATGTGAAGGGATGATATCTAAAATACTGAAATAAATTTAAGGGGTGAGAGAGGAACATATTGAGAGAGGGAGAAAAGGAGAGATAGAATGGGGTAAATTATCTCACACAAAAGTGGCAAGGAAAAGCAGCTCTGTTGGAAGGGAAGAGGGGGCAGGTGAGGGGGAATGAGCAAACCTTACTCTCATCAGATTCCACTTGAGGAGGGAATAACACACACACTTAATTGGGTATCTTACTCCACAGGAATGTAAGGGGAAGGGGATAAAAAGGAGGGATGATAGAAGGGAGGGCAGATGGGGGAGGAGGTAATCAAAAGCAAACACATTTGAATAGGGATAGGTTTAAGGGAGAAAACTGAATAAAGGGTGACAGGATAGGATGGAAGGAAATATAGCTAGCCTTTCACAACATGAGCACTGTGGAAGTGTTTTGTATCATGATACATGTTTTATCTGTGTTGAATTGCTTTCCTTCCTAGGGAGGGTGGGTGGGAAGTGAAGAGGGGAGAGAATTTGGAACTCAAAGTTTTAAAAGCAGATGTTTAAAAAATATTTTTTGCATGCATCTGGGAAACAAGATATATAGGGAATGGGGCATAGAAATCTATCCTGCCATACAAGAAAGTAAGGGGAAAGGGGATGGGGAGGGGGGGTTGAGGTGACAGAAGGGAGAGCTGACTGGGGAATGGGGCAATTGGAATGTATGCCATCTTGGTTTGGGAGGGAGGGTAGAAATGGGGAGAAAATTTGTAACACAAAATCTTGTGGAAATCAATGTTGAAAACTAAAATATTAAATAAAATATATACAGGAACAAATTAGAATTGGGAATCTAGTGATTCCATGAGTCATGAAGAAACAATTAAAAACTCAAAACAATGAAAAAATAGAGGAAAGTATGAAATATCTCTTTGGAATAAAAACAACTGTTCTCAAAAATGGATTAAGGAGAGGTAGCCATAATAATTTTTAAAAAGGAGCCTTGATTTTGTTTTTCAAAAAATTATCAAGGAAAACTGCTTCTATATTCTAGAACCAGAAGTTACAATAGAAATTGAAAGAATCCACAAAACACTTCCTGAAAGAGATAGAAAATGAAAACTCCCAGGAATGTTATAGCCAAATGCCAGAGCTCCAAGGTCAAGGAGAAAATATTGCAAGCAACTAGAAAGAAGAAATTCAAATATCATGGAGCCACAATTAGAATGACATAAAATTTAGCATCTTGTATACTTAAGGATAGAAGGATTCAGAATATGATATTTCAGAGGGAAAAGGAGCTAAGGAATACAATCAAGAATCAATCTCAGATTAGCTAATATGACAAAAAAAGGAAAATTTCAAATACTGGAAAAGATGAGCAAAAATGATTACAGAAATGAATTGTTGGTAAAGTTGTGAACTGATTAAGCCATTCTAGAGAGCAGTTTGGAACTAAGCCCAAAGGGGTATAAAATCTGGCATATGGTTGACCCAGCAATATTACTACTAGGTCTATTTTATCCCGAAGAAATAAAAAGAGGACTTGCATGTACTCATATATGTATATGCATGTAAACATACGCATACATATACGGATACATACACATATATGTGTGTGTATGTACATGTATGTATATGTGTGTATATCACCTCTTTTTGTGGTGGCAAAGAATTGGAAATTGAGATATGCTTATCAGTTGGGGAATGGATTAACACATTGTATCTAATTATGTAATTCTGATAAATGACTGCTTTATTCTAAGAAATGAGGGGTTAGGTTCAGAACAAAAAAAAATAAGCTTGACAAGACCAGTATGAACTGATGCAATGCGAAGTAAGAAGAATCAGGAGATCACTGTGCACAGTAACAGCAATATTTTAATGATGATGTATTTTATTGATTTTGAGTTACAATTTTTCTCCCCATTTCTACCCTCCCCCCAAACCAAGATGGTATACATTCTGATTGCCCCATTCCCCAGTCAGCTCTCCCTTCTGTCACCTCAACACCCCCATCCTCTTTCCACTTGCTTTCTTGTGGGGCAAGATAGATTTCTATAGCACATTGCCTGTTTATCTTATTTCCCAGTTGTATGCAAAAACAACTTTTATTGAGCATCTGATTTTAGAACTTTGAGTTTGAAATTCTCTCCCTTCATCTCTCCCCATTCATCCTCCATAAGAAGGCAAGCAATTCAACACAGGCCACACGTGTATCTTTATGCAAAACACTTCTGCAATAATCATGTTGTGAAAGACTAACTATATTTCCCTTCATCCTGTCCTGTCTGCCTTTAGTCAATCTTCTCCCTTAACTCTGACCCTTTTCAAAAGTGCTTGCTTTTGAATACCTCCTCCCCCATCTCCCTTCCCTTCTATAATCCTCCCTTTCTTGTCCCCTTCCCCCTACTTTTCTGTCGGGTCAGATACCCAATTGAGTGTGTATGTTATTCCTTCCTTAAGTGGAATCTGATAAGAGTAAGATTCACTCATTCCCCCTCACCTGCCCCCTCTTCCCTGCCAACAGAATTGCTTTTTCGTGCCACTTTTATGTGAGATAATTTAGCCCATTCTAGCTCTCCTTTTCTCCCTCTCTCAATATATTCCTCTCTCATTCCTTAATTTGATTTCATTTTTTAGATGTCATCCCTTCATATTCAACTCACCCTGTGTCCTCTGTGTATATGTTTCCACAATACTCAATTTGTTTCTTTCTAGCACCTTGCAATACTTTCTCCTTGATCTGCGTCCTCAGGAATTTGGTGACAATATTCCTAGAAGTTTTAATTTTGGGATCTTTTTCAAGAGGTAATAGGTGGATTCTTTCAACTTTTATCTTACCCTCTGGCTCTAGAATATCAGGGCAGTTCTGCTTGATAATTTCTTGAAAGATGATATCTAGGCTCTTTTTTTGGATCATGGCTTTCATGTAGTCCAAATATTTTTAAATTATCTCTCCTGGATCTGTTTTCTAGGTCAGTGGTTTTCCAATGATATATTTCATATTGTCTTCCATTTTTTCATTCCTTTGGTTCTGTTTCATAATTTCTTGATTTTTCATAAAGTCACTAGCTTCTACTTGCTCCAATCTAATTTTTAACGTGGTACTTTCTTCATTGTTCTTTTGGACCTCCCTTTCCCTTTGGCTAATTCTGCATTTTAAGGCATTCTTCTCCTCATTGGCTTTTTGTAACTTTTTTGCCATTTGGGTTAGTCTATTTTTTAAGGTGTTATTTTCTTCAGTATTTTTCTGGGTCTCCTTTAGCTAGTTGTTGGCCTGTTTTTCATGATTTTCTTACATCACTCTCATTTCTCTTTCTAATTTTTCCTCTACTTCTTTTAGTTCCTTTTCCAAATCCTTTTTGAGCTCTTTCATGGCCTGAGATCAATTCACATTTTTCTTGAAAGCTTTTGATGTACGTTCTTTGACTTTGTCGACTTCTTCTGGCTGTATGTTTTGATCTTCTTTGTCACCAAAAAAGATTCCGTAGTCTGAGTCAGAGTCTGAGTCCTTTTATGCTACCTGCTGCTCATGTTCCCGTCCAGCTACTTGACCCTTGAGCTTTTGATCACGTTATGACTGCCTTCAGAGTAGAGGGTTCTCTGTCCCAAGCTTTAGGAGCTGCACTGCTGTTTTCAGTGCTACTTCTACTTCACCATTGCTGCAAGTTCTGCTACACCAGCACTCCTCCTCCCCCAAGAGCTGCCAACCAGGACTGCAACCCAATTCCAAACAGGAAAAGCAGGAGAACCCTGCCTCTGTGCCCACAAAGTGCTCCCTGCACTCCCACTTTGATCCACTGCTTGATTCCTCCCACCATGTAAGGAGTGAAAGGAGCAGAAGAGAGAGCAGACTGTGGAAGCAGCTGATGCTGGAGCTCTGGAAGCAGCCACAGGAATTGCTTTTTGCTGTGTTTCAGGTGTTAAATTGTTTACTAACATGTTCTGTCAAGTATTATAGAAGAACATATCCTTTTGTTATGATTACAGCACAGTCCGTTTATACACACAAGTACATTATATACACATGCACACATACACACATGCACATATCTGCACACATATACACATATATTCTTTTTTTAAGCTGCTATGTTATTTTAATTTTTTCCACAAAATTATAAAAGACCTTTATGAAATTCCACTGGATATCTGCCCAACTTTACCAATCATTTGATTCATTGGTGTTACTTTGTCATCCATTTCATAATGAGCACATTTTTTTAACTTTAAAGTCCAAGTTCTTCAATATTTCTCTCTTCAAATTTTTAGTAGTATCTTTACTTCACATCTTATTTCATCTAATCTAAGCTTACTTATGAAGCTTTTATCTAGTCACCTTGCACTGACTGATAATACATGTATTAGTATGTACCCTGAAGCTGAGAGTACTTTTGATGACAAGCAGTATGTATCATTCAGAAATTATACCTACTATTAAAACAGATGACAAAAATACCTGGAAAAAGGCACTGAAGATTCATGGAAAGGCATTGGAAGATAACTTCAGTATCTATTAGGAATGCATAATATAAACCTTTAATGCCACATCAAACAATTAAAGCTAACAAATAAGAATCTCATGGAATGGTATCTAGAAATAGAAAAAATGTTTTAAAAATTAAAGGTTCCCTTAATGAATATAAAACAAAAGTGAAAAGACCAAAGTGATCATAGTCAAAGTAGCACAAAAAAATAAACAGCAAAACAGCAATAAAAAAAAATGAAATAAAGAAGCCTGATATATAAAGCAACTTTAGGAGAGAGAAATTTCAAAGAAGACATATATGGAGAATGTTTTATTATTTCTATGTTTCCAAAAAAGCATAACATAATAAAAATGAAAATTGAATTAAATGAGAAATAAACAATGTATATACTTTAATTGTACTGAATGACAGAAGAGTAACATCAAGGAAGGTTACTGAAACCATAGTTTCTCTATAAAACTGGAAAAATGGGGCTTAGGAGAGTAGATCAGTTAAGACCCACAACTATTGACTCAAATGCTTCAGAATAACATATGAATTAAAAGCAAAACACTTCTCCAATAGCCTCTCAACTTTTTTTCTTAACAGAAGGCATGACATAACTATTACCACAAAATGAGTACACCAGTGACCTCTCCAAATATAGTCCTCTAACATGCTTATGTACTTTGTAAAGAAGCATTCACAGCTTGTAGCACTAATAACAAATATGAACACTTATAAGAAAACAATATATTGGCTGAGGAGGAAAAATGGTGTGCCAAAAATTCATAGTTATATAAAGAACAACTTATTAGCAATATGGTAATTATAGAACATGGAAATCAAAAAGTATCGTAAGTTGAGCCAAAATATCTTATTACTTTCATGAAGTACACTGGTAGCTTCAAACTACAAAAAAAAATAATAAGAGATTAAATAAATCCTTCATCTTGCGGAATCTTTTTGCAATGAGAGGAAATAAAAAATAATCAGAATTGAATATGTGTAAAATTCTTATCATACACCAATAAAAGGTAGGTGTGGTTGCACACACCTGTAATCTCATCTACCAGAGAGACTGAGGCTGGAGGATCTCTTGATCCACTGAGTTGTAGTGGGTTGTACCAAGTGAGTTTTCAAACTAAGTTCTGAATTACTACAGGTAAGCCCCCAGGGTGCCTAAGGAGTGAAACAGCCCAGGTCAAAAATGCAGCACATTGAAGTTCCCATAGCAATCAGTAGTGTTATTGGTCACATGAATAGCTCACATATTTCCAGCCCTGTCAAGATGGGCAGTCCTATATAAGAAAAAACTACAGCAGCAGCAGCAGCAGCAGAGTCAAGAAGAAACCATGAGTTTTAACAGGCAGATAGAAAAACTATGCAATTTTAGTGTTTTTTCCATGGCAGATTGTGAGAGGATTAAATAATAAAGCAATAAATTTCCATTTCAGGAAAACCTATATAACAGATACTAAACATTTTTTTCAAAGCTGTCTAGCTTTTCTTTGCTTCATTGTAGGTTTTCTTTTGTTCTCTGCCTTGCACTTTTTACTTTATTTTTCTCTCTCCCCTCCACCAAGAAGGCTACAATTAAGCAAGAATACACACACACACACACACACACACACACACACACACACAAACACTCATACACATATGTAAGACTGTACTATGTCTATTTCTACTTGTCATCTCTTTGTCATGTTTTCCTAAATCAGCCAGCTCATCATTTCCTTATGCCACCACAATATTCCAACTCAATTCCATTCTACCTGAGAGATTGTCTGTGTAAGTTTTTCCCCAATTTTGTGCATTCTTTCTATTCTTGGCTATGTAGGTTTTATTTATAGCCATCGATTTTAATTGAAAATCATCCAAATTATACATTTTGCACTTCAACAATGCTCTCACCTTATAATACAGTTGAAGGTCTGATACAACTAGATCTGTTTCCTTTACATCTTTTTTTTTCTATAGTTTCTTTGAAGTTTCTGGTATTTTGTCTTTCTGAATGAACTTTGTTATTATTTTTTTCTAACAAAGTAAGTTTTTTAGTAATTTAACTGGGATGGCCATTGCATAAGTAAATTAGTTAGGTAAAACTGTCATTTTTAAAATTATACTGGTTTTACCTACCTATGAACAACATATAATATTACTTCAATTATTTAGATTTAACTTTATTTGTAAAAAAAGTGTTTTATCTTTATATTCCTATAATTCCTGTGTGTGTTTTGACAGGTATACTCTTAGGTATTTTATACTGTCTAGATATTTTAAAGGGTCTGAAACAATGTTAATAATATGGCTGACATATCTAGCAGTTTCCATATTTTTTTCTCTTTTGATTGAATCTATTTTAGCTTCAATTTTGTCTGAAATCATGATTACTATTACTGTTTTTTAATGTAATAAATTCTAATCCTGACCTTTATTTTATGTGAGTATGTATATTTCCCATTTTATAGCATTTCCTGAAAGCAACGTATTGTTGAATTCAAATTTTAATCTGCTATCAATTTCCATTTTATGGCTAAACTCATCCCATTCACATTCTAAGGTATAATTACTTGTATATTTTTCTCCTTCCTACTATTCCTCACTATCCATCTTACCCTATTGCCCTCCTATTCCTTAAGCTACCCACCCTTCCAAGAATCCTTCCCTTACCCTCCCTCCCAATCTATCCACTTGCCTTCTTATTTCTTTCTGAATTTAGAAAACTTTTATATGCTTCTTTTTTGCCTCATTTTGTACGAAATATTTACTCCTTTGTATCTGTCCCTAAAGAATTTTATTTTTAAGAATAACCCATCATACTCAGCTTAGCCCAAGATTTTCTCTCAAACTAACCAAATAAAAATGCTCTCTCAAATTCTTTCAGATCCCTCTTGAGAAGTAAATGTAAACAGTTTTGAGAGAGGTAGAATCCACTAGGAGACAGAGTGTAGCAGATTTCCAAGCCGGGAGAGTTCAGAATGATAAGGAGCACCATACCAGAACAGGAGCAGGCTCAGCCTGTTGGCTGCATTGGTGATCCTCAGACCTCTCAGCATAATATAGCAATCTGTTGGAACTATCTGAGACACAAGTGCAGAGCCTGAGATAGCAGCAGCACCTGCTCCTGGAGTTATCAGCCCACAGTCTAAAGGTTTGAAACTCACTTTCTTGAACTTCCAGGAGCCATGATGACTCAGTAAATGCTAAGAACTCTAGTCCGTCCTTTAAATAACAGAGAGAACACTGCCCTAGGTGAAACCCTGGAATAGAGGAGCCAGAAGTGGGATTTCAAAAGTCTTTTGCCTCGGCATCTGGGGAGACCAACTCTTGTGGTGATGGAAGGAGACCAGTGAAGGAAGGGAGGTACCCCAGCAAGCCTCACCTTAGCAGACCAGTGGAAGTTCCTGAGCCCCAGGGGGGTGGAGCCAGCATGTGCCATCACCAGCACCCCAGGGACCCCCCCCAGGAAACTTAGAAAGACTTCACTGAGCCTTGATCCTTGGCACACACCAGGCAGTTTCACCTCAGCATCAAGTGAGTTGCAGCAGAATATAGCTTCTAGTTGACAACACCAGAGGCCATATTCCACAAAGCCTGTAACCAGACCACTAGCTCCCAACACAAGAAGTTTGGGAAAGAGCCCCCTGGGCCCCAGAAGCAGAAAAAAGCCAGGGAAAAGACAACTACCACAAAAATACAAGCTAGAAAAGTAAAAAAGACCATTGAACCATATTATGAGGACAGAGAAGATCGAAATATGAATTAAGAAGAAGACAGTATTGACACTATATGCACATCTGAAACCTCAAAAAGGAATATGATCTGGTCCCAAGCCCAAAAAGCATCCCTGGAAGAGCTCAAAGAGGATTTTAAGAGCCAAATTAGAGAAGTAAGAGAATTACAAAATTTAACAGGAGCAAATGAATCCTTGAAAAGTAAAATTGGCCATATGGAAAGAAGTTGCAGAGGATATCTGGAGAAAATAATTCATTAAAAATTAGAATTGGGCAAGTAGAAGCTAATGACTCTGAGGCATTAAGAATCAGTCAAACAGAATCTAAAGAATGAAAAAATAGAAGAAAATGTAAAATATCACATTGGAAAAACAACTGACCTGAAAAATAGATCCAGGAGAGATAATTTAAGAATTATTCATCTACCTGAAAGACATGAAAAAAAGTGCCTGGGCAATATCTTCCAAGAAATCCTCAAGGAAAACTTCCTCAAGGTCCTAGAAACAAGAGGATGAAATAATCATCAAAAGAATTCACTGATCATGTCCTGAAAGAGATCCCAAATTGAAAACTCCAAGGAATATTGTAGCCAAATTCCAAAATTATCAGGTCAAGGAGAAAATACTGGAAGCAGTCAAAAGGAAACAATTCAAATATTGTGGAACTACAGTCAGGATCACACAGGACCTTGCAGCTGCTACATTAAAAGTTAGGAGGGATTGGAATATGATATTCTGAAAAGTGAAGGAGCTTAGAGTACAACCAAGGATCGACTATGCAGCAAAATTGATCATAATCTTTCAGGCAAGGAGATGGGTATTCAATGAAATAAGAGAGTTCCAGACCTTCCTGGTGAAAAGGCCAGAGTTCAATGGAAAATTTAATATTTTAATATAAGACTTAAGAGAAGCATGAAAAGGTAAACAGGGGAAAAATATAAAAAAGAAAAAAAAACGTGTTATTCAACAAAGGCCAACTCTTTAAATAACTATATGGGAGGATGATATTTTCTAATTTTGAGAATGGTATAGATAGTACAACATCTAAAAGGGATACACATAGACAGAGAGTGTGGATATAAATTAACTGATGTGATTATAAAAAAAACTTAAGGGCTGAAAAAGGATTTTATTGAGAGAAGAGGTAAAGAGGAGGCAGAAATGAGTAATTACATCACATGAAGGGTTACAAAAACATATTAAACTAGAGAGAAAGAAGGGAGGAAGAAGAGTAGTGTTTGAGGTTTACTCTCATTGGATTTAGTTCGAGGTGGGAATAACTTATGCTGTTAAGTATAGAAATCAAACTTGTCCTACAGGCAGTAGGAGGAGACAGGGAAAAGAAAACGGGGGTGAAGAGAAAAGAGGGAAGAAATAGTAAGAGAAAAGGGGTAGATGGGGGGTCTGGAAGGAAGGGAATATGGAGGGAGGCAGTGGTCAAAAGCAAAATTCTTTTGAGGAGGGGAAGGGAGAAAGGAGAAACAGAAACATAAATGGGGGGAAATGGGATGGAAAAAAGACAAGAATAGTAATCATAACTGTGAATATGAATAGGATGAACTCTCCCATAAAACAGAGGCAGATAGCAGAATGGATTAAAGAACAAAATCCTACAATATGTTATTTACAAGAAACACATTTGAAACAGGGGGATAAATACAAGATAAAGGTAAAAGGCTGGAGCAGAACATATTTTGCTTCAGCTCAAGTTTAAAAAAAAGCAGGAGTAGTAATCCTAATCTCAGACAAAGCAAAAGCAAAGATAGATCCAATTAAAAGAAATAGGGAAGGAAACTATATCCTGCTAAAAGGCACCATACACAATGAAGCAATATCATTACTTAATGTATGTGTACTAAGTGGTATAGCATCCAAACTCTTAGAAGAGAAGTTAAGGGAGCTCCAGGAAAAAATAGACGCAAAATTATACTAGTGGGGAACCTCAACCTCCCCTCTCTGAACTTGATAAATCCAACCTCAAAATAAACAAAAAAGAAGTTAAGGAGGTGAATAGAATTTTAGAAAAGGTAGACATGAGAGACCTATGGAGAAAACTGGATGGGGACAGAAAAGAATATACTCTTTTTTCTTAGTAGTACATTGCACATACACAAAAATTCCGTGTACTGGGGCATAAAAATTTCAAAATCCAGGGCAGAAAGGCAGAAATAGTAAATGTATATTCATTTCAGATCATGATGCAATAAAAATTATTTGTAATAAAGGACCTTGAAAAGATAAACTAAAAATTTATTTAAAACTAAATAATCAAATCCTAAAGAATGAGTGGGTCAAAGAAAAAAATCAGAGAACAATGAATAATTTCATTCAAGAGAATGGCCATAATGAGACAACATACCAAAACTTATAGGATGCAACAAAAGCAGTTCTTAGGGGAAGTTATATATTTCTCAATGCTTACATGAATAAAATAGAGAAAAAGGGGATCAATAAATTGGGCATGCAACCGAAAAGGCAAGGAAAACAACAAATTCAAAATCCCCAACTAAATACTAAATTGGAAATACTGAAAGCCAAAGGAGAGATTAATAAAATTGAAATCAACTAAACAATTGAAATAATAAATAAAACTGAAAGCTGGTTTTATGAAAAAAAAAACAATAAAGTTGGTAAACCTTTGGTCAATTTGATTAGAAAAAAGAAAGAAGGAAGTCAAGTTACCAGTATCAAAAATCGAAAGAGTGAACTCCCCGCTAAAGAAGAGGAAATTAAAACAACAATTAGGAATTATTTTGCCCAATTGTATGTCCATAAATTCAATAACCTTAGGTAAATGGATGAATATTTACAAAAAAATATAAACTGCCCAGATTAATAAAAGAAGAAATAAAATACCTAAATAACCCCAAATCAGAAAAAAGAAATTGAGCAAGCCATCAAAGAACTCCCTGTGGAAAAAAATCTCCAGGTCCAGATGAATTTACATGTGAATTCCATCAAACATTGAAAGAACAATCAATTCCCATACTTTATAGACTATTTGGGAAAACAGGCAAAGAAGGAGTCAAACCCAATTCTTTTTGTGACACAAATATGGTACTGATCCCTAAACCAGGAAGAATCAAAACAAAGAAAGAAAATTATAGACGAATTTCCCTAATGAACATTGATGCAAAATTTTTAAATAAAATATTAGCAAATAGATTGCAGCAACTTATCATGAGAATAATACACTGCGACCAGGTTGGATTTATTCTAGGAAGGCAAGGCTGGTTCAACATCAGGAAAACTATCCGCATAATTGATAGTATTAACAACAAAACCAGCATAAAACATAATTATCTCAATAGGTGCAGAAAAAGGTTTTGACAAAATACAGCACTCATTCCTATTAAAAACACTAGAAAGCATAAGAATAAATGGAGTCTTCCTTAAAATCATAAGTAACATCTACCTAAAACCATCAGCAAGCATTATATGTAATAAGGATAACCTAGATTCATTCCCAATAACATTGGGGGTGAAACAATGATGTCTATCATCACCCCTATTATTCAAGTTGGTACTAGAAATGTTAGCTTTAGCAATAAGAGAAGAAAAAGAAATTAAAGGAATTAGAACACACAAGAAGAAAGTAAGTTATCACTCTGCAGATGATATGATGATTTACTTAGAGAATTCTAGAGAAACAAGTAAGAAAAATATTTGAAATAATGAATAACTTTAGCAAAGTTGCAGGATATAAAATAAACCCATTTAATCTTTGACATTCCTATATGATACTAACAAAGCCCAACAGCAAAAGATGGAAAGTGAAATTTCATCTAAAGTTATTGTAAACACTATAAAATATTTGGGAGTCTACTGACCAAGACAAATCCAGGACCTATATGAACAAAATTACAAAACACTATTCACCCAAATAAAGCCAGACCTAAATAAATAGAAAAAATATCAGTTGCTCATGGTTAGGCCAAGCTAATAAAATAAAAACTACAATTTTACCTAAATTAATTTACCTATTCAGTGCCAGAGTAATCAAACTACTAAAAATTATTTTATGGAGCTGGATAAAGCAATAACAAAATTTATCTGGAAGAACCCAATGTCCAGATTATCAAGGGAATTAATGAAAAGAAATACTAGGGAAGGTGGTCCCACCATAAGAGACATTAAACTGTATTATAAAGCAACAGTCAACAAAACTATTTGGTACTGCTAAGAAAAAGAGTGGAGGATCAGTGGAATAGGTTAGGTATACAAGACACAGAAGTCAATGACTATAGCAATTTACTCTTTGATAAACCCCAAAATTCCAGTTTCTAGGTTAAGAATTCACTATTTCACAAAATCTACTAGGAAAACTGGATAATATGTGGCAGAAAATGGGCATAGAACAATATCTTGCACCGTATACCAAAATAAAGTCAGAATAAGTCCACAATCTGGGTATAAAGGCTGATTTTATAAGCAATTTGGGAAAGTAAGGCATAGTTCACCTCTCAGTTTTATGGTGAAGTGAAGTATTTATGACCCAACAAGAGATAGAGAGCATTAAGAAATGCAAAATTGATAATTTTGATTATGTCTAATTGAAAAGTTTTTGTACAAAAAAAGGCAATGCAACTAAGATTAGGAAGGAAGCAAAACACTGGGAAAGAATGTGCACAACCAGTGTATCTGATAAAGGTCTCATCTTTAAAATATACAGGGAACTGACTCACATTTATAGAAATGCAAGTCATTCTCCAATTGGGAATTGGGCAAAAGATATGAACAGACCATTTTTGAAAGAAGAAATTAAATATATTTATAGTCTTATGCAAAAATGCTCTAAATCACTATTGATTAGGGAAATCCAAATCAAAACAACTCTAATGTACCACATCTCTGCTGTCAGATTGGCTAACATGACAAAACAAGAAAATCATAAATGCTGGAGAAGATATGGGAAAATCAGAACACTTTACATTTTTGGTGGAGATGTGAACTGATCCAGCCATTTTGGGAGAGCAATTTGGAACAATGCCCAAAGAGCTATAAAAATGTGCACACCCTTTGACCCAACAATACCACTTCTAGGGCTGTAACTGAAAGAGATCACAAAAGTGGGGAATGGACATGTATGTACAAAAATATTTACAGTAGCTCTTTTTGTGGTGGCAAGAATTGGAAATCAAGGGGATGTCCATCAATTGGGGAATGGCTAAACAAATTGTGGCACATGAATGTAATAGAATACTATTGTGCTGTAAGAAATGAGGAACAGATGGATTTCATAATAACCTGGAAAGACCTACACCATCTGATGCTGAGCAAGGGGAGCAGAACCAGGAGAACATTATACATGATTACAGACACAGTATCTGTGATGACTAACTTTGATAGACTTGGCTCTTCTCAGCAATACAAAGTTCAAAGACAGCTCCAAAAGACTTATGATAGAAAAAGCTATCCTTATCCAGAGAAAGAATTATGGAGGCTGAATGTAGATTGAAGCAAACTATTTGGTCTCTCCCTTTTTTTTTTCTTCTTTTTTTGTTTTGTTTTTTATCTTTCTCATAGCTCACTCCATTGGTTGTAATTCTTCTTTACAACTTGACTATTGTGCAAATAATTTTAATGCAAAGTTATATGTAGAACCTATATTGCATTACATGCCATCTTGGAGCAGAGGGGGAAGAAGAGAGAAGGGGAGAAATTTTGGAACTCAAAAACTTGTGGAACTGAGTGTTGTAAACCAAAAATAAAAAATAAAAATAAATTAAAAAAAGAAAACAGTTTGTGCTTGGGATCAGTTAATGTTTCTCATTGAAAAAGAAGTGGTTTGGGGGTAAAGCCAAGATGGCAGAGTGAAATCAAGGACTCACCTGAGCTCTACAACAAACTCCTGCAAATACTTCTAAAATATGAATCTGAACAAATTTTAGAGTGACAGAATCCACAAAGAGACAGAGTGTGGCAGATTTTCAGCAGAGGACAACTTAAAAGGTTGACAGGAAGGATAGGTTGCACCAAGCTGGGAGAGGAGCACAGTCTAGACAGCAGGCTCCAAGAGTGCTGACACAACCATAGTGAGGCTGGAGTGGACCCCAGTGCACTGAATCACTGGCACCAGTGGCAGTTCCCAGACCACTCAGCACAGTAGGGTGGTCTGTCAGAAGTAGGTGAAAGAGAAGCACATTCCTGGGCAGGGCCTGCAGCAGCCACAGCAGCTACACCTGGAGCTATCAGTTTACAGACCAAATGTTTGAAAGTCACCTATCTAAACCTGTGGGGGCCAAGATGGCAAAATAAATAGTAAGTCACTCTTATCCTCCCCTGTTAACCTTGAAAAACACAGAGAATAGTGCCCCAGGAAGAACCCTGGAATAGTAGAAAGACGGCAGTCTTTTAGCTTGGGAGGCTAAAAGGATTAAACGGAAAGGTCCCTCTTGCTGTGGCTGAAGGGGACCAGTGCAGGACAGGAGGCATCCCAGCAAGGCAGCAGCAGGCCCCATCTCAGCAGACCAGCAGGAGATACTGAGCCCCACAGTGGTGGAGCCAGCAAGCACCAATACCAGGACCCCAGGCATGCCTTCACACAGAGAGGGGAATGGGCAGACACCAGGGTGGAGGAGCAGCTGAGCCTACCTGTGCTCTAGTGCAGCCCTAGGGGAGGAGGAAACCTCTAATGGCCAGACTACCCCTCCGCCACATCTCCTGATGTGAGCTCCAGTGTTACCCTGATGAATCACAGAAAGACCTCATTTAGCCTTTGCACACACCAGGCGACTTTGATTGTTTGGTTGGTATATGAATGTAATGGAATAGTATTGTACTATAAGAAATGAGGATCAGACAGACTTCGTTATAACCTGGACTTATATGAACTGATGCTGAGTGAGGGGGAACCAGGAGATCATTATACATGATTACAGACCCACAGTATCTGTAAAGACTAACTTTGATAGTCTTGACTCTTCTCATCAATGCAAGTTTCAAAGACAGCTCCAAAAGACTCATGAAGGAAAAAGATATGCACATCCAGAGAAAGAATTATGGGGTCTGAATGCAGATTGAGGTGAACTCTTTGCTCTCTTTTTTTTCCGTCTTTTTTGGTGTTGCTTCTTCTTTCTTATGATTCATCCCATTGGTTATGATTCTTTCTTACAGCTGTACTATTATATAAATAAGTTCAACATGAAGGTATATGAAGAACCTACATTGGATTACATGCCATCTTAGGGTGGGGGGAGAGGGAGAAGAAGGAGGGAGGGAAAATTTGGAACCTCAAAATTTGTTGAACTGAATGTTGTAAACTAAAAATAAAAAATAATAAATTCATAATTAAACATAATAAAATAAAATAAAAAATAAAAAAGAGCATAGGAATGAATGTAGTCTTCCTTAAAATGATTAGTATCATCTACCAAAAACCATTAGAAAATACTTTATGTAATACAGATAAGCATTTCCAGTTTAATCAGGGGTGAAACAAGGATGTCGATTATCACACTGTTATTCAATATGGTACTAGAAACATTAGCTTTAACAATAAGAGAAGAAAGAGAAATTTAAAGAGTTAGAATAGGCAAAGAAGAAAGAAAGCTATCACTCTGCAGATGATATGATGATATACTTAGAGAATCCTCGAGAATCAAGTAAAAAGCTACTTGAAATAATAAACAAATTTAGCAACATTGCAGGATATAAAATATAACCACAAAATTCCTCAACATTTCTATATATTACTAAACAAAGTCCAATGGCAAGAGATAGAGAAATTCTATTTAAAATTACAGTAGACATTACAAAATATTTTTGAATCTACCTGCTAAAACCAGCCCAAGAACTATATGAACACAATTACAAAACTCTTTTCACATCAAAAAAGTCAGATCTAAATAATTGGGAAAACATCAGTTGCTCGTGGTTAGGCTGAGCTAACATAATAAAAATAACAATTCTACCTAAATTAATTCACTTATTAAGTGTCACACAATTCACACTACCAAAATTTATTTCATAGAGCTAGAAAAATAATAATAAAATTCATCTGGAATAACAACAGGTCCAGAATATGGAGAGAATTAATGAAAGGAAAGGCCGGGGAAGGTGGCCTAGCCATACCAGTTCTTAAATTGTATCATAAAACAGCAATCATCCAAAGTACTTGGTACTGGCTAAGAAATAGAGTGGTGCATCAGTGGAATAGGTTAGGTACACAAGTAACAGTAGTCAATGTTTAGAGGAAGCTACTGTTTGATAAACTCAAAGACTCCAGCTGCTGGTAAAGGAACACACTATTTCACAAAAACTGCTGAGAAAACTAGAAAATAGTATGGCAGAAACTGGGCATAGACCAAATCTTCCATCATGTACCAAAATAAAGTCTAAATGGGTACATGAGTTAGATGTAAAGGCTGATACTATAAGCAAAGTGGGAGAGCAAGGAATAGTTTACCTGTCAGATTTATGGAGAACAGAAGAATTTATGGTCAAGCAAGAAAGAGAGAACATTATGAAATGCAAAATGGTTAATTTTGATTACATTAAATTGAAAAGTTTTTGTACAAACAAAACCAATGCAACCAAGATTGGGAGGGAAGCAGAAAACTGGGAAAGAATTTCTACAACTAGTATCTCTGATAAAGGCCTCATTTCTAAAATATATGAAGAACTGAATCCAATTTATAAGAATACAAGTCATTCCCCACTTGATAAATGGTCAAAGGATAGGAACAGGCAGTTTTCAGAGGAAGAAATTAAGGATATCTGTAGTCATTTGAAAAAATGCTCAAAATCACTATTGATTAGAGAAATGCAAATCAAAACAACTCTGAGGTGCCTCATTGCTCTAATCAGATTGGCTAACATGAAAAAACAGGAAAATTTTAGATGTTAGAGAAGATGTGGGAAAATTGGAACACTAATGCATTTTTGGTGTAGTTGTGAACTGTTCCAACCATTTTGGAGAGCAATTTGGAACTATGCCCAAAGGGCTATAAAAATGTGCATACCTTTGACCCAGCAATATTGCTTCTAGGGCTGTATCCCAAAGAGATCATAAAAATGGGGGAAAGGACCCACATGTACAAAAATATTTATAGCAGCTCTTTTTGTAGTGGCCAAGAACTGGAAATCGAGGGGATGCTCATCTTCTGGGAAATGGCTGAACAATTTGTGGTATATGAATGTAATAGAAAACTCTTGTGCTATAAGAAATGATGATGAGGGGGCAGCTATGTGGCACAGCGAGTAGAGCATTGGCCCTGGAATCAGAAGGACCTGAGTTCAGTTCTGTCCTCAGACACTTGACACACTTATTAGCTGTGTAACCTTGGGCAAGTCACTTAACCCCAACTACCTTGCCTTAGCCCTCCCTCCCCACCCCCCAGAAAAAGAAATGATGAACAGACAGACTTCAGAAAAACCTGGAAGGACTTATATGAAATGATGCTGAGTGAAGTGAGCAGAACCAGGAGAACATTGTACACAGTTACAGACACATTGTGTGACGAATAACTTTGATAGACTTGGCTCTTCTCAGCAATACAAGGTTCTAAGACAACTCCAAAAGGTTAATGATGGAAAATGCTATCCATGTACAGAGAAAGAATTATGGAGTCTGAATGCTGATCAAAGCATACTATTTGTTCTCCTTGTTTTGTTTTGTTTCTTCTTTCTCATAGTTGATTTCATTGGTTATAATTCTTCTTTGCAACATGACTAATGTTGAAATATATTTAATGCGAATGTATATGTAGAGCCTATATCAGATTGCATGCTGCCTTGGGGAGGTGGGAAGGGAGAGAGGAGCAGAAAACTTGGCACTGACAAGCTTGTGGAACTGAGTGTTGTATATTGCAAATAAATAAGTAAAATTTTAAAAACAAAATATCTTTGAGTTTGGTCTTAGATCCACCCATATTTGTCTTTGGCTCTTCTGTTGTTATCTATCAATCAATAAACAAGTATTTGTTAAGCACCTAGTATTCACTATGCACTTGGAATACAAGGATAAAAATGAAATAGTGCTCAAGGAGTTTACATCCTATTGGAGGAGAAAATGTGAATGCTGACCAAGTCCTAGGTATTAGGTGATATTTCACTTTAGCTTACCCAGAATCAGGCCTCCATGGCACTTCCCAGTCCTTTCCAAACTATGTCATAATGTATATTTATATAAACTACACCTCCTACCTCCCTACCCTTCCAGTCTCCCATTTATGTGTTATGGTCCCCCATTACAAGGAAAGACAAAGAATGTCTTGCTGCCTTATAGCATCAAATGCCAGTGTCTGACATAGAAGCACTTAATAAATACATTTTCAGTTGTTTGTTAATGCGTTTATTTAGTTGAATTGTATCTAAAGTCAATCTGAGATAATTTTGTTAGGAAAAACACTAGTAGTTTGGGGGAGTAGGGATGGGAGATAGAGATTAGAAAGAGTTTCATTTAGAGAGTGGAACTTCAAATGAGCTTTGAAGGGAGAAGTGAGTAGGTAATGTAATCCTGGAATTCAAGACAGGGACATAGGGTGGAGAAAAAAAGAGTTGGTGTATCCTGTATGAAGGAACAAGGTAAAGGGGAATGAGCATTTCTAAAATTTCTATTCTCCTAGGCACTTTCTTAACCTCTTTTTACAAATATTGTCTCAGCTGAGGAACAGCAAGGACAGTTTCATTGAACCATGATAATTATAAAAGGAAGTAACGTAGGTATTATTGGACCTCCCCTAGAAGCTGGTGATGCTGAATCTTCTAGAGATACTGGTCCTCCCAAGAGGAAAAAGTAAAAGGAAACAGAAAAAGAAGAATCAGAGGAGTCAGATGATTAAATGTATTTTGGCCTGTTTGACTAAATATTTTTTGCAACATTTAATAAAAAAGTTCAACTCATCTAAATAATATATAATGTATGTATTATACATATATCTACAAAAAATTAGATTGGAACAAGATTGTAAAGCACATTAAATTTCAAATTGAGGAATTTATATTTGCCAATAGAGGTAATAGAGAATCACTCAGGTTTAGTGAGAATAGGTTGGTATGTGATATAGCCAGACCTGTGTTTTGAGAAAATCACTGTGGAAGCCTTGAGGAGGATATATTAGAGAGAGAAGAGACTGGAGGGGCAGGATGACAATTTAGGAGACTTACAACAGTCCATGCAAGAGGTACTGAGGACCTAAACTAAGATGGTGGCTTTACGGGTACAGGGAAGGGGGTGGGTGTGAAACATGTTACAGAGTTAGAATCAACCAGACTTAGTGAGGAAGAGTGAGGAGTCAGAGAATGTACAGAAGTTGCTAACCTGAATTCAGGAATAATGCTGGTGTTTCCAACAGAAAAAGACAATTTCAGAAGAGGAGAGGGTTTTGGGGGCAAATGATGAGTTCTGTTTTGGCCTTGTTGAGTTTGAGATAATATTCTATTTAAAATATCCAATGATGGGAGTCAGGGTATAGGTGATATGGTAGTTAAGTTTGGGAGAAAAGCTATCAATGGAAACACAGATCTGTTTAGGGATAACACTTAAACCCACAGAAGCTGAAATCACCAAAAAAGAGGGGAGTGGGTATCTGCAACAGAAGCTCAGTATACATTTGTATTTAGGAATCATGATGTAGATGTAGCAATAGAAAAGATAAATCAGAAGACACACAACAGCTTGTTCACTGCCACAAAAAATGTTGAGTGGGTTTGCTGACTTAGGAACAAGAGCATGATTCCTGCCTCTTGAGGTAGAGAAAAAGTGAATATAATTCACTCTGTCCAGCTAATCCAGGAGTAGGGCTTGGAGGTTTTGTCTTGACAAATTTCATTTAGAAAAAAAAAATTTGTAGAAGAGGTAGAGCCAAGATGGTGGAATAGAAGCAACCCTCTCAACTCTCTCAACATTCCTACATAAATGACTTTAAAATAATGCCTTAAATCAAGTTTCAGAGCAGCAGAGTCAACAAAAGATCAAAGTGAGACATTTTTTTCTGGCTTAAGAAAAGTAATGAAATTGGCAGGAAAAGTTTGTGATACCAAGGTGGAAGCCTGTCTGTAGCCCATATGCACAGCAGTGGCAACAGCAGTTACAACAGTAGCTTTAGTAGCTCTCATCCCAGAGACTGTAAGGGATTTGGGCAACTGGGCAGATAAAGATTGCAAGTGACCCTTTGTTGGCACAGGGTACACGTGACATGTGATTGGTAACTTTCCTGCCAAAAACAGTCTTGGGTTACAGTTGCAGGGCAAAGAAGAACATCAGGGGATCAGTCACAAGGGATCAGAGTCCCTGGTTACAGTTCCAAGGCCAAGAGCAGCACTAGCACTTATGACTACAGGGGATCAAAGGCCCTTCCTGAGTACAGACCAGAGTGCAGACCAGGAGAGCAGTGACCACACCTCCCCCTACATTACAACACCTTGGAAGCACCAAAAACTTGCAGATCCTCAGAACTAGTTCTAAAAATAGCAGCATGAAAAAATATGAGGCTAGGGGCAGTACTTCCCCACCCCCAGGTGAACAGAGCCTTGGTAGCTAGATTAATATTTATTTCTAGAGATCATTCTATCTCCTCCACATAGTTAACTGAGAAGATGGGAGTGCTATTACTTATTTAGTGCCAGCAACACTGGAAGAGTTAAGAGTGCATCCCTTATCATCCAGTGCTTGGAATTTGGCACACCAGCTGCCATGCTTCTTCCCCCTGACTTCCATCTCAAGTGATGTTAAGGGTTCACATCTCATTTCCTTTGACAAAAACGTCAACAGCATTATCTTTTGCATGTGTTGTATAGATAAGGAGAGTCACATTAAACAATCTGCTCCATTCACTTTGAATTTACCCATTTATTTTGTTAATATAGCAACACTACTGTCTTTATACTAGAGATGTCACTGCTGCTTGAAGTCATCAAGAGAAGCAAGAGTGAGTCGCCAGAGCCCATATATTACTTTGTTATTCTGTCAAGGATTTTCATTGTCAATCAGATGGAACGGTGAACATTCAGTTAACTCTGGGTAAAATGCATCTTCTGGATTGTCATAACAAATTCTGAACAGAATAATGAGTTTAGCCCCATGCCAATCACTGGCAAGCACATAGAATGTTTCACTCTGCCACCATTTGGTCACCTGTGGGGTATTAAAGTAACTTGAGTTTTATTTGTGGCTTGTAAATAAATTAGCATAGCAAGTGCCATGGACACTTGAACTCTGACTAGTTTGCATTTTTTAGGCACCCTTGTGAAATCAGTGAAAGAGTATATATGTGTAAGTGTTTGTGTGTATATGTGTGTGTGTGTGTGTGTGAGAGAGAGAGAGAGAGAGAGAGAGAGAGAGAGAGAGAGAGAGAGAGTTTGTGTTTCCTTCAATATTTTGAGAATCATGTATTTGTTATGAATCATTCTTATATGTAACTGTAACTAAGAAAGTCCCAACGAAAATTTTTACCTCTCTCTCTCTCTCTCTCTCTCTCTCTCTCTCTCTCTCTCTCTCTCTCTCTCTCTCTCTTTCTCCCCCTCTTTCTCTTTGTTTTGATTTTCGAATTTTTAATTGGGACCATCGAGAGAAAGCAACAAAAAGAAGATACTTTCTCATTTGACTATCCTTGTCTCATCAGCATAGAACATCACAAATGGGACTGGAAATTTATATACTGTAATTTTAAGCATGCCCTAAGCCTTCCTACATGAACTACTGTTCTCCATCATGCACTTCACAAATCAGAGAAATTGCACTACTTACCATCCGCTTAAAAAGGAGTTGCCCGGTGAGTTGAACTTATAAAGGGAGTAAATCAATAACTGGTCTGCTCATTTTTTGGACTCTACCATGTGGTAAGTGGTTTTTACTCTCTTTAATTTCTATGAGAGAATGAGGATGGAGAGTTACTCCCCCACCACCAGTTTCATGGTGGATGTAGGCCTATAGCAAGTAAATCAGGAGATCAGCTGTGTAAAAGCTTAACCTACGTTTGGCCTTTGGAAGCCCTATGCCCTTTTGTTTATTGTGTTTCTTCCAATATTTTATGTGACTAAGAGCAATCCAAAGAGGATGAACTGAACTTTGGTGGGGTTACCAGGCAAGAATTGTAACTCTCTACCCCCAAAAAATATTGCTCATCTAGGAGAAAAAACTTGTAGATTCAAGCTCAGCATCTGATCACTATGGCCCAAACTATATATCCAAGACTTGATTCCCTTTCCACCAAATTCCAGTTCCACAACAGACATGCAAAACAAGTGAATCCATTCATCCAAGCCATAGTATGCAGAAATAAGAGAAGGTATATAGTTGAGAATATAGATATATAAATATCCACGTATTATATCATTATGCATGTATGTGTGTGAAACAATATGAAGAGTGAATCAATTCTTCTATTAGGATTGGGATTTATCAGCTCAACCAAGAGAAAGAATTACAGATATCAACTAAAGAGAATACTTTCAATGACTCTCAAATATAACAGAAAGATAAACAAAAAGAAAATACTGAGTGGAACAAATTATTTCAAAAACTAGAGTTAAAAGACTTGATATCTTAATGGAACTGATAAGCAATAACCATAAATATGTCTGTATACATATATCTAAATATATCTATTTACATGTATAGCTATATAGTATATACTTTGTCACCAGTACATATCCAAGACATAGTATAAAGAACCCTGAATTGTAGATAGAATTCCAGGCTCAGTGTCTTATTGGTTGTTTGACCTATTGGGCAAAGTGCTTGGGTGTAAAAATTTATATAATACTTTAAAGGTTTCTGAAATGCTTTACAATTATTATTTCATTTTATTTTCACAATACCTATGGGAAGTGGTGCTATTATTATCCTCTTTTTATAGATAAGGAAACTGAGGCAGATAGTGGCTAAGTTACTTGCCCAGGGTGACATAGCTAGTGAATATCTGGGGCTGGATTTGAACTGAGGTTTTCCTGATTCTAGGTCCAGTGCCTTATCCACTGTGACACCTAGCTGTTCTACTCAGTTTTTGATAAGCTTGTCTTTGGAATAGAAACCTTTCCCTTAGAAGGTTAAGATTTTTGTTTGTTCATGCTTTGTGTCACTAATAACTTCCAATGAAGCTGAGATCTTCCTCAAAAGGTATAAGATTTTCGTAGAAGAAAAACACAGTATCTGTGATCTTTCTTCCCTTCCCTTCTACTTCATTCCCCCTTTTCAATTTTCTTTTGAGAATTCAGGGCATCTCAAGGGGCAGACATGTTCAGAATCATTTTACTTAATCATCTTTCATCTTAAATAACCAGGCTTTTAATATGCCCATAGTCAAAATTGAAAGATTGCAGTGAAGATGTAGAAAGAAAGAAAAGAGGGCAGTAATTTAATGTGGTGATTAATATTGAGGTTAATGATGTTTAAAAACAATTCTCAATCAATAAGAAACTGGCTGCCTCTGGAGGTAGTGAGCTCTCCATTCATTTCAGATGGAGAATAAGTGGCCTAGGCAGAATGTTATCCTATCTCATTGATGTGATGCATATTCTGGCTTAAGGGCTGGACTAAAAGGATCTCTTAACTTATTAATTAATTAGGAAACTCATAATTATAAAATTACAGAGAAATGAAAATTGTTACTGAAACCACTCTACCAAAACACAGTAGGCACATACAGGCCTTGCAACCATGACATTATTTCTTTGTCATAAGGGAAAAAACATGTAAGGAAAATGGAGAGTACTGGAATTGTCTTTTCCAAGCTGGAGATGAGCTCATTTAGGACACAGCAGGACCCCATTATTGGGAGGGGGACAATAAGGGCCTATTTAGTGATACTAGAAGATCTTAGACAGCTAGGTGGCACAGTGGATAAAGTGCCATATCTGGAGTAAGGAAGACCTGAATTCAAATCTGGTCTCAGACGTTGACTAGCTGCGTGACCTGGTCAACTCACTTAACTCTATTTGCCTCAGTTTCCTCATCTGTAAAATAAGCTGGAGAAGGAAATAGCAAACCACTACATTATCTTTACAAAAAAATTCTCAAATGAGGTCATGAAGAATTACACATGACTGTAATGATTGAACAAGAAGGTCATAGATGTAGAGCTCAAAAAAAACTCAAGAGACTATTTAGTCCAATCCCCTCATCCTGAAGATATGCCAAATGGGTCCAAAGAAGCTCAATGGCTTGCCCAAAGTAACATGGGTAGTAAATGATTGAGTCAGGGTTTGAACCCAGGTCCTTGGACTGCAATCTGGTACTCCTGACATCATTTTAAGAGCAAATCCATAATTTTCAGGGCTTCCAAATTTAGCTTTTCTCATGTCCTTTACACAGATCCCTACTCTCTTCTCTCCCTTTCCCCTTTCTTTGTTTCACTCTTCTCTTATCCTTTCTACCTCTCTACTTTTCTCACTTACTCTTGCTTTCTTTCTCCTCCCCTATTCTTCCCTCCTCTCCCTCCACCCTCGCCAATTTAAATAAAAGTTGGAAAAGCTGATTGTAGACCGAGAAGTAGGTTTCAGGGTCAAAAGAAATACATGGCAATGGATTCTCAGGAAAATAGTGACAGATCCTTTTCATCTGTCTCTACAGCATTTCCCTGCAGAAAAGTTCTGCAGGTATGTGCTAGGGAGATTGAATTTAGGTCAATGATATGCATGCTGCCTCTTATACCAAAATCTTTCTGCAGAAATTACATGATTTCCTGTTATGGCTGTGGATTCCATGAAGGGCACACCTTAAGTGGCTGCAACGGCTCTATCCTGTTTGCTTGTACTTTGTAAAAATGGCCTTTTGGGGACAGAGGGACAAGTATTCCTTGTGTTTTGAATAGTATAATAGAATATGCACTACCACATCTTGCATAATGCATGCTTGCTCTGTCTCAATTCTCTCCCTGAACATTGGATAATGTTAAAGCTCTTTGAGACTCTTGTTTCAAAACAGTAGTGAACTTAGCATGAATTCAGATAAGATTTTAGTTCTGCCTCCTCCCATCCTACTCATTCCTCAGATTTCCCTTAATTTATTTGTTTTCATTAAGAAGCTGTGGGAAAAAAATACTTAGGAAGAATTTTGAAGAAGACAAATGGATAGAAAATTCAGTCAGTCATACAGATGTGTACCAAGATGGATGCCAAGCACAGAGCTATGTGGAAATCTTAACAAGTATTAATTCAACAAAATTTGAGAAAGCATTTACTATGTGCAGTACTGTGTATGATACTGGAGGAGAAACAAAGTTAATATTAATTGCTTATATTTATATAGTACTTCTCAGATTATAAAATATTTTCTTCAGAATATCCTGTAAAATTTTCCTCTAAGTCAGCAAACTATAGTGGTGGCTTTCCAGTACTTAACACAGTACCTGGCACATAGCAGTTCCTTGATAAGTGTTTTTTAATTAATTGATTGAAGCCTAGTACAAGCTATTATACCTCATAACAAAGATGGGTGGTGCAGGATGTGGAGCCCTAGACTTGGAGTTAGGAGGAGCTGAGTTCAAATCCTACATTAGATACTCATTAGCTGTGCAACAGTGAGCAAGGTGCTTAACTCCTGGTTGCCTCAATTTACCCATCAACAAATTGGAGATGATAAAAATAACATCTGTCTCCTAGAATTATTGTGATCAAACGAGATAACATTTGTTAAAAGAGCTTAGCTCAGCGTCTAGAATAGAGTAGATGATATATAAGTGCTAAAAGTGTTGGTGGCTGTTTTTTGTTCTTGAAGAGGACCAAAATGACCTTGCTACGTTAGAGTCAAGTTACAATGCATGCTCTGAATGCTCTACCACATGTAGGGTACAAATAGTCCATGTGAACATTTGAGGTGGATTCTCTAAATTTGTGCATCTCACATTTCTTTTGAACTATTTTAGTTCTCTTTTCTGCATAGAGCACAGCACCTTCTCTGTTGAGGGTAGGCCATTCTGGATGGTCCTGTGCCAAGGACTCCCATATCACACAATCAATTCTAAAGTTCTTAAGAGAGACCTTGATAGTATACTTGTATCACTTCTCCTAACCTCCATGTGAGCGCTTGCCCTGTGCGTGTTCTCCATAAAATAGTCTTTAAGGCAAGCATACATTTGGCATTCAAACAATGTGGCAAGTTCATGGGAGCTGTGGTCTCTCCAGTAGAGTTTAAATAAAGTAACATGTAAAGAACTTTGCAGTCCTTACAGAGCAATATAAATGCTAGCTATGAACAAGATAAAAAGTAGAAGCCCAGATAAATTATATATTTGTCTTTTGGGGAAGTGGGGAGAGATCTGTCACTAAAAGACTGGTCACTTTGCCTTTTTTTTAGAAACAATAACTCACAAAGACACTTACTAAAGCCCAGAATGGTCGCAATTTTTATTGAGGTAAGGAAGAGATCTACTAATGAAACTCTATAAATTTTGGAGTATTGGTAAATTCTTTCACAACAATGTTGAAAGACAAGCAATGTAGATAGTATCTCAATTTTTAAATGAGGAAATTTAGGTTTAAGAAAAGGAAGCGTTTTATTCATTTTTTACTACACAACAGTCCCTGCCTTCAAGGAATTTATTTTGACTTATAATGCATCTTAGTTTAACTATTGAAATGAATGTTCATTTGTTTAACATAATTTTACCCTTTATAGGTCAAACAAAAGGGTCCAACACCACGAAAACCTTAAAATATTTGAACATAGGCACAATGCCCTCTAGATCTTCTCTACCAGAGATTATATCGAATCCTTCTTTCTTTGAATTGATCCTTACAGGGCAAAGCTTTTGAGTAACCTCAACTCCTGGTTATACTCCCCTGATCAGTTCTATATAGTGTGGCTCTCAGAACTAGGCAGAATATGGTCCATAGCATCATGAAGAAGTGGATGCTACTGGAAACTGAATAACAACCACCAACCAGGGTGGAGCACGCCAGATATCTTCTTTATTCTGAGTACTAAATTTCTTTTCATTCACTCTAAGATTATGGCAGTATATCCACAAGGAGCATTTTGCTTAAAGTGAAATTTTTGAAGAGCATTTTATGCACTTCCTCTTCTCATGAATACAAATCATCATCCCTACATTTCAATAGTTCTTTGCATACACTTGGCCAGATCCACAACTCTGAAGAGGAATCTGTGGCTTTGTCCCCCATGATATATCCAGTTGGGGCTAGTCATCATGGGAGTAGGGAACTTCTTCCTATCTATTCCTGCACAAAAGGAATAGGGCCAGTGGAAGGTTGAAAGCGTGAAAATGCCTCAGCATCAGCTGTCACCTGAATGTTCTACTACCATCACACACCACTCTCCTTGGACTAACCTTCCCAAAATGTCTGTAGTACTTGTTTTGGGGATTTGTACCACACAATGCCTGGGACCAGCAGTAAATATATTCCAGTCTTGGGGTGGTCCTAGGGTTTCTCACTTTTACCCTATCTTGACTGTAGCAAACAGGGAAAAATAACTGCCTATGCCACCTAACCTGGGGACTTGTGCCACCTGGGATGTCCATGATCATCAGTAATGGTGGCATATGCTAGCTTGGGGTATAATAGATTCCTTATCACTTGTCCCTAACTGAATTTGCCCCAGGTTCAGTTTTGACTAGTTATGAATCTGCTTCTTAAACAGATGCTAAGAAATTCTGAAGGAGAAGCAATTTTCATATTTATCTGGGTAGAGCAGAAGTTCTTAACCTGATTTTTAAGAGAGTAACATGGGCTCCTTTGACATCTGAGGAAAGCTGTCAACCTCTTCTAAGAATTATGTCTTTAAATGAACAAAATAAAATAAATTGCAAAAAAAAACCCAAAGGTAAGTGAAAATAAAAATGTTTTTCCCCATCAGATCTCCTAAAATTTATGCATGAATCCCTTTGGTGTCCACAGAACCCAGGTTAAGAACTCTCAACTATGTCTTGTGAGGCAGGAGGAGAAGAGTTGCAAAGGCCACTAACGACTAATTTTTTTTTTTATTAACAATGACCATGTCACTTAGAATTATAAAAATAAAATCCAGAAGCTTAAAGGTTAGAAGAGGCTAGAGGCTTAATCTTTACCTCCACATAGATTTTCTCTCTCAACTATGCGTATTAATAAATACTCTTTTTAAACTGTGTACCTCCATGCTGCTATTCCAGCAGGAAATTCTTGTCATTTCTAAATTACAAGTTTTTCCCCTTATAATATTGTTAAATGCAGAGAAGCAAAAATGGAGCATCATGTGCCTGCTTAATCATGGTTTCTCCTACAAAGCTATCTGGGCATTTGGAACACTTAGGGATATGTTCTCATCTTGATGTGGGGGGATTTATGGGTACAATTTCATTATTATCCATATTAGTGGATGCAGAGATCACTGAGCTGAGCATCCTTGCACAGAATGAGAATATAACAAATCTTTTAATATGCATGTGGCATTGACTGCTTAATTTGAAGCATTTTTAAATCCAAATAAAAATTGAGTTTTGTATTAGAGAAGCTAATACAAATATACTAACCCCAGAGATGGTTAAGTGGAATCTATCTACACAATCTCATACCTTCAATAAATTCAGATATAGGTAGAGTGATCCTTTACCTTTATTGATCACTAGAAGTGTGATGGGCTATAATTAAAGACAGCTGAACGGTTTAGGGCATGTTTTCATTGACCACATATCACAAAGTTAAAATGAGGATCTTACATCAATCCCTTTTAAAACAAGTTTCATTGAATTCAGAATGTGGGTATACTCCACTTCTATGACCAACATTAGTAATATGATTTAAGTAAATATTTCTTTGGTGCAGCAAGTTATCACAATAGGATAATTAGATTGAGAGCTCATTTATAACATTGATCTTATGAAAATAATTCTCTACCTGTAATGTCATTTTGGCTTACATTGCGATTTTCAGAACTAATTAAAGATATCAAGCAGGGTATGGTCAGGATGACAATGTTAGTTTGTATTTGTAATTGCCTTATGGTTACAGTGTGTTTACATATGTGTACATGTGTAAACACACTCACATACATCCACACACCCTTTATCTCTTCATACATATGGGTATGTAGTATGTATTATCTCATTTCATCCTCAAAGAACAATGGAAAGCAGCATAAGGTGAGTAAATGTAGACTGCAACAAATTTTTATTTATGTTCAGATTGGTAGAAATTCCATCAATGGTTCAATGTTAAGAAAAGTTTATTTTAATTAGTATTATCCAAAAATTCAACATTATTTCTTGGAAAGTAGTGTGTTCCCCTTCACAAGATAGCTTTAAGGAGAACATGATGGCCATTTATTGGTCATACTGAAGAAGAAATTCTTACTCAAGTGTTGATTGGACTAGATGATCCCTGGGGTCCCTGCTCACTCCAAAATTCTGTGATTCTGCAGCATCTTCCAGGAAATATCTCACTGTGAAGAGAGGTGGGGCAGTCAGGGAGCAAGAACTAGGTATAATAGATGGATAGATCAAATATTTAAATAGAATCCATGACATAGTAAAATAATCAGTGGAAGCAATTTGGAAATATGGTTTTTAGAAGGTTTATGAAAGGATATTGATAAGAGACAAACATAATTTGGTAGAGAAAGATTGTCTCCTTTTTGATATATACTGGCTGTGTGGTCCTGGGCAAGTCACCTAATCTGTTAATGCCCCAGACAATTTTAACACTATAAGTGCAGAAAAGGTCCATTTTTACTTCAGTGGAGGGAAATTCCTCAATCGACATTCTACAAATAGATAAAATCACAGACCAGTCCAAAAATCCAAAATGAACAAGAATTATATATATATATATATATATATATCAAGAAGTCAATGATGGATAGAGCTCTCTATCAGTGGAAGTACCATATTAAAAAATCACATATTTATCAAAATAAACTATGCTATTTAATCTTCATAACAATTCTGAGATAGACAATGCAAGTATTTGCATGTTATCAATGAGCAAACTGAGGCTTGGCTAAGGGAAGTGACTTGCCAAAGGTTACAAGGTCAGTAGGTAGTGAGTTGAGATGTAAACTGGTCTTGTAACTCCAAATACGGGGTTCTTTTCATTATATTCTTTGTTTGATGGATTTAATCAGGTATGCACTACATCCCTACACACGTAGATGCATGCATACAATTAGATAGGTAGATAGATAGATAGATAGATAGATAGATAGATAGATAGATAGATGATAGATAGATAGATATAAAGAGACGGATGATAGAGATATGTAAATCTAGATACAGATACAGAAATACATAGGAATAGATATAGATATGGTTATTGGCATGAGCACAGATGTAGAAAAAGAGAGACAAAGACAGAAATAGACATAGAGACATAGAAAGATATAGTTATGGATAATATAGATATAGAGATATGGATATGGATATCAATATGGACAGAGATAGAAATAGATGTGTTTGCAATTTTCTTTTATCTTTGGGGTAAATATCCTTTTGTAAAAGCTAATTGATGGTAATTGGTTAAATTGAAGTATAGTATTAGTCATTGGAAAATAACAGAGGGGAGATGGGATGGATATATATCTATTGTTATGTATACATACACACATATCCTTGACTTCCCTTCTATTCCATTCCCTCCCCCAGCTCTTCTCCTTGAGATTCCTGCATTTTGTTAAGGCCCAACCAAGAGTATAACAAAATGTAAGAGTTGAGTGTGACTTGAGCAGCTATCTAGTTCACCACATAGGCAAAGTGAATCTTCAACATAATGTATATGACAAATGATCATCCAACCTCCACTTTAAGAGCTCCAAGAAGGGCCAATCCACCATCACTAAGGGCAGCCTATTGCTTTTTAGGACTTCTCTAAAATTATCACAAAATTTCCTGACATCAGGCTTATTTTTGCCCCTTTGTAATTATACCTGAGCCTCTGAGTGATGGGTTATATTAGGAAAATACCGGTGAATTGAATTCCCCAGGTAAGAGACAACAAGATGTTAACATTTTGCCCTTTCAGATTTTGAGTGGTTATATTCACGTTGTTGCTGTTCAGTCATTTCAGTTGTATCTGACTTTTTGTGACCCCATTTGGGGTTTTCTTGCAAAAGATACTAGAGTGCTTTGTCATTTCCTTCTCTAGCCCATTTTACAGAGGAGGAAACTGAAGCAAACTGGACTAAGTAACTTGCCCCCAGTCACACAGATAGTAAATGCATGAAGGTAGATTTGAATTCATGAAGATGAATCTTCCTGATTCAAAGCTCAGTGGAGCACCCAGCTACTGTCTGTGTAACCTTTAATAGCTCACACTTTGAGTTTCCTATTCAGAGATTGTAAAGGGTGAAAAAGTGGGAATGGCCCATTCATGTTATAAAAGTGTTCATATTCACTTAATCTTTTAAGAGGTATAAAGAAGTACCTAAAATGTAGGACAGCCAAATAAAATATCATCTACACATTTAGTGGCCTTTTAGTAGCGTGATGTATTAATAAGATAATAACAGCTAGCATTTATGTAGCACCACCTGAGCACTATGTTAAGTGCTTTACAAACAGTATCGCAGTCGATTTCATGATAACTTTGGGAGGTAGATATTATAATCCCCATTTTACAGTTGAGGAAATTCAGACAAATAGAGGTTAAGTGACTTACTCAAGGTCCTACAGCTAATAAATGTCTATATGGGATTTGAACTCATGTCATAGCTCAGAGTCCATTGAGGAAATCATTCCTGGCAGTTGAGAAGAGATCCATTAACATAAGAAAGTTCTGACTCTTGAGGAAGCATCACTCTTCACTTGTTTCCTTGTATTTCTTCAAGGATTTTTCCAGGCAGAGGTGAGGGGTTAATTAATATCTATAAGCAAGGCAACTCAACCAGTAAGAGACATTATGCTCATCAGAAAACGTGCCAAGAGGAACCAACTGAGCAACATGCCCAGTAGGAATATTACTCCAAGAGAGAACAGCATGAGGATACCAAGAAAAGTTTTCAGGTCCCTGAAGTGCCAGATGTGTTATTTGCTTTTCCATGTGTGCTCTCTACTTATATGCTCTATTTCAGTGCCCACTCTTAATACAGAGACTATGTATGCATTTGTGTGAAAATATGCCCTTGGCTTTTAAAGGGAATATTTTAACCTACTAATTGTGCTATTCCATTTTAGTAAATGCCTTCATTTTAAACAAAGTGTGTCAAATGTCTGACTCTTAAGATGAAAACAGTGATGGAAGCTCATGAGTTACAATTTAAAGTATGCAGAACCAGAGGAAGCCTTGAACCTGGGGTAGCTGCCTACAGGGAACCTGTGAGTGTGAATTGGTGAGGGAGGTCAGAGAGGGTACATTCTCAATTCAGTAATCTTTTTCCCCCACTGGGTCCAGATGGAATAAGTTTAATTGATCATCTATAGGACAGTCATCCAAACACTTGGCAAAAGTTATCATGACCCCTCTAAGTCTTTTTGTCTCCAGACTAAATGCACCAAATTTCTTCAGATGACCTTAATGTGACATAGTCTCATGATTCTTCACCATCTGGAGGTCTTTTTTCTGGAAACTGGCTTATCAATGTTCTTCTTAAACTAGGATGACCATATCTGAACACAATTCTTCAAATGAATTACAATTGCGGCAGAATGTGGTGGGAAAAATCACCATGTTGTTCCTGAAAGCTCTGCCTCTCTTAATGAAGTCCAAAATAAATTTGGTATGTTTTTTTGTTTCTTTGGTTGGGTTTTTTGTTGCCTCCACATCATATTGCTGATTCACACAGAGTTTGCAGGCCACTGAAACCCCCAGATCTTTTTTCAGAATAACTGCTATGTCTCTCCACCTTCTACTTGGAGAGTCACATTTTGTACTTACAGAAGCTTAAGGATTTACACTTAGCCCTACTGAATTTCATCTTACTAGATTCAGCTGCATTCTCTAAATCATTGAGGTTGTTTTAGTCAATCAACAAGAGTTTTTTAACTATGTATTATGCCAGGCATTATGCTAAGTTCTAGGGAGATGAAGAAAGGCAAAAACATAGTGTTTACCCTCAAGGAACTCACAGTATAATGTGAGAAATAAAATTTAAATAATTATGTGCATACAATATATATATATACATATGTGTATATATATATATGTGTGTGTATATATATATATATACATACATATATATATATATATATATATATATATATATATGCTGACTATATGAAAGGAAACTGATGATGTAAGGCATTCAAAGCAGGGCTCACCAAGAAGAGGCCTTCTGCATAAGGTGAGAACTGAGCTAAGTATTGGTTTAAGACATAGACAAGGTGTAGGTGAGGAATGACAGTATTCCAGTTATGGGAGACAGCCATTTTAAAAGCTCAGATTCAAGAGGTAGAATGTGATGAATGAAGAAGACCAAATCGACTAATGACAATGGATTGAAGAGGGAGTGGAATACAGGAAAGTATAAGAAGATTGAAAATGTGTGTGTGGGGGGGTGCAGGTTGTGAAGATCCTTAAATGCTGAAAGCTAATATTGCTTAGAATAGGGAAACTCCAGAAGTTTTCTCAATAAATACAGAAGCAAAGCAAGAATGACCTCAAGTTACATAACATAACTTTGCAGTAGATCCAAAGGTCTGGTTTTCATTATTTTCTCTAGCTTTCTTCCCCCACAAGGGAATAGATATAAAGAAAATCAATGACAGGAGTAATATAGTATGTGGCCTGACAAAGTGTGATTGGTAATGAGACAAGGGGACAAGAAACGGCTAAACTAGTTTCCAAATGAGTCTAGATAGGTAAGGAAAAATATTGTAACCACTATAGGAATGTGTGTGAATTGAAAAGAAACTTAGGGGATGGAGGGAATGTAGGTCACAGTGCAAATGAGAAAAGAGGGTTAAATGTCTTAAGAAACAGGAAAAGAGAGAATGATAAAAAACATATTGAATTTCCAAATATTTGAACATGGAAGTAGAAAATCTGTGTTTTATGGCAGGATCAAGGGCAAGATCATCTCTGTGTATGAATTGCTGAAGAGTGAAGTTAGCAAAATTAGGAGATTATTGTACACAGTAAAGCAATATTGTAATGATGATCAATTGTGAAAGACTTAGCTACTATGATCAATAGGAAGATCCAAGAAAATTCCAAAGTGCTTGTGATGAAAAAGGCTATCCACCTCCAGAGGGAAAATCAATGTACGCTGAGTGCAAATTGAAGTATAAATTTTAACTTTATTTTCCTTCCTTTTATTTCACAATATGACTAATATAGAAATATCTGTTGCATAATTTCACATGTATAACTGATATCATAATGTTTGCCTCCTCAATGAGTGAGGGAGTAGATTAAGAGAGGGAAAAATTTGGAACTCAATTTAAGAAATGAATATTAAAAATGAATGAATAAAGTCTTTAAAAATACTACCTCCATGGGGCAGCTAGGTGATGCAGTGAGTAGAGCACCGGCCCTGGAGTCAGGAGGACCTGAGTTCAAATCCAGCCTCAGACACTTGACACTTGATTTGCATTTCTCTAATCAATAGTGATTGAGAGCATTTTTTATACGACTACAGATAGCTTTAATTTCTTCATCTGAAAACTGTCTGTTCACATCCTTTGACCACTTATCAATTGGGGAATGACTTGCATTCTTATAAGTTTGTCTTAGTTCTTTGTATATTTTAGAAATGAGGTCTTTATCAGAGACACTGGTTGTAAAAATTCTTCACCAGTTTTGTGTTTAACTACTAATCTTGGCTGCATTGGCTTTGCTGGAAGAAAAATTTTTCAATTTAACATAATCAAAATTAACCATTTTATATTTCATAATGTTTTCTATCTCTTGTTTGATCATACATCCCTCCATTCTCCATAAATATAAAGGATAAACTATTTCTTGCTCTCCTGATTTGCTTATAGTATCAGCCTTTATGTCTAAATCATGTACCCATTTGAACTTTATTTTGGTATATAGTGTGAGATTTTAGTCTATGTGCAGTTTCTGTCATACTATTTTCCAGTTTTCCCAGAGGTTTTTGTCAAATAGTGAGTTCTTATCCCAGAAGCTAGAGTCTTTGGGTTTATAAAATAGCATATTGCTATAGTCATTGACTACAATGTTTTGTGTAGCTAACTTATTCAACTGATCTGCCGCTCTGTTTCTTAGCCAATACCAAATAACTTTGAGCATTGATTATTTATTTAAACATAAATATATCATTCACTTAGTTCAGGGGAAACAGCCAACACCCTGAACTTCAGAGAGAGTACAAATAAAAATTACAAGTAGAAATTATATAAACAGAGCAAAATAGCACAAATCACCAGATATTCTTCTAGCTGTCCGTCCAAGGCATTTAGGATTAGCAATCATCAAAACAATTTTTAACATTTCTTTTTAAAACTTTCATTTCTCATTTCTCTCCCTTCCTCCCTCCACACCCCCACCTCATTGAGAAGGCAAGCAATTAAATACAGGTGATACAGGTTTCATTGTGCAAAACACTTCCATAATAATCAAGTTGTGAAAGACTAACCATAATTCCTTCCATCCTAACCTCCCTCCCCCCATTTATTTTATTTTCTTCTTTGACCCTGTCCCTGTTCAAAAGCATTTGCTTCTGACTACCCCCTCCTCCAATCTGCCCTCCCTTCTATCATGCCCCTCCTCTTATCCAGAGAGAGAAGCAGCAACATCTGGGCTTTTCAAAGTCATGGGGCTCCAATGGCTACCCAGAGTTTCATCTGGTAAAATCACATGACATTCTTCCAATGAATGAGCCCCAAGCAAAATGCTAACCTCAGAGTACATATACAATTCTTCGGGGTTGGAGGACTTCACAACCATGCAACTCAAACCCATGTGACTTAGGCCTTCCCATGACTTAAGAAGGTCACCAAAGACTCCTGATTCAATCAAATACTCTTTATTGAAACAAAGGCAAGACTTAGAAGTAATTCATTGCCTTAGTGCTGAGAAGCACTCCAAAGCAAAAGACAACAAAATCTTACTTGCCAGCGGAGCCAAGATGGCCGCATGAAGGCAGCGTCTTACCGGAGCTCTCTCACAAGGTCTGTCAGATTCCTATAAAAAAGTGAATTTGAGCAGATTTGAGGGAGTCAGAAACCGCGAGCAGTCTGCGTGGGGCAAATTTCCGAGCCGGGAGAGTCTGAAAGGCCGGAGGCACGAACATGTGGGCTCGGAGAGTGCTCGGTACGGAGCCGTTCGAGAACAAGGCGGAAGCGGCTGGCCGGGAAATCCATGTGGGAGACGGGCTGGGAGAAAGCTGGGCACCCGAAACCGGCGGAGATCCCCAAGTCTCCCAACACAGGACGGCAGTCTGTGGAAGCGACGAGAGGCAGCGCAACGCCACCGGCTGTGAAATACCGTCTCCAGAAGTTTGCAGCCCAAACATATTAAACGCGGTTTCTTGAACTTTGGAGAAGTTTAATGGCCAGGTAAACAGCTCTAATCCCTCCCCTCCCCACCCAGAGAATCCCTTGGGAAAAAAAAAAAAGAACACTGGAACTGAGCAGAAAGTAGTGGGGCTTCAGTGATCAAATAGCAGAAGTTCATTAGTGCCATAGGGGCAGAGTTGGCAGGGGTCAATGCCAGGAGCCCAGATGTAACCTTGCTCCCCCAGGGGAAGTGCCAGACATCAGCTCAAACAACAAACAGCTGAGACCATTGCTGAAAAGCAAGTGCTGAAGAGCACCCACAGGGAGTGAGACGCCAGGGAGCCAGACCCCTCCCCCACACCTCAGGAAACTGAAGGTTATAATTCTAGACTCACAACCCCCAGAATAAGAAAGCTGGGACAAAAAGCCCTGAGGCCCACAGATAGAAATTCGTTGTAAAGCCAGCAAAAGGCAAACCAACATGAAGAAGAACACAAAAAAACCGAGGACAATAGATTCTTTTTAAGGAGACAGGCAGGATCAAAATACAAATATGGAAGAGAAAAGTAACGATACTGTAGATACATCAGATACCTCAAAAGGTAATATGAGCTGGTCTCCAGCCCAAAAAGCACTGCTGGAAGAGCTAAAGGAGGATTTTAAAAACCAAAGTAGGGAGCTAAAAGAAAATATGGAAAAAATGGAAAAAAGGGAAAAAAAATCCACTGATGAAATCAAGTCCCTAAAGAATAAGATTGGTGAAATGGCTACGGAGATTCAGAAGCCAGAGAGAGAAAAGGACACCCTGAGAGGCAAAATCAACCAATTGTAAAAGGAGACTCAAAAGCAAAATGTAAACACTAACTCATTCAAAATTAGACTTGAGCAAGTGGAAGCTAATGAATCTATGAAGCACCAAGAAGTAATAAAACAAAACGTAAAGAATGAAAAAATAGAAAAAAATGTGAAATCTCTGACTGGCAAAACAACTGACCTGGAAAATAGATCCAGGAGAGACAATTTGAGAGTTATTGGTCTACTGGAAATCCACGATGAAAAAAAGAGCCTTGACAGTATCTTCGAAGAAATTATCAAAGACAACTGCCCAGAGGTCCTAGAACCAGAGAGCAAAATAGTCATTGAAAGAATTCACCGATCACCCCCTGAAAGAGATCCCAAACTGAAAACACCAAGAAATATTATACCCAAATTTCAGAGCTATAAACTCAAGGAGAAAATACTGCAAGCAGCCAAAAAGAAGCAATTCAAATATCGTGGAACTACAGGCAGGATCACGCAGGATCTCTCAGCTTCCACATTAAAAGACAGGAGAAATTGGAATATAATATTCCGAAGGGCAAAGGAGCTGGGACTACAACCAAGGATCAACTGCCCAGCAAAACTAAGCATAATTTTCCAGGCAAGGTGATGGACATTCAATGAAATAAGGGAATTCCAGACCTTCCTGATGAAAAGGCCAGAACTCAATGGAAAATTTGATCTCCAAATACGAAACTCAAGAGAGACATAAAAAGGTAACCAGGGGAAAAAACCCCACAAACCTTATTAACCAATAAGGGCAGGTTGTTTACATCTTTATGTGGGATTATATCATCTTATGTATGTGTATATATATGTATATATATATATATATATGTCATTCTTGTGAATGGTACAGCTATTATGACAATTGAAAGGGATATACATAGGTTGTGAATGCCTGTATAAATTAACTGATGTAAAGATATAAAATGTAAGTAAGAGATATAAAGGGAGGGCTATGAGGGAAGCAGTAAGGAGGTAGTAGAAAAGGGTAAATTACACCAAATGAAGTGGCACAAAAACATATTATAGTAGAGGGAAAGAAGGGAGGGAGAAGAGCAGTATTTGAGCTTTACTGTCATCTGATCTAGCTCAAGAAGGGAATAACATACTCGGATAAGTTTAGAAATCTAACTTGTCCTACGGAAAGTGGGAGGGTAAGGGAGGAAAAAGGGGGGGGGTGGTCAGAAGGGAGAGGAGAAGTAGCAAGTGGGTAATGGTAAGATAAGGGAGGGGAATAAAGCGGGAGGGTTAACTGAGGAAAGTGGTGGTCAAAAGCAAAACTTTGATGAGGAGGAGAAGGGGAAAGGGAGAAATAAAAGCATAAACAGGGGGAATTAGGATGGAGAAAAAGACACAGATAGAAATCATAACCCTGAACGTGCAGGGGATGAACATTCTCACAAAACAGAAGCAGATAGCAGAATGGATTAAAAATCATAATCCTACAATATGCTGTTTACAAGAAACGCATTTGAAACAGGGTGATACACATAGGGTAAAGGTAAAAGGCTGGAGTAAAATTTATTATGCCTTAGCTAAAGTAAAAATAGCAGGTGTAGCAATCCTAATCTCAGACAAAGCAAAAGTAAAGATAGATCTAATTGAAAGAGATAAGGAAGGACATTATATCCTGCTAAAAGGCACCATAAACAATGAAGCAATATCATTGCTTAACATATATGCACCAAGTGGTAAGGCATACAAATTCTTAGAGGAGAGGTTAAGGGAGTTACAGGAAGAAAACAGACAGCAAAACTATATTATTGGGAGACCTCAACCTCCCCCTTTCTGAATTTGATAAATCTAACCTCAAAATAAATAAGAATAAAGTTAAGGAGGTGAACAGAATTTTTGAAAAGGCACATATGATAGACCTCTGGAGAAAACTGAATGGGGATAAAAAGGAATATACTTTCTTCTCAAAAGTACATGGCACATACTCAAAAATTGGCCATGTACTAGGGCATAAAAACCTCACAATCCAGTGCAGAAAAGCAGAAGTAGTCAATGCATCCTTTTCAGATCATGATGCGCTAAGAATCATTTTTAATAAAGTACCATGGAAAAATAAGCTAAAAACTAATTGGAAACTAAATAATTTAATTCTAAAGAATGAGTGGGCCAAAGAACAAATCAGAGAAACAATTAATAATTTCATTCAAGAGAATGACAATAATGAAACAACATACCAAAATTTATGGGATGCAGCAAAAGCAGTTCTTAGGAGAAGTTTTATATCCTTAAATGCCTACATGAATAAAAGAGGGAAAGAGGAGATCAATGATCTGGGTATACAGCTGAAAAAGCTAGAAAAAGAGCAAATTGAAAACCCTCAATTAAATACCAAATTAGAAATAATGAAAATCAAAGGAGAGGTTAATAAAATTGAAACCAAGAAAACTATTGAATTAATAAATAAAACAAAGAGCTGGTTTTATGAAAAAACCAATAAAATTGATAAACCTTTGGCCAATTTGATTAAAAAAAAGAAAGAAGAAAATCAAATTACCAGTATCAAAAATGAAAAGGGTGAGGTCACCTCTAATGAAGAGGAAATCAAAACAATAATTAGGAATTATTTTGCCCAACTGTATGCCCATAAATTTGACAACCTTAGAGATATGGATGAATATCTACAAAAACATAAACTGCCCAGGCTAACAGAAAAGGAAGTGAAATTTCTTAATAACCCCATATCAGAAAAAGAAGTTGAGCATGCCATCAATGAACTCCCTAGGAAAAAATCTCCAGGGCCAGATGGTTTTACATGTGAATGCTATCAAACATTTAAAGAACAACTAATTCCAATACTTTGTAGACTATTTGGGAAAATAGGTGAAGAAGGAGTCCTACCAAATTCTTTTTATGACACAAATATGGTACTAATACCCAAACCAGGTAGAGTCAAAACAGGAAAAGAAAATTATAGACCAATTTCTCTAATGAATATTGATGCAAAAATTTTAAATAAAATATTAGCAAAAGGATTGCAGCAACTCATTACGAGAACAATACACTATGACCAGGTAGGATTTATTCCAGGAATGCAAGGCTGGTTCAATATTAGGAAAACTATTAGCATAATTGACCACATCAACAACAAAACTAGCAGAAACCATATGATCATCTCAATAGATGCAGAAAAAGCCTTTGACAAAGTACAACACCCATTCCTATTAAAAACACTAGAAAGCATAGGAATAAGTGGAACCTTCCTCAAAATTATAAATAGCATCTACCTAAAACCATCAACAAGCATTATTTGTAATGGGGATAAACTAGATGCATTCCCAATAAGATCAAGGGTGAAACAAGGATGTCCATTATCACCCCTATTATTCAATTTGGTATTAGAAACATTAGCTGTAGCAATAAGAGAAGAAAAAGAAATTGAAGGAATTAGAATAGGCAAAGAAGAAACTAAATTATCACTTTTTGCAGATGATATGATGATTTATTTAGAAAATCCTAGAGAATCAATAAAAAACTACTTGAAATAATAAACAACTTTAGCAAAGTTGCAGGATATAAAATAAACCCACATAAATCCTCAGCATTCCTATACATTACTGGCAAAGCCCAACAGCAAGAGATAGAAAGAGAAATTCCATTCAAAGTTACTGAAGGCACTATAAAATATTTGGGAGTCCATTTGCCAAGACAAACCCAGGGCCTATATGAACATAACTATGAAACACTTTTCACGCGAATAAAATCAGATCTAAATAAATGGAAAATTATCAGTTGCTCATGGTTAGGCCGAGCTAATATAATAAAAATGACAATTTTACCTAAATTAATCTATCTATTCAGTGCCATACCAATCAAACTACCAAAAATTTTATTACTGAGCTGGACAAAATAATAACAAAATTCATTTGGAAAAACAAGAGGTCTAGAGTATCTAGGTCATTAATGAAAAGACATGCTAGAGAAGGTGGCTTAGCCACAGCAGTTATTAAACTGTACTACACAGCAGCAGTCATCAAAACTGCCTGGTACTGGTTAAGAAACAGGGGTGTGGATCAGTGGAGTAGGATAGGTGCACAAGTAGGAGAAATCAACAAGTTTAGCAATCTACTCTTTGATAAACCCAAAGAGGCCAGTTTCTGGGCTAATAATTCACTATTTCACAAAAACTGTTGGGAAAATTGGAAAATGGTAGGGCAAAAACTGGGCATAGACCAATATCTTACACCATATACCAAAATAAAGTCAAAATGGGTTCATGATTTAGGAGTAAAAGCTGATACTCTAAGTAATTTGGGAAAGCAAGGAATAGTTTACTTATCAGATTTATGGAAAAGTAAAGAATTCATGACCCAACAAGAGTTAGAGAGCATTACAAAATGCAAAATGGATAATTTTGATTATGTCAAATTGAAATGTTTTTGTACAAAAAAAGCCAATGCAACAAGAATTAGGAGGGAAGCAGAAAATTGGGAGAAAATCTTTGCAACTAGTATCTCTGATAAAGGCCTCATTTCTAAAATATACAGGGAGTTGAGCCAAATATATAGGAATACAAGCCATTCCCCAATTGAGAAATGGTCAAAGGATATGAACAGGCAGTTTTCAGAGGAAGAAATTAAAGCTATCTATAGGCATATGAAAGAATGCTCTGGATCACTACTGATTAGAGAAATGCAAATCAAAACAACTCTTAGATACCACATGGCTCCTGTCAGATTGGCTAAAATAACAAAACAGGAAAATGATAAATGCTGGAAAGGATGTGGGGAAATTGGAACATTGTTGCATTGCTGGTGGAGTTGTGAGCTGATCCAGCCATTTTGGAGAGCAGTTTGGAACTATGCCCAAAGGGCTATAGATATGTTCATACCCTTTGACCCAGCAATACCACTTCTAGGGTTGTATCCCAAAGAAATCACATAAGCGGGAAAAGGACCCATATGTACAACGATATTTATAGCAGCTCTTTTTGTGGTAGCCAAGAATTGGAAATCAAAGGGATGCCCATCAATTGGGGAATGGCTGAACAAGCTGTGGTATATGAAGGTGATGGAATACTACTGTGCCATAAGAAATGGTGATGATGCAGACTTCATAACAACCTGGAAAAACCTACACGACATAATGCTGAGTGAGCGGAGCAGAGCCAGGAGAACTTTGTGCACAGCCACAGATATATGGATTCCGTGAGGACCAACCCTGACATACTGCGCTTTTCTCAGCAACCTAAGGTGCAAGGACAACTCCAGGGGCCTCACGATGGAGAATGCTATCTTCATCCAGAGAAAGAACTGTGAAGTTTTAATACAGATTGAGGGGCACTACATGCTCGCCTTTTTTGCTTCTCTTTTGTTTTTGTTTTTGGGTTGTTTTTTTTTTGGTTCTGTTTCTTCTTTCTCATGATTCATTCCATTGGTCAAAATTCTTCTCCACAACTTGATTAGTGCATAAATTAATTCAATGTGAAGTTATACATGACAGTTATATGAGATTCCATGCCATCTTGGGGAAGGAGGGGGGAGGGAGGGGAGAAAATCTGGAACTCAAAACTATGTAGAACCCTGTGTGGTAAACTAAAATAAATAAATAAATTTTAAAAAAAATCTCACTTGCCATTACAGCATATCTCTTCTTTCCTATCCCTCCTGACTCCACTACTTTACTTCTACCCACTACTTTGCCCTCCTTTTACTTGCCAACCCCCTTCAAGGATCCCTCCTTTATCCTCCCATTCCCATAAATCTAAACACCTTTCTATTCCCTTTATTCCTTCATTCTCCCCTCTAAAGATTCTTCCCTTGTCTTCTCCCCCCTCCCTATGCCACTACCATTTTATTTCTTCTAAATTTTGAAGACTTTTATGCTCTTATAAATATATATGTATTTATCCCTCTCATACCTATTTCCTATGAAAGTAGGTTACCAGAGGTAACTTTCTCCTCCATCTAATTCCTCTGTATCAATTCTTCCTCTTACACCTCATTTGTATAAAATAATTATTCTTTTTAGCTGTTGGTAAATGGTTTTACTTTTTAAATTAATATCATAGTCAGGTTTATGCCAATCTTTCTTATGAGCTCACCAATTATTAATAAGAACCTGAGACATACATTTTACATATATAAAAGGTAAACAGTCTATTCTTATGAATCTCTTATAATCAGTCTTTGGTATGTACCTTATGTTTCTCTTGGTTCCTATATGTTGAATCTTTTATTAAGTTCAGGATATTTTTTAAATCTTGAAAGTCTGATGGTTTGTCAAATGTCCATTTTTTCACTCATGATAATACTTAACTTTACAGAGAATGATATTTTTGGCAAGAGCCCCGGTTCTTTTGCTCTTCGATACATTGTGTTCCAAGACCAGCAGTCCTTTAATGTCCCTGCTGCTAGGTCCTGTGTAATTCCAATTGTGGTGCCATCATATTTAAATTGTTTTAATCTTGATGCTTTTAATATTTTATCCTTGAGTTGGGAGTTTCAGAATTTTACTATGATATTCATATGACTTTTCCTCATAGGATCTCTTTTAAGTGATAACCAATAGACTTTTTTTCTGTCTCTACTTCCCTGCCTTGTTCTAATGCTTCAGGACAATTTTCTTTAATTATTTCTTGTATCATTGTTTCAAGATTCTTTTTGATCATAACTTTCAGTTAGTCTGATTATTTTTCTATTTTTCTCCTCTTGATCTGTTCTCCAAATCTGTTGTTTTTTTTATAAGATGTTTCATTTTTTCTTCTATTTTTTCATTATTCATGTTTTGTTTAATTATTTCTTGATCTCTTATAATTTCACTGGCTTCACTTTGCCCAATTCTAGCTTTCAAGGTGTCAGTTTCCTCCTTAAGATTCTGAATCTCTTTTTCTAAATGGTTGACTTTCCTTTCATAATCTTGTTTTTCTTGGATTATTCTTTTTTTCTTAGTTTTTCCTCCATTTCTGTCATCTGATTTTAAAATTCTTTTTAAAGATCTTCTATAGATGCTTTTTGAGGAGGTGACCATTTGACATTACTCTTTGGGGTTTCTTTACTTCAATATCCTCCTCTGAAAATAGACCCCAATAGCTTTCAATGGTTGGATTCTTTCTCCTTTGCCTGTGCATTTTTGTGATAATAGCTTGATTTTTGTGATCACTTCAAGTCCTAGGGTATGGGAAATTGTGCCTCTTTGCCCCACATCCTCAGTTCTCTTTTCTAGCCTGGAACCAAAGCCAAACCTCCAACCTCCTGTAAGTTTCCACAGCCAGGGGCTTTCTGCCCCACTGCTTCTGCACTCACCCATCGTATGCTGGTTCCTTCTCATTCCCATCGCTCTTCACAGTGCAGCTGGGTCTGGCATTCCTCATGAGCAGAGGTTCCCTCAAATGGGCTCAAATGCCCAACAACCCTCATTATCCCAGAGTAAAAAGTTCCTGTGGCTGGGGCCAAGGCAGCCTCTCAAACCAACTATCCCCAGGAATTGCTGCTTGTTGTTTAAGAGACTAGCTGCTTGTTGTTAAAAGGGAACCTAGCCTGAAGGTGTTTTACTCCTCACAGGGACCAAACCTGGACAGCTTGTCCTGGTATTTTTCTTCAGATATTCTCAAATTGTCCCAGGAATACCCTGGTTGTACCCCTATTCTATTTTATCTCCACCCACTCTTTGCCCTCAGATGCTATTTTAACTCTTTTCTGGGGGAAAATCTTGAGAGCTTGGAATTTTCTGACCTACTCCACCATCTTCCCAGCATTCTCTGAAAATAATTTAAAAATTATTGTACTACCTGAAAGCCATGATAAAGGTTATAATCTTTTAAGAAATTGCCAGAGAAAACTGCCATGATATTCTAGAAATAGAGGATAAAATAGAAATTGAAAGAATCCACTGATTGTCTTCTTAAAAAGATCTCAAAAGGAAAACTTTTAGGAATATTGTAGCCAAATTCCAGTTTCCATGTCAAGGAGAAATTATTGCAAGCAGCACAGAAAGAAACAATTTGAGTATTGTGGAAACACAATCAGGATAACACAAGTTTATCAGCTTCTATATTAAGGGATCAAAGGGCTTGGAATATGATGTTTCAGAGGTCAAAGGAGCTAGGATTAAAACCGAGAATCACCTACCCACCAAAACTGAGTATAATACTTCAGGAAAAAAAAAAAACAAGTGTTCAATGAAATAGAGGATTTTCAAGCATTCTTCATGAAAAGACCAGAGCTGAATAGAAAATTTGGCTTTTAAATACAAGAATCAAGAGAAGCATGACAGAGGGCACAGGGTGTGTTGAATATGAAGGTATGATATCTAAAATAATAAAATTAAGGGGTGAGAGAGGAATATATTGGAAGAAGGAGAAAGGGAGAGATAGAATGGGGTAAATTATCTCATGTAAAAGAGGCAGGAGAAAGTTGTTACAATGGAGGGGAAGAGGGGAGAGGTGAAAGGGAATGAGAGAACCTTACTCTCATTGGATATGGCTTAACGAGGGGATAGTACACACACTCAATTGGGCATCTTACCCTACAGGAAAGTAGGGAGGGAAACAGATAAGAGGGGGGCATGATAGAAGGGAGGACAGATTGGAGGAGGAGGTAGTCAGAAGGAAGCACTTTTGTAAAGGGACAAGGTCAAAGGAGAAAATAGAATAAATGGGGGGGAGGTTAGGATGGAAGGAATTATAGTTAGTCTTTCACAACATGACTATTATGGAAGTGTTTTGCATAATGAAATCTGTATAACCCATATTTAATTCTTGCGTTGTCAAGGGGGGGGGCGGGGTTGGGAAGAAAAGAAGGGAGAGAAATGAGAAATGAAAGCTTTAAAAAGAAATGTTAAAAATTGTTTTTATATGCAACTGGGAGATAAGATATACAGGCAATGGGGCGTAGAAACATATCTTGCACTACAAGAAAGTAAGGGAGAAGTGGTTAAGGGAGGGGGTGTGGTGATAAAAGGGAGGGTAGAATGGAGGAATTGGTAATCAGAATGCATGCCATCTTGGGGTGGTGGAGAGGAGAGATGTAGAGAAAATTTGAAAATCAAAATCTTGTGGAAACGAATGTTGAAAAGTAAAAATAAATTAATTAATTAAAAATCAATGTGCAAATAAAAAAAGAATTGGAAATTGAGGGGAAGCCTATCAATTGGGAAATGCTTGAAAAAAGTTGTGGTATATGAATGTAATTGAATACTATTGTTCTATAAGAAATGATGTGCAGGCAGATTTCAGGAAGACTGGGAAAGACTTGAATGAACTGATGCTGAGTGAAGTGAACAGAACCAGGAGAACATTGTACATAGTAACAACCACAATGTGTGATGACTAACATTGAATGACTTATTTCTTCTGGATCCAATATAGCTTCAAAGGACTCATGATGGAAAATGTTGTCCACACCCAGAAAAAGAACTATGGAGTCTGAATGCAAATTTAAGCATATTATTGGCTCTTTCTCTTTTTTTTCCTTTTTTTTTTGTTTGGTTCTTCTTTCTTGTGGTTTTACCCATTGGTTCTAATTATTCTTTCCAACATGACTAATGTGGGAATAGCTTCAGTATGAATGTATATTTAGAGCCTATATCAAATTACATGCTATCTTGGGGTGGAGAGAGGGGAGAGATGGGGAGAAAATGGAAATAAATATTGAAAACTAAAAATTAATAAATAATTTTTAAAAAAATATATTTCTGTACTTTTTTGTGTACATGTGTATTCTTTTCTCCTTTAACCACTTTAGAAGAAATTGAGCTTCAAGTGTCACTTCTCCCCATTGCATTCTCCATTGCATAAACCCTTCCTGTGTACTCCCTTTATGTGAGATACTGTTCCTGTTCCACTGCCCCTCTTCTCACACATTCTTCTCCCCCACCCTTTCCATTTTTATTTTGAGATTAATAGAATAACACTAAGCCCCTCCGTCTAATTAGACTCCATCTATGACTATCAGTAATGACATAGTTCATAAGGGGCTAAATGTATCATTTCCCTAAACAGGAACTGTAGTTAGCAGTTGTAGTAGCAAACACCCTAGCATATCCAGCATGGCCTGGTAGCTTTTCTAGAAAAGACTGTTCAGAAAGGGGTCAACAGGGGCGGAGCCAAGATGGCGGCTGGTAAGCACGGACTAGAGTAAGCTCCGTACCCGAGTCCCTCCAAAAACCTATAAAAATGGCTCTGAACCAATTCTAGAATGGCAGAACCCACAGAACAGCAGAGGGAAGCAGGGCTCCAGCCCAGGACAGCCTGGATGGTCTCTGGGTGAGGTCTATTCCACACGGAGCTGGGAGCTGGGAACGGAGTGGAGCAGAGCCCAGCCTGAGCGGCGTGAACAATCCAGACCAGAAGCCAGGCACAGGGGGCCCTAGCGCCCTGAATATGTGAGCTGCGGCAGTTACCAGACCCCCCTCGACCCACAAACACCAAAGACTGCAGAGAAGGTTAGTGGGAAAAGCTGCGGGAGTGGAAGGAGTTCGCGGTTCGGCTTCCAGCCCCGGGGGCAGCAGAGGTGGGGCAGCTACGGCTGCTGCTGCTTCCGGCTCCAGGCCCACCTGGTGGGAGGAATTAAGTGGTGGATCAGAGCAGGAGTGCAACAGCCTGCCGAAGATCTAAGCCCAGTCTGGACTGGGGGTCCTTGGGGAAGGAGTAGTGCGGCTCTGACAGAGCTGGCACCTCCCCCCCAAACGTAGAACATAGAACTCGTTAGTCTACAAGCAGTCATACCCCACTGAAAAACTCAAGGATCAAGTTAGTTGGTTGGGAATATGGCCAGGCAGCGAAAACGCGCCCAGATTCAGTCTCAGACTTTGGATTCTTTCTTTGGTGACAAAGAAGACCAAAACATACAGCCTAAAGAAGACAACAAAGTCATAGAGCCTACAACCAAAGCCTCCAAGAAAAACATGAACTGGCCCCAGGCCATAGAAGAACTCAAAAAGGATTTGGAAAAGCAAGTTAGAGAAGTAGAGGAAAAATTGGGAAGAGAAATGAGAAGGATGCGAGAAAACCATGAAAAACAAGTCAATGACTTGCTAAAGGAGACCCAAAAAAATACTGAAAAATACACTGAAGAAAACAACACCTTAAAAAATAGACTAACTCAAATGGCAAAAGAGCTCCAAAAAGCCAATGAGGAGAAGAATTCCTTGAAGGCAGAATTAGCCAAATGGAAAAGGAGGTCCAAAAGACCACTGAAGAAAATACTACTTTAAAAATTAGATTGGAGCAAGTGGAAGCTAGTGAATTTATGAGAAATCAGGATATTATAAAACAGAACCAGAGGAATGAAAAAATGGAAGACAATGTGAAATATCTCCTTGGAAAAACCACTGACCTGGAAAATAGATCCAGGAGAGATAATTTAAAAATTATTGGACTACCTGAAAGCCATGATCAAAAAAAGAGCCTAGATACCATCTTTCAGGAAATTATCAAGGAGAACTGCCCTGATATTCTAGAGCCACAGGGCAAAATAGAAATTGAAAGAATCCATCGATCGCCTCCGCAAATAGATCCCAAAAAGAAATCTCCTAGGAATATTGTTGCCAAATTCCAGAGCTCCCAGATCAAGGAGAAAATACTGCAAGCAGCCAGAAAGAAACAATTTGAATATTGTGGAAACCCAATCAGAATAACCCAAGATCTGGCAGCTTCTACATTAAGAGATCGAAGGGCTTGGAATGCGATATTCCGGAGGTCAGTGGAGCTAGGATTAAAACCTAGAATCACCTACCCAGCAAAACTAAGTATCATGTTCCAAGGCAAAATATGGACTTTCAATAAAATGGAGGACTTTCAAGCTTTCTCAGTGAAAAGACCAGAACTGAATAGAAAATTTGACTTTCAAACACAAGAATCAAGAGAAGCATGAAAAGGTAATCAAGAAACGGAAATTGCAAGGGACTTACTAAAGTTGAACTGTTTTGTTTACATTCCTACATGGAAAGATGATGAGTATGATTCATGAGACCTCAGTATTAGGGTAGTTGAAGGGAATATGCATATATACATATGCATATATATATGTTTATGTATATATATATAAGTGAATGTGTATGTATGCATGTATCTATGTGTATATGTATGTATGTGTATGTATGTGTATATATATATATATATGTAAAAGAGAGAGAGCAGACACAGGGTGAGTTGAGGATGAAGGGAAGATAGCTAAAAGAAATAAAATGAAATTAAGGGATGAGAGAGTAACTTACTGAGAGAGGGAGATAGGGAGAGATAGAATGGGGTGGATTATCTCCCATAAAGGTGGCAAGAGGAAGCAGTTCTAGGAGAGGAGGGGAGTGGGCAGGTGAGGGGGGAATGAGTGAACCTTGCTCTCATCAGATTTGGCCTGAGGGGGAATACCATACATACTCAGTTGGGTATCTTACCCCACAGGAAAGAAGAGGGAAGAAGATAAAAAAAAAAATAAAAGGCAGGGGGATGATGGAGTGGAGGGCAGATGGGGGTGGAGGTAATCAAAACAAACACTTTGGAAAGGGGACAGGGTCAAGGAAGAAAATTCAATAAAGCGGGATGGGTTGGGAAGGAGCAAAATGTAGTTAGCCTTTCACAACATGAATATTGTGGAAGGGTTATACATAATAATATATCTGTGGCCTAGGTTGAATTGCTCAACTTCTTAGGGAGGGTGGATGGGAAGGGAAGAGGGAAGGGAATTTGGAACTCAAAGTTTTAAAATCAGATGTTCAAAAACAAAAAAACTTTTTGTATGCAACTAAAAAATAAGATACACAGGCAATGGGGCGTAGAAATTTATCTTGCCCTACAAGAAAGGAAGGGAAAAGGGGATGAGAGGGGAGGGGGGTGATAGAGGGGAGGGTTGACTGGGGAACAGGGCAACCAGAATATACGCCATCTTGGAGTGGGGGGGGGAGGGCAGAAATGGGGAGAAAATTTGTAATCCAAACTGTTGTGAAAATCAATGCTGAAAACCAAATATGTTAAATAAATAAATTGCATTAAAAAAAAAAAAAGAAAAAAAAAATAGACTAACTCAAATGGCAAAAGAGCTCCAAAAAGCCAATGAGGAGAAGAATTCCTTGAAAGGCAGAATTAGCCAAATGGAAAAGGAGGTCCAAAAGACCACTGAAGAAAATACTACTTTAAAAATTAGATTGGAGCAAGTGGAAGCTAGTGAATTTATGAGAAATCAGGATATTATAAAACAGAACCAGAGGAATGAAAAAATGGAAGACAATGTGAAATATCTCCTTGGAAAAACCACTGACCTGGAAAATAGATCCAGGAGAGATAATTTAAAAATTATTGGACTACCTGAAAGCCATGATCAAAAAAAGAGCCTAGATACCATCTTTCAGGAAATTATCAAGGAGAACTGCCCTGATATTCTAGAGCCACAGGGCAAAATAGAAATTGAAAGAATCCATCGATCGCCTCTGCAAATAGATCCCAAAAAGAAATCTCCTAGGAATATTGTTGCCAAATTCCAGAGCTCCCAGATCAAGGAGAAAATATTGCAAGCAGCCAGAAAGAAACAATTTGAGTATTGTGGAAACCCAATCAGAATAACCCAAGATCTGGCAGCTTCTACATTAAGAGATCGAAGGGCTTGGAATGCGATATTCCGGAGGTCAATGGAGCTAGGATTAAAACCTAGAATCACCTACCCAGCAAAACTGAGTATCATGTTCCAAGGCAAAATATGGATTTTCAATAAAATAGAGGACTTTCAAGCTTTCTCAGTGAAAAGACCAGAACTGAATAGAAAATTTGACTTTCAAACACAAGAATCAAGAGAAGCATGAAAAGGTAAACAAGAAAGAAAAACCGTAAGGGACTTACTAAAGTTGAACTGTTTTGTTTACATTCCTACATGGAAAGATGATGAGTATGATTCATGAGACCTCAGTATTAGGCAGTTGAAGGGAATATGCATATATATATATATATATGCATATATATATATATATATGTTTAAGTATATATATAAGTGAATGTGTATGTATGTATGTATCTATGTGTATATGTATGTATGTGTATGTATGTGTATATATAGATATGTAAAAGAGAGAGAGCAGACACAGGGTGAGTTGAGGATGAAGGGAAGATATCTAAAAGAAATAAAATGAAATTAAGGGGTGAGAGAGTAACATACTGAGAGAGGGAGATAGGGAGAGATAGAATGGGGTGGATTATCTCGCATAAAGGTGGCAAGAGGAAGCAGTTCTTTGGGAGGAGGGGAGAGGGCAGGTGAGGGGGGAATGAGTGAACCTTGCTCTCATCAGATTTGGCCTGAGGGGGAATACCATACATACTCAGTTGGGTATCTTACCCCACAGGAAAGAAGAGGGAGGAAGATAAAAAAAAAAATAAAAGGTGGGGGGATGATGGAGTGGAGGACAGATGGGGGTGGAGGTAATCAAAACAAACACTTTGGAAAGGGGACAGGGTCAAGGGAGAAAATTCAATAAAGCGGGATGGGTTGGGAAGGAGCAAAATGTAGTTAGCCTTTCACAACATGAGTATTGTGGAAGGGTTATACATAATAATACATGTGCGGCCTAGGTTGAATTGCTCAACTTCTTAGGGAGGGTGGGTGGGAAGGGAAGAGGGAAGGGAATTTGGAACTCAAAGTTTGAAAATCAGATGTTCAAAAACAAAAAAACTTTTTGTATGCAACTAAAAAATAAGATACACAAGCAATGGGGCGTAGAAATTTATCTTGCCCTACAAGAAAGGAAGGGAAAAGGGGATGAGAGGGGAGGGGGGTGATAGAGGGGAGGGCTGACTGGGGAACAGGGCAACCAGAATATACGCCATCTTGGAGTGGGGGGGGAGGGCAGAAATGGGGAGAAAATTTGTAATTCAAACTGTTGTGAAAATCAATGCTGAAAACCAAATATGTTAAAGAAATAAATTGCATTTAAAAAAAAAATTAGATTGGAGCAAGTGGAAGCTAGTGACTTTATGAGGAATCAGGATATTATAAAACAGAACCAGAGGAATGAAAAAATGGAAGACGATGTGAAATATCTCCTTGGAAAAAACCACTGACCTGGAAAATAGATCCAGGAGAGATAATTTAAAAATTATTGGACTACCTGAAAGCCATGATCAAAAAAAGAGCCTAGATACCATCTTTCAGGAAATTATCAAGGAGAACTGCCCTGATATTCTAGAGCCACAGGGCAAAATAGAAATTGAAAGAATCCATCGATCGCCTCCTCAAATAGATCCCAAAAAGAAATCTCCTAGGAATATTGTTGCCAAATTCCAGAGCTCCCAGATCAAGGAGAAAATACTGCAAGCAGCCAGAAAGAAACAATTTGAGTATTGTGGAAACCCAATCAGAATAACCCAAGATCTGGCAGCTTCTACATTAAGAGATCGAAGGGCTTGGAATGCGATATTCCGGAGGTCAATGGAGCTAGGATTAAAACCTAGAATCACCTACCCAGCAAAACTGAGTATCATGTTCCAAGGCAAAATATGGATTTTCAATAAAATAGAGGACTTTCAAGCTTTCTCAGTGAAAAGACCAGAACTGAATAGAATAGAAAATTTGACTTTCAAACACAAGAATCAAGAGAAGCATGAAAAGGTAATCAAGAAATGGAAATTGCAAGGGACTTACTAAAGTTGAACTGTTTTGTTTACATTGCTACATGGAAAGATGATGAGTATGATTCATGAGACCTCAGTATTAGGGTAGTTGAAGGGAATATCCATATATATATATATATAGATAGATAGATAGATAGATATAGATATAGATATATATAGATATGTATATGTATGTTAATGTATATATATAAGTGAATGTGTATGTATATATCTATGTGTATGTATTTGTATATATATATGTGTGTTTATATATGTATATATATATATGTAAAAGAGAGAGAGCAGACACAGGGTGAGTTGAAGATGAAGGGAAGATATCTAAAAGAAATAAAATGAAATTAAGGGATGAGAGAGTAACATACTGAGAGAGGGAGATAGGGAGAGATAGAATGGGGTGGATTATCTCGCATAAAGGTGTCAAGAGGAAGCAGTTCTGTGGGAGGAGGGGAGAGGGTAGGTGAGGGGGGAATAAGTGAACCTTGCTCTCATCAGATTTGGCCTGAGGGGGAATACCATACATACTCAGTTGGGTATCTTACCCCACAGGAAAGAAGAGGGAGGAAGATAAAAAAAATAAAAGGTGGGGGGATAATGGAGGGGAGGGCAGATGGGGGTGGAGGTAATCAAAACAAACACTTTGGAAAGGGGACAGGGTCAAGGGAGAAAATTCAATAAAGCGGGATGGGTTGGGAAGGAGCAAAATGTAGTTAGCCTTTCACAACATGAGTATTGTGGAAGGGTTATACATGTTATACATGTGTGGCCTAGGTTGAATTGCTCAACTTCTTAGAGAGGGTGGGTGGGAAGGGAAGAGGGAAGAGAATTTGGAACTCAAAGTTTGAAAATCAGATGTTCAAAAACAAAAAAAGTTTTGGTATGCAACTAAAAAATAAGATACACAGGCAATGGGGCGTAGAAATTTATCTTGCCCTACAAGAAAGGAAGGGAAAAGGGGATGAGAGGGGAGGGGGGTGATAGAGGGGAGGGCTGACTGGGGAACAGGGCAACCAGAATATAAGCCATCTTGGAGTAGGGGGGGAGGGTAGAAATGGGGAGAAAATTTGTAATTCAAAATGTTGTGAAAATCAATGCTGAAAACCAAATATGTTAAATAAATAAATTGCATTTAAAAAAAAAAGGATTATTAAAAAAAAAAAAGAAAGGGGTCAACAGTTCTACTTTAAGTTACATTAACTAGTTTGGGGGGAAGAGTAAACATCCTGAACCTCAGAAAATACAAGCAGAGAAAATACAGAGAAAATTCAAGCAGAAAAATTAGCACAAAGACCAACAGACAGGGTTCTGACTGCCTGAATCAAAGCAATATTGCTATACACTTTGCATACACCACTGTATCAAGAGAGCCTTTACATATGACCAGTCTGGGGTTCTGAACATATAGCTACTCAGAGTCTTGACCAGGAAATCAAAATGTCCTTCTCATAAGGGAACCTGCAAAGCAATATCTCACCACAGAGTGTATATATATATATATATATATATATATATATATATATATATATATATATATATATATATGTATATATATATATATATATATGTGTGTGTGTGTGTGTGTGTGTGTGTGTGTGTGTGTGTGTGTGTGTGTTTATATATAGATATATAGATATATATATATAGATATATGCCTTTGCCTAATAGGCTCAGAGCCAGAAGGCATCACAACCTTCGTGATTCAGTGCTTAATTAGCTTTGGTACCAAACAGTGTGAAAGCCTTCCTACAAGCAATCCTCCCCTAAGCAAGCTCCTACTTAGGCAAGTCTCTCCTGCAGTGGGCTCCACATGAAGCCTATTAATGGGTGGGGAAGATCTTATACCTCATTAACCTTACAATAGTTTAACCTTGTTTAGACAATTATGATTTCTCATAGTGTTCATCTTTTTTAGTTCCTCTTGATTTTTGTGTTTACATATCAAATTTTCTACTCATCTCTGGTCATTTCATCACTAGTGTTTTAGAGTTTTACTGGGTATACTATTCTTAATTCCAACTTAGGTCATTTGCTTTCTGGAATATCAGATTCCAAACTCTCTCCTCTTTTAAGGTGATGTCTACTAAATTTTTCATTACCTCAATTGTGATTTTTTTAATTATGATTTTTTTAATTGAATGAACCTAAAAGGAGAAGAATTCTTGAATTCTGGCCCTTTACTTGCTGTGCTTTTTCCTTGCACTGGGAGCTTTAAATTTTTACTGTAGTATACCTGAGAGTTTTCATTTGGGAATTTCTTGAGGTAGGTGGCCAGCAGAGACTTTCAGTTTCTACTTTGCCATCTTGTTCTAAGATATATATATATATATATATATATATATATATATATATATATATATATATATATATATATATATATATATATATAATGATTTTGAAATATTATGTGTAGACTCATGTATATACATATGTGTGTATGTATGTATGTGTGTATATAAATATATTACATCTGTAGGTGTGTATAAATGTGTGTATATGTATATATATATGTATGCATGTATCTACATGAATATATGTATATATATGAATATATATGTGTGTCTGTGTATGTACACATACACATACGGCTTTCAGATATTTTCAGAGATTCTTAAATTATCTCTTTTTAAGCTTTTTTTGGGTAAGTTATTTTTCCTATGAGATATTTCACATTTTCTTCAATTTTTTAGACTTTTGACTCTTTCATAATTTCTTGAAGTCTCATGGAGCCATTTTCTTCCATATGAACAATACTAAAAGAGTTATTTTCTTCAGTGAAGTTTTGTACCTTTCCTTTACAAGTGGTTAATCCTTTTGTTATATCTGTTTTACTCCATCTTTCTCTATTTTTATCATTACTTTTCTTTTTTAATTTTTATATTTTTTTAAAAATATTTTTAATTCATCAAATAAAAGAAGCATTTCTATTTATCATTGGGGAATGACTTGTATTCTTATAGATTTGGCAAAGTTCTTTATGTACTTGAGATATGAGACCTTTATTCGAGAAACTGTCTTTAAAAACTTTCCCCCATTTTCTGCTTTCCTTCTGATATTGGTTACATCTGTTTTAGAAAACATTTTAAATTTAATGTAATTGGAATTATTCATCTAGCACCTCACTCTGATCTCTCTCTTGTTTATTCATAAATTGTTCTTCTGTCCACAAGTCTAATAAGTAATATGTTCCATATTCTTCTGATTTTCTTGTAATCTCTCTCGATATCTAGGTCATGTATCCATTTTCACCTTATCTTGGTAAATGGTGCAAAATATTGGTCTATGGCCAATTTCTGCCATACGGCTTTCCAGTTTTTCTAGCATTATCTACCAAGTATTGACTTTTTATCCCCAAGACTTAAGTCTTTACATTTTTCAAATACAGGAATACTATATTTATTTGCTGTTATAAATTGTATGTCTACTCTAGTCTATTGATCTACCTTTCTATTTCTTAGTCAGTACCAGTTTTGATAATTACTGCCTTAAAATATAATTTAAGATCTGGTACTGCTAACCTTTCTTAACTTACTTTTTTTTTCATTAATGCCTTTGATATTCTTGATTGGTTATTCTTCCAAAGGGATTTTGTTATTATTTTTTCTAACTCAATAAAATATCTTTTGTTAATTTAATTGGTAATGCATTGAATATATAAATTAGTGTAGGTGAAAATTCTCATTTTTATTTTATTGCCCCTGCTTACCTATGAACAATTAATATTTATCCAATTATTTAAACTTAATTTTACTTGTATAAAAAGGTGTTGATTTTTAATAATTACATTTACGTAGTTCCTGAGTTTGTTTTGGCAAATGCACTACTAGGTATTTTATACCATCTCAAGTTATTTTAAATGGAGTATCTCTTACTATCTCTTTTTGCAGGATTTTATTTGTGATATATAGGAATGCTTATGATTTATGTGGATTTACTTTATATCCTTCTACGTTGCAAAAATTATTGTTTCAACTAACTTTTTAGTTGAGTCTTTGGGATTTTCTAGATATTTCATCATATTGTGTACAAAAAGAGATAGGTTTATTACCTCATTCCCTATTCCAATTCCTTTTATTTCTTTTCCTTCTATTATTGCTATTGTTAGAATTTCCAATACAATATTGGATAATATTGATGACAGTGGGCATCTTTTTTTCCCTACCTGATTTTACTAGGAAGGCTTCTAAATGATTTTTTATCAATTTAAGGGAAAAATCCATTTGTACCTACACTTTAAAATGTTTTTAATAGAAATGAATATTGTGCTTTATCAAAAGTATTTTTCTGCATTTATTGATATAATCATGATTTTTTAAAAAAAATTTATTACTGACATAATCAATTCCATTAGTAGTTTTCCTCAGTTAAAACAACCCTTAATTCCTCACATAAATGTTACAAATCCTATTTGGTCATAATGAATAATCTTTGTAATATATTGTTGTAATTGTTTAGCTAATATTTATTTAGGATATTTGCATCCATATTCATTAACAAAATTGGTCTGCTTTTATTTTAAGCTCTTTTTTAAGTCTTACAGGAATTCTTCTTTAACTCATATCCAACTTACATTTTTCTCTGAGACATTGCTTCTAGATGTTTTCAAGTAATCTGTGTGTGTGTGAGTGTGTGTGTGTGTGTGTGTGTGTGTGTGTGTGTGTGTGTGTGTTTTGAGCTTTACTTTCAACATAATTGCTCTTTGTAGTGGAAGTCACTTTTCCAATCTATTCCTGGACTCTAAACTTCCCATTGGTGTTGGGCTATGTGTACTTCTGAGGGCATTGGTGATGTATGGCCTGATTTTCTAATGTTTTACATTCTTCTGATGCTTTCACAGCTCATTCAGGGGTGTCTACAAGTGTCTACAATCTTCCAGTGCTTTCAAAGACAGTTTATGATACAAGGGATAGAGTCCTGGACCTGGAGTCAACTTTGGTCTCAAGACCTGAGGCTAAATTTGGTCTCACACATGTACTAGGTGTGTGACCATGGGTTATTCAATTAACTTAGTAGTTGGAGATATGTCTGTTGAGGAAGACAAGTGATTAGAATACTCAGGGTTCTCCTTTACAGTCCAACCTTGTGGGGGATGGGGCCAAGATGGACATGCGAAAACAGTGTCTTACAGGAACTCTCTCTCAAACTCTGTCAGATACCTATAAAAAAGTGAATCTGAGCAGATTTGAGAGAGTTAGAAGCCACTAACAATATAAGTGAGGCAAATTTCCAAGGCAGGAGAGTCCAAAAGGTTGACAGGATGGATCTGTAAGCTGGGAGAGTGCTCAGCACGTGGAGCTGCACCAAATAGCACCAAAGTAGAAACAGCTGTGGAAACCAACCAGTGAGACAGGCTGGGAGAAAGCTGGGTGCCAGAAATTGGTGGAGATCCCCAGGCCCCCCAACACAGGACAGGAGTCTATGGAAGTGACAAGAGGCAGCAGCACAACACCACCAGCTGTGAGACATCAGCTCCTGAGGCTTGCAGCCCAAAGGTATGAAACGCATCTTCTTGAACTTCAGGGAGACTAAATGGCCAGGGAAATGGCTCTAATGCCTTCCCCTGCCCCTGACCAAGAAAATTCCTCAGGGAGAAAAAGCTGGACTAGAGGAGACAGGAGTGGGGCTTCAGTGCCTGGGCAGTGGGAGTTCCTGAGTCCCAGAGGGGCAGAGCCAGCAGGGGTCAACACCAGAAGCCCAGACATACCCTTGCACTGCTAGGGGAAGTAGCAGACACTGGAACAGACAACAAACAGCTGAGACCACTGCTGAAGAGCAACAGTGCTGGAGAGCAGCCCCAGGGGAAGAGGAGACTTCAGGCAGCCAGACCCCTCCCCCACACCTCAGGAAACTGAAAGTTATAATACACAAAGCCAGTAACTAGACTCACAATCCCCAGAACAAGAAACCTGGGACAGAGAGCCCTGAGCCCAAAAGCAGAAATTCACTATAAAGTCAGGAAAAAGCTAACTAACATGAAGAAGAACACAAAAAGCTGAGGACCATTGATTCTTTTTATGGAGACAGGCATGATCAAAATACTAATTTGGAAGATGATAGCAATGACACTATATCCACATCTCATACCTCAAAAAGTCCAACCTTGTGACAGGTGATGACATGTGCTGAAAGGTTATGGAGGCATGGCTCGCAATGGGGAGAAATCTGATAGAGAAGAAAGGTATAGTAGGGTAAGGTGCAATTTCTCCGAAGCCAAGAAAGTAAGATAGTAAGCTTATGATATGGGTTTGGATCCTAGAATAGCCATAGGAGCATTGGAGAAGGTGATAGGCACAAAGACAATCAAAATAACTCTGGTCCCTATATGGTAAGAAATCTTTGGGTGAGAAGGGAGAAGTTAGAAGGAATTACTCAGGCTAAGCACTTAGGAAAAGAAGTTGAGGTAAATATAGAAGTAGAGGCAAAGCTAGGTCTGTTCCTCAGGAAGTTCTAGAAAAGGTCCTTGGACAAAAACCTGAATTTGAGATCAAATCTACTAACTATTCTACCCAGCTCTGTGTCACATTAAAATTAGATGATCATGACATAAGCTATTATTCAAATAATTGATTAAAATATAAAATAGCATAGGACCAATAACACATAGATTCCTAGGATAATCAGATAAAGGCTTTCTGCTACATTGTCATTGGACCATTACTAGTTCTTATTTGATTAACCATTTCTGAATCTATCAGATTGTGATATCCTCTTATCCATATCTCTCCATCTACTCCACAAGAAAAATAGAAAGCACTTGATCAAAATCTTTGTTAACAATTTGTGCTTATGGTGGTAATATTAAAGGTTATAGAAGAGCCTAACATGAATATATATTTTTTGAACTAGCAAAGATATAGAAAGGTCATCATGGCACACAATCATTTAGAAACATAAAGAGAAAGAAATCCAAGACAGACCTGAACAAGAAAACAACCAAAAGGTGTAAACAATTAAAGAAATATCTTCGGAGAAGGCATAGTAAACTTGGACAAATAACCCTGAAGTCCATACTGCTTCTATGATCAGGGATGCTTCAGTGCAGATGGAAGATACTGTTTGCCTTTTTAAAAAGTGATTAAGGAGAATGGGAAATTTTTACAGATAGTTTCTCCAAGTCTTCATTTCTCAAATATATTGGACTGTGCCACATTTATAAAAGTAAGAGCCATTCCTTAAATGATAAATTGTCAAAGAATATAAACATTTTTTAGAAGAAGAAATCAAAGTTATCAATAGTTATATGAAAAATGCTCTAGATCACTAATGCTTAGAGAAATGCAAATCAAAACAACTCTGAGATACCACCTCACACCTGTCATATTGACTAATGAGACAGAAAAGAAAAAAAAAATGACAAGGAGCCCAGGGTAAAAGTGGACAAAGCAATGCACTATTGATAGAATTGTGAACTGAGTCAACTACTGTGGAGAATAAAAACTGCATACTCTTAGATACTGCAATACCACTATTAGATCTGTGCCCCAAAGAGATTAAAGAAAAAGTTAAATGACCTACACCTACAAAAATATTTATAGCGGCCGTTTTTTCATTGTGGGAAAGAATTGGAAATTAAGGGGATGCCTATTGATTGTGGAATGGCCAACTAAGTTGTGGTATGACATTGTGTGGAATACTATTGTGCTGTAAGAAATGATGAGGGGAATGGTTTCAGAAGAACCTGGGAAGACTTATATGAACTGATACTTACATTTTTTACGCTATTTTTATTGCTTTTTTGCAACATGGCTAAAATGCATAATAGGCATAATATTGCTTGTCTTCACAATGCGTAGGAGAGGGGCTTGAGGGAAGGAGAGAATTTGGAATTCAATTTTTATGAAAAGAATGTTGAAAATAAATTAATTGTTTAGCATAGTGACTAGCACATAGTGAGTGCTACATAAATTGTTTTTCCCTTCCCCTTTCTCTCCTTTCTCTTCTGCTTGAAGTGGTATGACCTGATGGGAGGTCTATCCACGGCCCTTATCATTTGAGCTCTGCAAGTTCCTGACCTAGGTTTGAGCCTAATGACTTATCCTTATTTATAAGTTTCAGTAGACTGCTGTCGTACTCAATTGCTGTTAGTCAGCTGGGATGTTGCACAGGATCACGGTGACCAAATTTCTGGGTTTTCTTGAGCCTGGTAGTCCTTCCCTGTCTATTCTACTTCAGGGTTACACACTAGATAAAGGACCTCAATTCTAATCCTGATATCAAAGACATATGTCGATGTTTTGAAACATGTTCATTGCCACAGATACAACTAGGGCCCACACTAAGGTCCACTCCACTCTGCCCTAGATCTGTGACTTGAATGTGGGTAATAAGCTGCCAGATGACACAATTCCTGTACCCAGGAGTGATTCAGAGAATCCCCTGAATTCTTTTCCTGACTTGGTGCCTCTGTGCCCTATTGCTCTGTTTCAGTTTTTTTCAGTCCCTGTGAGCTGAAATGCTTCATACTGCTGCTATCCTGGCCAGAAATGTCCCCTCTGTCCACAGATCTCTTTGTTTATCTCCCTAAGCCTATATGGGCTTCAGAAATAGCTCACATCATCTTTTTTTCTTAACTTTCTCAATTAGAATTCAGTCTGGTGTATTTTTTTAGATGATTGTGGAGAAAAGACAGTGGGGAAACTAGGCTTAAATATGTTCTATTACTCCACCATATTGTTATGTGTTTGTCCTTTGTTTTCAAAGAGGACCATGACATCAGGGAGATGATGACATGACTTACAGTTGACTTTGATTTGAGTGAGTGAGGGCTGTGCAAGGTCACCAGCCTCACTTTCTGTTCCATAGCCCTCTGTCCAGTGGCCAGATATTCATCAGGATGACTGGAGATGACCCAGGATGCAATGAGAGACCCTGGCTCCTTTTCAAGTTCTCACTTTGAGTGAGGTACCTCCCATTCAGGGAATAGGTCTCTTGAAGAAGTGAGTTAATTTAAAAACAAAAAAAGGAAAGAAAAAGTCAAACTGTGAGGAGAAAACACTCAGGGTTGCTGGCCAAAAGATAAACAGTTACATTTACATTGAGAGAGAGAGAGAGAGAGAGAGAGAGAGAGAGAGAGAGAGAGAGAGAGAGAGAGAGAGAGAGAGAGAGAGGAAAGAGGGAAGGAAGGAAGGAAGGAAGGAAGGAAGGAAGGAAGGAAGGAAGGGAGAGAGGACAAGAGAGGACAAGTGAGAACAAGACAGGGCAGGGCAGGGCAGGGCAGGGCAGGGCAGGGCAGGGAAGGGAAGGGAAGGGAAGGGAAGGGAAGGGAAGGGAAGGGAAGGGAAGGGAAGGAAAGGGAAGGGAAGGGAAGGGAAAGGAAAAGAAAGACCCTTCACTGAATAGTCCTCTTTAAGAAGTCAGTCAAGGGATGGACCCTTTAATTTAAAAAGAAAAAATATATCTTTTTTACTTTTTATCTCTTTTGTAATACGGACCTAGTAGTGGTATTGCTAGGTCAAAAGACATGCATAGTTTTATAGCCCTTTGGACATAGTCCCAAATTGCTCTATAGAATGGTTGAATTGGTTCACAACTCTACCAACTATGCACTCTCCTTTTCCCCACAGCCCTCCAACATTTACTATTTACCTTTCTGTCCTATTAGACAATCTAATAGGTATAAGGTAGTAGCTCAGAATTGTTTTAATTTACATTTCTCCAATCAATAGTTAGTTCAAATAATTTTTTCCCATATGGCTATAGATAAGTTTGATTAGTTCATCTGAAAATTAATCATATCTTTCTTTTTTCTTTCATAAATTGATTTATTTGTTTTAGTTTATAACACTCAGTTCCACAAGTTTTTGAGTTCCAAATTTTCTCCCCCTCCTCCTCGCCCCTCCCATCCCCAAGACAACATGTAATCTGATATAGGTTCTGCATATACCTTCACATTAAACTTATTTTTCCAATAACCAAGTGGTTTAGAAGAATTATAACCAATGAAATGAACCATGAGAAATATGTAACATAGTCAAAGATAAAATAAAATAAAATAACAAAGTAAAAAAAAAAAAGAAAAGAGAGCAAATAGTTTGCTTCAACCTCCATTCAGATGTTGTAATTCTTTCTCTGAATATGAATAGCTTTTTCCATATGAGTCTGTTAGAGCTTTCTTAGAACCTAAAAAGAGCCGAGTCTATCAAAAGCTAGTCATCAGAGATGCAATGTGTCTGTGGTTGGGTACAATGCTCTCCCAGTTCTGCTCCCTTCACTCATCATCAGATCATATAAGAATCTCTAAGTTCTTATGAAATCCATCTGCTCCTCATTTCTTATACCACAATAGTATTCCCTTACATTCATGTGCCACAATTTGTTTAGCGATTCCTCAATTAATGGGCCTCCTTTTGATTTCCAAATCTTTGCTACCACCAAAAGAGCTGCTATAAATATTTTTGTACATATGGGTCCTTTCCCCCCTTGTATGATCTTTTGGGGATACAGGCCTACGAATGGTATTGCTGGGTCAAAGAGTATGCACATTTTTATAGCCCTTTGGTCATAGTTCCAAATTGTTCTCCAGAATGGATGCATCCATTCTGAACTCCACCAACAATGCAATAGCATTCCAGTTTTCCCACATCTACTCCAGCATTTATCATTTTCCTGTTCTGTCATGTTAGCCAATCAGACAAGAGAGATGTGGTACCTGAGAGTTGTTTTGATTTGCATTTTTCTAATCAGTAGTGATTTAAAGTATTTTTCATATGCCTACAGATATCTTTAATTTCTTTATCTGAAAACTTTCTGTTCATATACTTTGACCATCTATCAATTAGGCAATGATTTGTGTTCTTACAAATTTGACTAAGTTCCATTTATATTTTAGTGATGAGGCCTTTGTTAGAAGCACTGATTGGAAAAATTCTTTCCCAATTTTCTGCTTCCCTCCAAATCTTGGTTGCATTGGTATGGTTTGTACAAAAAAATTCAATTTAAAGTAATTAAAATTATGCATTTTGCCTTTTGTAATGCTCTTTATCTCTTGTTTAGTCATAAATTCTTCCATTCTCCATAAGTCTGACAGGTAAATTATTCACTTCTCTCTCAAATTTTTTATAGCGTGAGCCCACTGCTGAAGTGGCGAACCCATTTTGACTTTATTTTGGTATATGGAGTAAGATATTGGTCTATTCCCAATTTCTGCCATACTAATTTCAGTTTTTCCAGCAATTTTTATGAAATAGTGATTTCTTATCCCAAAAGCTGGACTCTTTGGGTTTATCAAATAGTAGATTATTATATCCTTTAACTACTGCATCTTGGGTACCTAACCTATTCTGATCATCCACTACTCTATTTCTGAGCCAGTAGCAAGTAGTTTTGATGATTGCTACTCTAACAGTTTAATATCTGATATGGATAGGTCTCCTTCCCATGCATTTCTTTTTTTTCATGTTTTATTTTTTATTTATTTAATATATTTAGTATTCAGCATTGATTTTCACAAGAGTTTGAATGATGAATTTTCTCCCCATTTCTACCCTCCCCCACACTCCAAGATGGCATATATTCTGGTTGCCCCATTCCCCAGTCAGCACTCCTTTTTGTCACCCTACTCCCCTCCCATCCCCTTTTCCCTACCTTTCTTGTAGGGCAAGATAAATTTCTATGCCCCCTTGCCTGTGTATCTTATTTCCTAGTTGCATGCAAAAACTTTTCTTTTTTGAACATCTGCTTTTAAAACTTTGAATTCCAAATTCTCTCCCCTCTTCCCTTCCTACCCACCCTCCTTAAGAAGGCAAGCAATTCAACATAGGCCACATGTGTATCATTATGTAAAACCCTTCCACAATACTCATGTCATGAAAGACTAACTATATTTTGCTCCTTCTTAACCTATCCCTCTTTATTCAGTTTTCTCCCTTGACTCTGTCCCTTTTCAAAAGTGTTTGTTTTTGATTACCTCCTTCACCTATCTGCCCTCCCTTACATCATCTTCCCCTTTTTATCTTCTTCCTCCTTCATTCCTGTAGGGTATGATACCCAACTGACTACGTATGCTGTTCCTTCCTCAGGTCAAATCTGATGAGAGCAAGATTCACTCATTCTCCCTCACCTGCCCCCTCTTGCCTTCCTACAGAACTGCTTTTTCTTGCCACTTTTATGTGAGATAATTTAACCGATTCTATCTCTCCCTTTCTCCCTCTCTCATCCCTTAAATTGATTTTACTTTTATAGATATCATCTCTTCATATTCAACTCACCCTGTGCCCTCTGTCTATATATACACACATACATATATACATACATACATACACACACATAAATATATATATATATATATATATATATATACATACACATACATACGTATACACACACACACACACACACACACACACACACACATATGCATATTCCCTTCAGCTACCCTTGAGACTGAGGTCTCAAGAATCATACACATCTTTCCATGTGGGAATGTAAACAAAACAGTTCAACTTTAGTAAGTACCTTGTGATTTCTTTTTCTTGTTTACCTTTTCATGCTTCTCTTGATTCTTGTGTTTGAAAGTCAAACTTTCTATTCAGCTCTGGTCTTTTCACTGAGAAAACTTGAAAGTCCTCTATTTTATTGAAAATCCATATTTTGCCTTGGAGCATGATAATCAGTTTGGCTGGGTAGGTGATTCTTGGTTTTAATCCTAGCTCCATTGACCTCCAGAATATTGTATTCCAAGCCCTTTGATCCCTTAATGTAGAAGCTGCTAGATCTTGTGTTATTCTTATTGAGTTTCCACAATACTCAAATTGTTTCTTTCTGGCTTCTTGTAGTATTTTCTCCTTGATCTGGGAGCTCTGGAATTTGGCAACAATATTCCTTAGAGTTATCTTTGTGAGATCTTTTTGAGGAGGCGATCTGTGGATTCTTTCAATTTCTATTTTGCCCTGTGGCTCTAGAATATCAGGGCAGTTCTCCTTGATAATTTCTTGAAAGATGATATCTAAGCTCTTTTTTTGATCATGGTTTTCAGGTAGGCCAATAATTTTTAAATTATCTCTCCTGGATCTATTTTCCAGGTCAGTGGTTTTTCCAAGGAGATATTTCACATTGTCTTCCACCTTTTCATTCCTTTGGTTATGTTTTATAATATCTTGACTTCTCATAAAGTCACTAGCTTCCACTTGCTCCAATCTAATTTTTAAGGTAGTATTTTCTTCAGTGGTCTTTTGGACCCCTTTTTCCATTTGGCTAATTCTGCCTTTCAAGGCATTCTTCTCCTCACTGGCTTTTTGGAGCTCTTTTGCCATTTGAGTTAGTCTATTTTTTAAGGTGTTGTTTACTTCAGTATTTTTTTGGGTCTCCTTTAGCAAGTCATTGACTTGTTTTTCATTATTTTCTTGCATCCTTCTCATTTCTCTTGCCAATTTTTCTTCTACTTCTCTAACTTGCTTTTCCAAATCCTTTTTGAGTTCTTCCATGGACTGAGACCAGTTTATGTTTTTCTTGGAGGCTTTTGATATAGGCTCTTTGACTTTGTTGACTTCTTGCTGTATGTTTTGTTCTTCTTTGTCATAAAAGAAAGATTCCAAAGTCTGAGACTGAATCTGAGTCTGTTTCCACTGCCTGGCCATGTTCCCAGACAACTTACTTGACCCTTGAGTTTTTTGTCGGGGTACGACTGCTTGTAGAGTAAAGAGTACTTTGTTCAAAGCTTGAGGGGATGCACTGTTGTTTTCAGAGCTATTTCTACACAGCCACCTGTGTCCCATCAGCACTCCACCTTCCCCAAGAATGGCCAACCAGATCCTGACTCAGGTCTTAAGCAGGCTCTGCACTTGTGCAGTGATCCACCACTTGATTCCTCCCACCAGGTGGGCCTGGGCCAGAAGCAATTGCACCTGTAGTTCTGTAGCTGCACCACCTCCGCTGGCCCCAGGGCGGTGGCTGAACCATGAACTCCTTTCACTCCCCACAGCTTTTCCCACTAACCTTCTCTGTTGTCTTTGGTGTTTGTGGGTTGAGAAGTCTGGCAACTGCCACAGCTCACTGATTCAGGGTGCTAAGGCCTGTTTCACCCAGCTCCTAATCTGGTTGGTCCTGCTGCCACCCACACTGGCCTCTGCTCCCCTCTGCTCCCAGCTCCATGCATGATAGGCCTCACCCAGAGACCATCCAGGCTGTCCTGGGCTGAAGCCCTGCTTCCCTCTGCTCTTTTGTGGGTTCTGCAGGTCTAGAATTTGTTCAGAGCCATTTTTATAGGTTTTTGGAGGGACTTGGTGGGGAGCTCACACAAGTGCCTGCTTTCCAGCTGCCATCTTGGCTCTGCCCCACTTCCCTAGCATTTCTTTTCATTAATTCCCTTGATAGTCAGGATCTTTTCTCTTCCAGATGAATTTTCTTATTATTTTATCTAGCTCTATAAAATAATTTTTTGGTAGTTGGATTGATATGACACTAAATAAGTAAATTAATTTAGGTAAAATTGTCATTTTTATTGTATTAGCTAAACCTAGCCATGAGCAACAATTTTTTTCCCATTTGTTTAGATCTGACTTTATTTGTATGAGAAGGGTTTTTGTAATTGTGTTCATATCTTTCCTGGGTTTGTCTTGGCATGTAGAGTCCCAAATATTTTATATTGTCTATGGCAACTTTACATGGAATTTCTCTTTCTACCTCTTGCTGTTGGGCTTTGTTAGTCTTATATAGGAATGCTGAGGATTTATGTGCATTTATTTTATATTTACCACTTTGCTAAAGTTACGTATTATTTCAAGTAGTTTTTTTTTACTTGATTCTCTAAGATTCTCTAAGTATATCATCATATTATCTGCAAAGAGTGATAACTTAGCTTCTTGTTTGCCTACTATAATTTCTTCAATTTATTTTTTCTTTTCTAATTTCTAAAGCTAACATTATTAGTATCAAATTGAATAATAGGGGTGATAATGGATATCCTTATTTCACCCCCAATAAGTTTTCCGCATTACATATGTTTGCTGATGATTTTAGGTAGATGCTACTTATTATTTTCAGGAAGACTCCATTTATCCCTGTGCTTTCTAATGTTTTTAATAGGAATGGGTGTTGTATTTTATCAAAAGCTTTTTCTGCATCTATTGAGGTAATCATATGCTCTCTATTAATTTTATTGTTGATATTTTCTATTATGCTGATTGTTTTCCTAATACTGGACCAGCCTTGCATTCCTGGAATAAATCCTACCTGGTCATAGTGTATTATTCTCATGATAAGTTGCTGTAATCTTTTTGCCAATATTATATTTAAAAAATTTTATCAATATTCACTAAGGAAATTCGTTGATAATTTTCTCCCTTTGTTTTGGCTCTTCCTGGTTTAAGAATTAGTGCCATATTTGTGTCATAAATTTTTTTTGGTAGGACTCCTTCTTCCCCTATTTTCCCAAATACTCTATAAAGTATTAGAATTAATTGTTCTTTAAATGTTTGAAAGAATTTGCTTGTAAATCTATCTGTCCCTGGAGATTTTTTTCCTAGGAAGTTAATTGATGGCTTGTTCAATTTCTTTTTCAAGGATGGGGTTATTTAAGTATTTTACTTCCTTTTGTGTTAATCTGGGCATTTATATTTTTGCAAATATCCATCCATTTTCCTAAGGTTATCAAGTTAATGGGCATACAACTGGCCAAAATAATTCCTGATTATTGTTTTAATTTTCTCATCATTGGATTCACCTTTTTGTCTCTGATACTGGTAATTTTGTTTTCTTCATTCTTTTTTAAGTCAAATTGACCAAAGGTTTATCAATTTTATTGACTTTTTCATAAAACCAGCTCTTAGTTTTATTTATTAGTTCAATAGTTTTCTGGATTTCAATTTTATTAATCTCTCCTTTGATTTCAGTGCTTCTTATTTTCTATTTAATTGGGGATTTTCAATTTTTTCCTGTTCTAGCTTTTTCAATTGAATGCACAATTCATTGAGCTCCTTCTTTATTTTTTTCATGTAAGCATTCAGAGATATAAAATTTCCCCTTTCAACTGCTTTCTCTGCATCCCATACGTTTTGGTATGTTGTCTTATTATTGTCATTCTCTTGAATGAAAGTACTGATGTTTCTATGATTTGTTGTTTGGCCTACTCATTCTTTAGGATTAGATTATTTAGTTTCCAGTTAGTTTTTAGTCTATCTTTACATGGCCCTTTTTTAAAAATAATTTTTATTGCATCATGATCTGAAAAAGATGCATTGACTATTTCTGCCTTTCTGCACTGGATTGTGAGGTTTTTATGCCATGGTACATGGTCAATTTTTGTGTATGTGCCATGTACTGTTGAGGAAAGGTATATTGCTTTATATCCCCATTCAGTTATCTCCGTAGCTCTATCATATCTACTTTTTCTAAAATTCTATTCATCTCCTTAACTTCTTTTTTTGTTAATTTTGAGGTTAGATTTATCAAGTTCAGAGAGGGGTGACTGAGGTCACCCACTAGTATAGTTTTGCTGTCTATTTCTTCCTGTAAGTCCCTTAACTACTGCTTTAAGAATGTGGATGCTGTACCACTCAGTACATATATATTAAGTAATAATATTGCTTCATCATCTATGATGCTTTTTAGTAGGATATAGCTTTCTTCCTTATCTATTTTAATTAGATCTATCTTTGCTTTTTCTTTGTCTGAGATTAGGATTGCTACCCCTCTTTTTTTTTACTTCAGCTGAAGAAAAATATATTCTACTCTAGCCTTTCACATTTACCCTGTGTGTATCCCCATGTCAGATGTGTTTCTTGTAAACAACATATTGTAGGATTATGGTTTTTAATACATTCTGCTCTCTGCATCCATTTTATGGGAGATTTCATCTCAATCACATTCACAGTTATGATTACTATCTTTGTCTTTTTCTCCATCCTATTCTCCCTTGCCCATCATTTTTGCTTTTATGTCTCCATTCTCCCTTCCTCTCCTCAAAAGAGTTTTGTTTTTGACCACTGCCTCCCTCAATTTTCCCTCCCTATCAAGCCACTCACTTATTTTACCCTTTTCCCTTACTACTGCTTCCCTCCATTTTAATCACACCCCCCCTTTCTTTCCCCTTTCTCCTCCTACTGCCTGTAGGAAAATTTTGATTTCTGTACTTATCAGAGTATGTCATTGCCTCCTTGAACTAAATCTGATGAGAGGAAAGCTCAAACACTGTTCTTCTTCCTCATTTTTTTCTGTCTACTATAATATGTTTTTATGCCTCCTCCTTACCTCTTCTCCCAGAACAATCTCTTTGCACCCTTTAATTATTTTTTTAATCATCATATCATTTAATTTTTAATCAAATTCTTTGTCTATGAATATTGCTTTTAATAGTCATAATAACTATATCATTCCCAAAATTGACATTATATATATATATATATATATATATATATATATATATATATATATATATATATATATATATATATATCTTATATAAAACAATATAAGCCTATTTCCATTGAGCTCTGGCCTTTTCACCAGGAAGGTCTAGAAGTCCCTTATTTCATTGAATATCCATCTCCTTGCCAGAAAAGTTATGCTCAGCTTTCCTGGGTAGTTGATCCTTGGTTGTAGTCCAAGATCCTTTGCTTTTCAGAATATCATATTCTAATCCCCCCTATCTTTTAATGCAGAAGCTGCCATGTCCTATGTGATCCTGACTGCATTTCTAGGATATTTCAGTTGTTTTTTTCTGGTTGCTTGCAGTATTTTCTCCTTGACCTGATAATTCTGGAATTTGGTTACAATATTGCTTGGAGTTTTTGATTTGGAATCTCTTTCAGGTGGTGATCAGTGGATTCTTTTGATGACTATTTTACCCTCTGGTTCTAGGACCTCAGCTCAATTTTCCTTAATGATTCTGGGAAGATACTGTCCAGGCTCTTTCTTTTCATCATGGCTTTCTGGTAGACCAATAATTCTTAGATTGTCTCTCCTGTATCTATTTTTCTGGTCAGTTGTTTTTCCAATGACATATTTTATGTTTTCTTCTATTTTTTCCTTCTTTAGATTTTGTTTGACTGATTCTTGATGCCTCATTGTGTCATTAGTTTCTACTTGCCCAATTCTAATGTTTAATGAATTATTTTCTTCATTTAGCTTCTGTACCTCCTTTTCCATTTGGCCAATTTTACTTTGCAAGGAGTCATTTTCTCTAATTAGGTTCTGTATCTCCTTAACCATTCAGCCAATTTTACTTTTTAAAGATTTGTTCTCAGTGAATTTTTTCTTTTTTTTCTTTGACTTCTATAATTTGGCTTTTTTAAATCCTCTTTAAGCTCTTCCAGGAATGCTTTTTGGGCTTGAGACCAGCTCATATTCCCTTTTGAGGTTTCTGATGTAGGTATAGTGTCAATGCTGTCCTCTTCTGAATTGGTATTTTGATCTTCCCTGTCTCCATAATAGGAATCAATGGTCCTTGGTTTTCTAGATTGCTTCTTCATGGTAGTTGCCTTTTTCCTGGCTTTTTAAGTGGATCTCTGCTTCTGGGGCCCAGGAGGTTCTGTCCCACACTTCTTGTGTTGGGAGCTAGGGGCCTGGTAAGTGGTTTTGTGTTCTGTGGCCTCTGGTTTTGTCAACTATAGTCTATATAATGCTGCCACTCCTCTGGTTCTGAACTGAAGCTGGCTAGTGTGTGCCAAGGATCGAGGTCCAGTGATGTCTTCTGAGTTTCCCCCGGGGTTAGAGGGTGAGGTGTGGAGGAATGGTGGTTTAGCTACTGGAAGTCTCCTCTTCCCCTAGGGCTGTGTGCTATAGCATGGGTGGTCTCAGCTGTCTGCACTAGTGTCTGCTATATCCCCTGGCTGTGTAAAGGCATGCCTGGGCTCCTGGTCATGGCACATCCTGGCTCCACCCTCCCAGGGCTCAGGAACTCCCACTGTTCTGCTAAGATGGGGCTTCCTAGTATGCCTTCCTTCCTTCACTGCTCTCCTTCAGTCACCACAAGAGAGCATCTCCTTAGCCTCCCAAGATAAAAATTACTGATCCCCCACTTTTGGCTCCTCTATTCCAGAATTTCTCCTAGGTCAGTATACTCTGGTTATTCAAGGGAGGGATGACAGCCTTTTTGCCTGCTCATCATGACTCTTGGAAGTTCAAGAAGGTGAGTTTCAAACCTTTGGACTGTGGGATAGCTCCAGGAATAGCTGTTACTGCTGCAGGCTCTGTGCTTCTATCTCATGTAGCTCCAACAGACTCCTGTCCTGGGCTGGGAGGCCTGGGGATCACCACTGCAGATGTCAATTCAGCCCCAGGCCTGCTCTGGTATGGTTTACTTTCAAGCACTCAGCACTCTACCAGCCCACTGGCTGAGTTCCACTGCTGCTCTTGCTCTGGTTTGGTTGGGTGGTTGGGTGAAGTTCTGTGAGTCCAGTGCTCTCCCAGACCACATATCTATCCCATCCATCCTGAAGACTCTCCTAGGCAGGAAATCTATCACACTTAGTCTCCTAGTGGGTTCTACCTCTCTCAAATCTGCTAAGATTCACTTTTTTAGAAGTATCTGACAGAAATTGTAAGAGAGCTGTGGTAAGTTCCTGTTTTCACTCAGCAATCTTGGCTCCACCCTCTATTCATATCTTTTGATCACTTATCATTTGGGCAATGGCTCTTATTTTTTAATAAATTTGACTCATTTATCTATATGTTTGAGAAATGAGACCTTTATCAGAGAGACTTGCTTCAAATTATTTTTCACAATTATTATTACTAACTTCATTTCCCTCCATTCTATGCCCTCACCTTTATTCTATTTTCTCTCTCTTTTCACCCTGTCCCTCCCCAAAAGTGTTTTGTCTCTAACTTCTCCCTCCCCAATCTGCTTCTGTCATCCCCCTTTTCTTATCACCTTCCCCTCCCACTTTTCTGTAAGCTAAGTAAGACAGATTTTTATACTGAATCTAGTGTCTATGTTATTTCCCCTTTTAGTAAATTCTGATGAGAGTAAGGTTCACTCACTCCCCCTCACCTTCTATCTTCCCCTTCACTACAACATCTTTTTCTTGCCTCTTTTATGTGAGATAATTTGCCTCTTTCTACCTCTGCCTTTCTCTTTCTACAAGTACATGCTTCTTTCACTCATTAATTTTATTTTCTATATATCATCCCTTCACAGTTGACTCACATCTGTGCCCTCCATCTCTATGTGCTCCTTTTAACTACCCTAATAATGAGAAGGGTCTTATGAGTTACAAATGTCATCTTCCCATGTAGGAATGTAGACAGTTTAAAATTATTAAGTCTCTTGTGATTTTCACTTTATTGTTTACCTTTTTGTGCTTCTCTTGAGTCTTTTATTTGAAAGTCAAATTTTCTATTCAGCTCTGGTCTTCTCATCAAGAATGCTTGGAAGTCATCTATCTCATTAAATGTCCATTTTTTTTCTTCAGAAGGATTATACTCAGTTTTGCTAGGTAGGTGATGCTTGTTTGTGATTCTAGCTCCCTTACCCTCTGGAATATCATACCCCAAGTCCACTGATCCTTTAATGTAGAAGCAGCTAAATCTTGTGTTATCCTGACTGTGGCTTTACCACACTTGAAATGTTTCTTCCTGGTGGTTTAGAATGTTTTCCCTAACTGGGAACTCTGGAATTTGGCTATAATATTCCTCACAGTTTTCATTTTGTGATCTCTTTCAGGAGGTGATCAGTGGATTCTTGCAATTTTCCCTGTACCCTCTGGTTCAAGGATAGCAGGGCAGTTTTCCTTGATAATTTCTTGAAAGATGATGCCTAGGCTCTTTTTTGATCCATGGCTTTCAGGTGGTCCAATAATCTTTTTAAAATATTCTCTCTTGGATCTCTTTTCCAGGTCAGTTGTTTTTCCAATGAGATATTTCACATTGTCTTCTATTTTTTTTTTCATTCTTTTGGTTTTGTTTTATCATTTCTTGATTTCTCATAAAGTCATTAACTTCCATTTGCTACATTCTAATTTTCAAGGAACTATTTTCTTCAGTGAGCTTTTAGACCTCAGTTTCCATATGGAGAATTTTTTTGCATGTGTCTCCTTTGCCAAGCTGTTGGCTAGTTTTTCCTTATTTTCTTGCATCACTCTCATTTCTCTTCCCATTGTTTCCTCTACTTATCTTACCTGCTCTTCAAAATACTGTTTGAGCTTCCATGCCCATGTTTGGGCAAAGCAACAAAGTCCTGCCTTAGTGCTAGCAAAAATGACCCCCATAATCTCCTTCTAACCAGTTGTTTCAGCCCCTTAGTGTCTTTGGTCTGAGAGCTCCAGAAGCAGCTGCTGCCACTGCTGATTCTGCACTTCCCACTATTTGCTCCTGGTTTACTGAGTCTGTGGCTGTGCTGGTCCAGCCTGTGCTGGGCTGAACTCACTCTCACCCAAATTTCATGGACTTTCCCTGCTGAGTTTCCAAGTTGTCTTTGGTGTCTTTGGGCTGAGAGTTCTGAAAACCACTACTGCTGGGATTGATTCAGTTGCCCCAAAGGCTGCTCTGGCTTTGCTGTGGCCAGGTCTGCATTGGCATAACCTTGCTGAACTGCACTCCTTTCTCATCTGGGTGCAATACACCTTTCCTGCTGACCTTCTAAGTTGTCTTGGGCTAGAAATGTGCTTTGCTCTGTCTTTTTCTGGGTCCTGATATTCTAGAATTTGAAAAAAGAAAAAAAGAAGATCTAAGGAGAAACTTTGAAATATAAGCAGTAGTTTCAAGAGAAAACTAAAAAAACTAAGAGCATTTGAACAGTTAGAAGAGGTTAAATGACATAAAGCACTTGAATTCCAAACTGGGGGTGGAGGAGGGGGGAGGAAGGAGATAAATGTTCTTTCAGAATTCTAATGCTTTACAGAGCCACCGAAGGTGCAAATATCAGTTGCTTCTGATTGTTGTTGTTTGTTTGTTTGCTTGCTTGCTTTAAAGAGAAGAAAGAAAAGAGCAAGAAAAAGAAAATAAGGGACAAGAGGGAAGAAATTAAATGGAATGCCTGAGATTATACAAACATAGAGGAAAGGGTGGGAAACAGGCATCTTATGAACCTAAATGAACCATCTACAGCAGTGTGGAAAATGCAGTCCCCCACGAACATGTCCATTGACTACAGAGATACATTAATAAGAATAAAGTTGGGAATCAAGAAAGGACAGTATGGCAATAAGAGGGAGAGAGGGAGAGTAGATTCAGGTAGTGAATAGTAATAAGCAAACTGAACTTTGATTTTGGATGGCTGATCACAAGGTGTGATTAAGGAGAGAGAAAGAAACTTTAGGGGCAAGAAATTTTGGTTGAGGCTTGCTGAAAAGAAAGACAAAGAAAGAGGAAAAGATCACTGCATTTACAGAATACTAATGTTTGCCAGCTAGCTGCCCTTTCTCCACACTCTTCTTTGAAAATAGGTTGGGGCAGGAAGGAAAGAAGAGACTATGTAATGATCTAACATGTTGTGATGGAAGGAAATATACAATTAACAATCATATCCATGAATATGAATGAACAAACACATAAAATGAACAAGGATGGCAGAATGGATTATAAAGCCAAATCCAACAAAATATTGCTTACAAGAAACACACTTGCAACACAAAGAATCATATAAAGTTCACCTGAGGGGCTGTAGCAGAATTGATTATGCTTCAGGCAAATTGAAAAGCAGGGATGGTAATCATGATCTCAGACAAGGCAACAGTAAAAATAGACACATAAAAAAGTATAAGCAGAGAAACTACAGTATGCTTAAAAGCAACATACATAATAAATTAATAGTTATACCTACATGTGTAACTAATGGCATAACATCTAGGTTCTTGAAGAGAAAGTTCCTCAAATTAATAGAGAGATAGACAGTAACATTATAATAGTTAAGGGTATCAATGTAGCTCTTCTGGATGTAGATAAAACTAACAAAAGGAGAAATAAGAAAGAAATTACGGACATGAGAAGAAGTTTTAAACAGTTAGAAATGATTTTTTCCAGAAATTAGCAAATGGAAAAGAATGGAATAGAATTGTTTGTCAGCAAAAAATTGTCCATGGGTGAGGGCATAATAATTACCAAAACGACAGGGGAAAGCAGAAATGCTAAGTTCATACCTTATTAACCACAATGAAGCAAAGAATAAAATCAATAAAGTGGCTTTGGTAAAAGAATTCAAACTTAAATAGAGACTAAATAATTCAATCCTAAATAATCATACAAAAATCATAGAAATCATACAAAAATATTGTAAGTTTATTAGAGAAAATGTTATAACAATGAAACAGCATGCTAATTTTTAGCTCAATTGAAAAAATCTATCAGATAATTTTTAAATCTCTAAATATTTTTCATCAAAAAAAAAGAAAATAAATTCAGTGAAATGAACAAAAAGCTAAAAAATAGAAAAGACATAATCAGGATACCCCAGTCAAAGACAAAAGTTGAAATTCTGAAAATCAAAGAAAATATAAGAGAAACTAAAACAAAAATATTGAATGAACAAAATAAAGATCTAAGTTTGAAAATAAATGATAAATTTAGTATTAGTTAACCTTTTATAAGAGTTTAAGAGAAATATAAATTGTCAATATGACAAATGAAAAGGGGAATTTACAATAAATGATGAATGAAAATAAAATTATTAGAAATTATGTTTCTAATTTTGGGAAGCAAGGTGGTACAGTTGATAAAGCACTAAGCCTGAAGTCAGGAAAACCTGAGTTCAAACCTGGCCTCACACACTTCCTGACCCTAGGCAAGTCATTTAACCGTGTTTCCCTCAGTTTCCTCATCTGTTAAATCAGGTGGAGAAGGAAATGGAAAAATGCTCAAGTATCTTTACCAAGAAAACCTTAAATAGGGCCATGAAGAGTCAGACACAACTGAAATCACTCAACAACACCAACAATAATTCTCAATTATGTCTCGATTAAAATTATAATTTAAAAATTAGAAAAAGGCATAGAAATATGGAATACCCAGGTTTGCTAAACAAGAAATGGAGAATTTATGGAATGTAATTTTAGAAGAGTAAATTGAAAAATTCAGAAAAGTACTCTCAAAGGAAAAAAATAAAAGAAAAATATAAATCACTTGTAAGTTTTTAAAAAATCCATAGAACCATTAATGTCAGTATTATATGAATTATTCATAACTATATGGAAAATATCTAAAACTATACTACAAAGAAGCAATCATCAAAATGATTCTATATTGATTAAAAATGGAAATGGTGATCAGTGGAACAGATGGGGTATGCAATATTGAAAAGCAAATGAACAAAGTAGCAGAGTATTCTTTAATCCTAATGTCACCTATTACTGTGGTAAGGACTAGTAAGTAAGTCCATAAAAGCTTCTGGGAAAATTGAAAAATGTTTGGGAAAAAATAAGTGTAGAATACCATTTATCAAGATAAATTCTAAAGGGATAGATGGTTTAGAAATAAATGATTATGTAAACAAATGAGAGGAGTAAGGAAGAAATAACCTTTTCAGTCTAGGGATAGAGTAAGAGTTTATCACCAAATAAGACAAAGAACTATAAGCTATCAGCAACTGCATAAAAATGCTCCAAATCACCAGTAATTTGAGAAATGCAAATTAAAGCAACTTCAAAGTTCTATGTTCCACCCATCAGGTTAACAAAAATGACAAAAGAGGAAGGGAGAGAAAAAAAAAACATACTATTGGTGGAGATGCGAATTGGTCCACCCATTGTGTAAAGAAATTCACAATTATGCTTCTCAAGAGATGATTCTAAAAGGCTTAAGTACTCTGATCCATCACAATCCCTATGGAATAATGATAAATTATAGTATCTACCTGATGATAGAGAGGTGATAAACCAAGTTGCAGAAAGTTACTTACATTTTTGTACATCACCTATGAATAGAAAGTTGAAGGCAAATAAGTGTTTGAAATGTCCTGATTGTAACTTCACCCAACTACTGCTACATTTGTAAATTCTTTGGTATAGTGTGATAGCATGACAAAATGAGGAGAACTAGCATTGTGTATGAAAAGATTTGGGTTCATGTAATTCAATTAAATAACAAACATTTCATGAGTGCCAACTATTTTCCATGTAAAAGTACTGTTTTTGACACATACTGCCTGGGTGATACAGGTCAAGTCAAACCTAAGACTATAAGTTTCATAGAAGGTACTAATCTTAAATTCAGAGGAAGTTAAATATTCATAACTTGACCACCAGTATATGAGTGTGCCTGTCCCCCAGCATCTCCTCTAACAAGTACCATTTCCCTGGCTTTGGTCATTTTTGCCCTTCTAATGACAATCACCCATTAATGTCACAGTATTAAAAATTTGAAGTTGAATAGCTCATGTTTTATACCTATATATTGAAAAGATATTTTAAAAAGGAAATTGAAAGAAGTGATAATAACATAATAAAAATAAATAATCTCAATTATATAATTTTAAAAAGCTGTTGTGGAAATAAAATATTTTTCCAGTTAGAATCAGAAAATTGGGAAATATTTTTCATAAAATATCTGATATTCAAAATCTATACAAATTTGGCACAAAAATATGATGATAATAATAACAACTTACACTTATATAGGACTTACTATGTGCTGGGAATTCCCTAACAAATTTGTATCTCATTTGGTGCTCACAACAACCCTAGTCGGTGGTATTGGCACCTCGGTTTTAGAAATGAGGAAACCAAGGAAAAGAGAGGTTAAACGATGTGTTTAAGCTTATGCAGCTGGTAAGTGTAGGAGGCCACCTTTGAACTTTGCTCTGTACACTGTACTACCTAGCAAAAATTGCCAATAATTGCCTTTTAAATGTTTTAAAATCACCAACAATCAGAGAAATTAAAATCAATGCAACTCTAAGCAACCCTAAACCACTTATCAAACATCAAATTAATAAAAATGCAAAAAGATGGGAAATTTTGTTGCTAGAGTGGCTATGGAAAAACAGGCACTTGATTTCCCTTCTGGTAGAGGTGTAAATTAATGCAATGACCAAAAAACAATTTTAAAATTATGCAAGAAAGTCTACTAAATTTTTTCTAACCTTTAATGTAAAGATACTACTACTGAGGCAACTTTCCAAGGAGATTACTGAGTGCAGAAAAGTATTTATACATACAAAAATGTTGAGAGAGCATAATTTCTATAACAAAAAGGTAGAGAAAAAAGATGTGCCCAATGGCCAAAAAGGAATGATATTTAAATGTAATGGAATATTACTGGAATAAAAATATAAAGAATTCAGAGATATATGGGAGGAATGACATGCTTTTTTATATAATACTCAAAGTTTTGCAGAGTCCAATATATACATTCTTTCTTCACAAAAGTCCTATGAACAAAGTCCTGTGGGTAATATAATTCACATTTTACACACTTGAAGACCTATGCTTGAATAGGTTAAGTAACTAGCCAATGGCCACATAGATGATAAGCATCAGGGTAGACTTTAAACCCCAATCTTCTTGAATCCAAGCACAGCATTTTTTCATAGTCCCCAGTTACACATTACACACAATAGCTACAACAAATTCCAATCAAACACAACAGTGAGTGTTAACATCCTACCATTAAAGAAGTCCCTGTTTTATGTTAAAAATCATTAAATTAACTGTATTATTTTTATGTTTACCTTTGCCACTTTTTCCACACACACACACACACACACACACACACACACACACATATAGAAATTAGTCATCAATAAACAAAAAATAGTTTTAACATGCAAAGAAGAAGTACATTTAAGAAACTGTGATCTGTGATATATATGTGTATATGTACATATATATGCGTGCTAGTTCTTATCCTTCAAATAACACCACCATGTTGAGATAGAGGGACAGTTTGTCCAACTTTGGATGATCAGACCAATATGATCCCAGAAGGCTCTACTACAAATTGGGCACAAATAATCCATACAAACATTTGAAGTGGAGATGTCCCTAAATTTGTGCATCTGACATTTCTTTTGAGTTACTATAATTCTGCTTTACTCGGAGGGCACAGAACCTTTTTTGATGCAAGCATGCCATCATGCCATTTTTGATGCAGTCCTGTGCCAATGTGTCTCATAATCAATTATGAAAATCTTCAGACACCATGAGAGTGTCCTTGTATCACTTCCGTGCTATGTGAGCATTCCCATTGTGTGAGTTCTCCATAAAATAGTATTTTAGGCAAATAGTATAGCATTCGAACAACATGGCCAACTCATTGGAGTTGTGCTCTCTGCAGTAGAGATAGAATACTTGGCACTTCAGCTCAAGAAAGGACTTCATTGTCTGGTACCTTATATTGACAAGTGATCCTCAGAATCTTCCTAAGACAATTCAAAAGGAAGCAATTCAGTTTCCTGCCATGGTGCTGGCAGACTGTCCAGGTTTTACAGGCATACAATGAGATCAGTATAAGGACTCTCTAGACTTCTAGTTTGGGAAACAGTCTAATGTATCTCTTCTTTTTTCCCACACTTTCCTTCAGAGCTTCCCAAACACTGAGCTAGCTCTGGCAATGTATGCCTCAACCTCATCATCTATGTATACATCCCTGAAAAATATACTGCCAAGGTAAATGAACTTATCCATGGCATTCAAAATTTCTTCATTTGCTGTAACCGATGGTTCCATGTACGGATGGTGTAGTGCTGGCTAATGGAGAATCTCAGCTTTCTTGGTGTTCATTGTTAGGCCAAAATTAGCATAACCATCAGAGATTAGATACATACTTTGTTGTATCTCAGCCACAGAGGCTGCATTGAATGCACAATCATCTGGGAGCAAAAAGTCACACACCAACTCTTCCTCCACTTTACTCTCGTCTTGTAGCCTTTTCAAGTTGAATAGTTTACCATCAATGTGGTAGCTGACCTTGATGCTGTTTTAGTCCTCATTGAAAGCATCTGACAGCAGTGCTGAAAATATTCTAAAAAGCATGACAAAAGGCACATAGCCCTGTTTCATTCCACTGGTGACTAAAAAGTGCAAAAGCATTGTCCATTATCTAGAGCCCATGTAAGCGTGCCATCATGAAACTGACATATAGTAATGATGAACTTCTCGAAGTAACTAAACTTGGCCACGATTTTCCAATGTGTACATTGGAATAAGAATAATGTATATGTATATGTACATATGTTTCAACAATCTGCCTAGCAGCTTCTGTGGGGGTATAAGATTCACCCACAGCCAGCACCCAGAAAGCTGCCAACACCACAGGTTCTTCTGATCTGCTTAATTAAGGAAAGCAAGGTGAAGGGGTTGACAAGCTTACTTTTACTTCAGCATTCAAATATCATTCAGTTAGTTCAGGGGAAAAAACCAGCACCCTGAACTTCAAAACAAAATGCAAACAAATTACAAACATCAACAGACTTTGTCTGATTCAATCCCAACACATATTTACCAGAGTTCAACAAAGTCTCAACATCCGGGTTTACAATCTGGAGGGCTCCTTAGCTACAGCTGCCTGGAGTCTCCTCATCAACACTATCTCCAGAGCCCTGCACAAATGGCTCTGTCCTCCCTTCTTATAGGGCTTCAGACATCAACCATCATCTGAATCACCAGAGCTCAGGCTCTGGTGATTGGTTCTTGAGTTGGCCCCTCCCCTTAGGACCCTGGGAGGTTCACATCCACATGGATTAGCTTAACACCTAGTTAGCACCTAGTAAAGCTCACTGAGATTAATTGAGTCACTCAAAGAAAACAAAGGCCATTCTGGTTACAACATATATGAATACACACAAACAAATGGAATATATGTGTATGTGTATATACGTACATGCATACATATGTAAAATTTGTGGTAACAAGGTGGTCATAAAACTGTTCTGTCTCCCTTTCTGTATTTTTTTCTGTGCATTTAAATTTGTTTTATTGATGCCCTTTCAAAATCAATGTATTTGTCACTGCCCACTAACCTACCACTTCTTCCTATCTTTTTAGAATAGAATCTCTCCATTGCACCAAATCTGTGTAATTCAGCAAAGCATAAACACGTTGTCTAAGTCTAGAATGCATATTGCAAGCTTTGTATCTAGTTCACCGCCTCTCTGAAAAGAGGGAGAGGCAACATATTTTATCAGCAGTCTTTTGAAGTGTCTTGATTAGGGGAAAGGGTTCTCAAATCAACTAGATGAGTTTCCATGTAATTAAGCTTTTGTTTGAAAATTGTGTAGCTCTGAAAAAAATAAACAAGAATTTAAGACTTTTACTTGCCAGTGCCTGTAGAGGTCAAGAGCAAAGCATTAAGTATATTGTGCTGTATCAGTCAGTCACCATGTCTGCCCCTCAAATTTGTTGTTTGGTTTGAGCTCCTGGGAAGATTGAGTTACCTCATTGGCCTAGAATTAAATGGTACCTTCATTAAGACATTAGGACTTTTACCATTTTTTTTCCATTTCTCTTTACGTCTTCCTTCTGAAGAAATCCTGAGTACCAAAGGTTGAGTGAGGTAACGGTGATTACATCACACCACCAGCACCAGGAAATGTTAATGGCTACCTTGTGGCAATATACATATATATACATATATATATATATATATATATATATATATATATATATATATATATATATATATATATATATATATATATATATATATATATATATATATATATATACACACACACACACACACACACACACACATATGTGTGTGTGTGTGTGTGTGTATATATATAGGTGGGGGGGGTAAATTATATCAAGGTAAGTTCCAAATGGATATGTGATTGTGTTGACATAAAAAAGTCACATCAGTGTCTAATTAGAGGAGCAAGGAAGAAATTGACTTTCAGATCTATTGTTAGGGAAAAATTAAGACTAAACGTGATAGAAGACAAGATAAAATGTACAATTTTGATTGTATACACTTTTAGAAAGATTTTGGCAAATATAAATCAAATCTAACGTAGTTAAAATTAGAAAGGAAACAGGTAAATCAGAAAAAAATTAAGCAAATTTCTCAAATAAGTGTCTCATAGCCAAGATACATAAAAAACTGATTTGAAATAAAAAAAAAACACAAAACTAAAAGCAATTGATAGATGAATGGGCAAATGACATGAATGCATGTTTTTGAAGGAAGAAATCCAAGCAATTAACAATGACATGGAAAAATGCTTTATATCACTAATAACTAGGGAAATGCAAATTAAAGCAATTTTATGACTCTATCTCAAAACCATCGAATTGACAAAGATGGGAAAAGGGGAAATGATAGGTGTTGTTACTGTAGGAGCTATGGGAAAACACACATACTAGGGTATTATTGGTAGCACTAAGAATGGTCTAAACATTCTGGAAAGTAGTATGGACGTATAGCCAAAAAGTTTACAAATTTTGTATACCCTTTGACATAGCTACACCATCAATAAGTCCATAGTTAATCAGCAAGTATTTAATTAAATATCTAGTATGTGCTATGCATTTTGCTAAGTGCTGAGGATAGAAAGAAAGGCAAGAGAAAGTCCCAGTTCTCAAGGAGTTCACAGTCTAATGGGAGAAACAACATTCAAATAAATGTGTACAAACAAGAAGAATAAATAGGAAATATTCAACAGAATAAAGGCACTAACAATACGGAGGATTGGGGAAGCTTTCTTGCAGAAGGTGTTTTTAGCTGTGACTTGAAAGAAGCCAGGGAAATCAGGAGGTAGATTTGAGACAGAAGTGTGTTCCAGGGTATGGGGGGCAACTAGTGAAACTTCCTGAGAGGTGGACTTCTCAAAGAGATAAGACAAAGAGGGAAAGGATGTTTTGTATATTAAAAATATATATTTACAGCTGCTCTTTTCCTGGTAGCCAACAATTGCAAACAAAAGGGTTATTCTATTAGGGAATGGCTTAACAGATTATGAGATATGAATGAAATGGAATGTTGTCATGTATTATGAAGTGAAGAAATGGACAGTTTCGGGGGAAAGTGGGAAGATCTCCACCATCAATTTATATACAGTATTGTAGAGAAAAACAACTTTGATAAACTTTAAAATTCTGATCAGCAAGTTGATAAACCAGGAAACCAGAAGACAGAAAGTGAAACTTACCAATCACCTCCTGCCAGAGGAATGAACAACTTAAAAATACAGAGAGTTAGACATTTTCAGGCACAGTTAAGATGTGTTTCCCCCTTTTCTCTGTACTATGCAGGCTGATGGTTAGGACTTTCCCCCGTTTTTGGTTTCTTTCCTTCTTCCCTTCTTTTTTCCTCTCATTTTCCTTCCTTCCTGCCTGCCTTCCTTCCTGCCTTCCTTCCTCTTCCTTTCTCCTTTTCTCTCTATTGCTACTGTTCAATAGATGATAGAAAAGAATATAAATGCATATAAAATAAATACTTACATTTAATTTTTAATGCACATTTCAAGTTTCCTGTGCTTGCACAGGTTGTTGAAGAATAGAATTCCTTGACTATAGATTTCTGGCCACTTTACACGTCATCTTCACAATAAGAATTTGGAATAGATGGCCTTCTGAAGTCCCTTCCAGCTCTTGATCTATGTACTAGATCATATGTTAGTTTTTTTAGCTGCCACATCAGTTTTTTGAAAATAATATTGAACTTGCAGTCTACTAAAACTCCCAGCCAGATATTTGTAATTTGACCACAGTCACACAGATTTAAGTTTTAGAGATGGGCTGCGAACACAGGTCTTCTGACTCCATAGCCATTGTTTGCATTATCTTAAACTGCTGTGTCAACAACCCGGCTGGCAGCTTCTGTGGGGGTATAAGATTCACCCACAGCCAGCACCCAGAAAGCTGCCAACACCACAGGTTCTTCTGATCTGCTTAGTTAAGGAAAGCAAGGTGAAGGGGTTGACAAGCTTACTTTTACTTCAGCATTCAAATATCATTCAGTTAGTTCAGGTGAAAAAGCCAGCACCCTGAACTTCAAAATAAAATGCAAACAAATTACAAACATCAACAGACCTTGTCTGATTCAAATCCCAACACATAGTTACCAGAGTTCAACAAAGTTTTAGCATCTGGGTTTACAACCTGGAGGGCTCCTTAGCTACAGCTGCCCAGAGTCTCCTCATCAACACCATCTCCAGAGTCCCGCACAAATGGCTCTGTCCTCCCTTCTTATAGGGCTTCAGACATCAAACATCATCTGAATCACCAGAGCTCAGGCTCTGGTGATTGGTTCTTGAGTTGGCCCCTCCCCTTAGGATCCTGGGAGGTTCAAATCCACATGGATTATGTGAACACCTAATGGGGTTTGGGCCTGGGGCTTAGAACCTAGTAAAGCTCGCTGAGATAAATTGAGTCACAAGAAAACAAAGGCCATTCTGGTTACAACTGCATTGTATGACATAAGATATTTCAAACGAAGGATGTCATAGGTCTTGTTTGGTGGAAGGGGTTAGAGATATTGAATGAATGTGTACAGAAAACTTTTCTAGGCTTTTTTATTGACTCCATCGAGGAATTCCATATTGATGAGCATCCAAGGATATGTATGGAACACAAAAATAGTAAAAGATGGAGACAGTAATTGGTTGATTATTCTGTAACAATTGTTTGGTAAGTATACTGCTCATATCTGGCCAAGTATTAACTGAAAATTCACCCAGCCAACGGCAAGGGGCAAAAGAATGCTTGCTTCCGTTTTCTCCCATCCCTCTGCTAACTTAGCACAAAAAGAAGTTTCCAGGAACCAATTTGAAGATTCAAAGTATAAACAGTTTCTCTGAAAATACTTAATAGCAGAAATGACCAATCCTTAGGAATGCCAGGTGTTTCCCTCAACAACTAAAAAGTATCTGGCTGGGAGGAACATATTCTATTTGTGCCCTCAGATAAAGCAGTGTTCCTAACTGTTCCAATGCAATCACAGCTCTTGTACTGCTGTTTTTGTTGATGGTTGTGACAGCTTCTGTTGGTACCTAAAACAATGTTAAAATTCAAGAATTTTCACTTTCAAATATCTTGGTGTTTATTTTGCATTCATATCCCTGAGTGCTTCTATGTGTGTGTATGTTTGTGTTTGCTTGTCTCTTCCACACACATGGAAATACATATGCACACACATATACGCACACATACACGCTCACTTTACTCTATAAAAACAGTAGCCCCACAGTAGCAAACTTCACCTTGGCAAAAATAGGTATTTTCTAAAAGTATACCAAGGAAATTTTTCTTTTCTTAAAGATGTACCTTCCTACCTCGTCAATTTCAAGTTAGAAATATCTCTGAAACTTGAGAACTGAACACCCAGCACTTAAATAATTTTTTAAAGGAAAAGATTTCTGCATTTTTCACTTCATGAAGGTCTGACATATCATCTGCCAGCTCAGACGGGACACATTCCTGAGCTTCTTTGAGGAGCCTAATTACACTGCCACTACTAGGTGTGCACTTTTTGCATGGAGGCTATGGGTTTTCCCCAAGGTCCAGAGTGAGCCCTGCTTGCTTTGTTTGATGTTTTGGCCAAGAATGGGCAGTGACACTGGCCCCAGACTTGCTTGTGATGTGCCAGACAGGAAAGAGAAAAACATAAGCCCTTGGCACAGTCTGGGCTTTGTCTAAAATACAAAAGGAAAAGGCTGGGGTATAGTACTCATGTTTTCCAGGCCAGGTGGAAGATAGATTCAGTCTAACATGCAGTTTCTTCATGCTTTTAGCCTCCAAGCCACTTTAGTGGCATTGAAAGCCCTATGGGCCACTGATTACAATCCATTTTGATGCAGTAACCTAAAATGACAAAAACACATACTGTATTATGGTACTTCAGTCAGGGCCAATAATCACTATGGTAGAAAACATTTTTAAAATGTTAACTTAATGTGACTTTCTCTAGGCATTCAATTCTGCATTGGAAAAAAATATAGTAAAACCCATAAACGCATAATCAGACACATGTTTTTTTTTTTTTCATTACTTGAACATTAGACCAGTCCATAGGTTGCTTGGAGAAACTTTATGAGTACTAGAAGATTGCTCAAGGGCATCCTAGAAAACGCTGATAGACAAATCTTGAGAACACTCTTGGACTATTCAGAGAGGACATGTGAGAAATCTGGAGAACCTTTGAGAACCACTTAGAGACCCCTAGTAGCCTACCTGGAGAACCTTTTTACACTAAGCATAGTAGTTGTTTTATGAGGGTGTTTGGAATGGATGAAATGAATGAACCTTTGTGAACTACATGAAGACAACCCTTGTGGATCAGCAGGGTTTGGTGGCCCATGCATTTCAATCAGTCTCATTTAGCTAAAGAGGTGATTACCACCATTTAATTGAATCATACAATGAGAAAGAGAAATCCATTCTTGCACAGGCAGGGCTAAGGATCTGTTTTTTTTTTTTTGTTTATGACCATTAATAATAATTTTTCAGGCAAAGCTACAGGTACAAAAATCCTAGACACAATTCTAATATCGTGCATCTTTTTGGAAGTCATCAGTGTCTTAATGTTTACTCTTCTGATGACCAGAAAAAGAATACAAATCAGCCCTCATGATTGTCATATGTTATCACATGTATAGGGATGACTTGAGTTCATCCCCTTATAGTCAAGTAGGATTACTACTATCCCCCCAAAAAAGAGGTCTGCCCTCTTCATTAAAAATTTTGAAATAATAGAATCTTGGCATTTTATGGGGACTATAATACATTCCTCTTCCTCCTCTCTTTGAAATAAACACCTACAGTGTTTATAGTACTGTTCATCAAAGCCATGCCAAAACACACCTGTTCAGAGAAGCTCAACACCCCTCAAATATCCCCTTAAATTTATACACATTTTGAAGCATCAGGAATTTTTTTTATTTTCAGCCAATTCTTTCTGCTCATATTTGTCTTCATTCTGCCCTCTGGATCACCTAGAATAAGTTTAATTGTGTAAGAAGTCACATCCAAATTTGGACTTCCCCCTTTTCTTTTCTTTCCTTCCCAGTATCATTTCTCCAAGATCCCAGGCCTATGGGCTCTCTGCCTCCATTATGCTGCATTTAACCTGTCCTCTGCTTATCCTGCCTACAGGTTTGTCATAGTCTCAAAGTTGTTGGTGAGCTGCAGGATGAGGCAGGTAAAATGTGTGGGTGTCTCTCCAAGCCCTTGATTAGTTTTGTCTTTGTCACCAGGAGACACTTGACACCCATAAAAGAAGTTATAAATTTAGTATATTGTCATACCCTTAGGATATAATCAGTCAATTGGAGTGTGTCATTCTATGGCACTTCATAGTAAGGAAAGGACTAAATTCTCTGAGAAACCAAACCAGGCATGATCTTGCTCAAGTAGTTTCATTCAAAATTCCATTTTTCCCTTATAGTTACCCACAGTGAATAAATGTCCATGTGTATAATTATATATCAATAGTGTGTTAAGTAATTTGTAATTTCATTGTAATTTTCATGTAATTTCATTACCTTTTCAATTGTTGAGATCCTAACACATCTACAACTTCTTATTTTGAGCCTTTCTTGTCCATGGCCCCTCATATATTCTGGAAGCCTTTCTTTAGATTTTCTGGCATTTCTTAAATACCCCTGAAGTATATGACCAGTCTGGTTCCTTGTCTATTTATACAAATCTTTTATTTTTCCTTCCCTGTTAATATTTTACAGATCTTTCATTCCCACTATTTATCTCTACAATGCCCTTTATGTGATTCACAACTTCAAATCTTCAGAGAGTAGAATTCCATACCCCTTGCAATACATTAAATGTGATTGAATTTTTTCAATTATAAAGCCTTTTTTTAAATCCCTTCTACCTCTCTCATACACTACTAACCAAGAAAAAGAAAAGAAAAACAATCCTCTTATAACAAATAGGCATAGTCAGGCAAAAAAGTCTCATATTTTTCATGTCAAATCAAAACAAGTTGTGGCTCATCTCAAAAGAAATTCTAATACCGTCCATTCTAAAAATGTGTCTCATTCTGAATATTTAGTCCATCTCTGTCAGGAACTGGTAACATACCTCATCATCAGCTCTGGAATCATGATTAATCAATTCTCAAGTCTTTCAAAACTGTTTGTTTTCACCTGGGTTGGAGATGCTTCACGTACCCTATACTCACCTCAAAGGTTTGTTGGCAGATGTTTAAGAGGCAAATCTCTGGAAAAAAATAAAAACATACAGATAACATACTTTTATGCTTAATTTCTATTGTTACTGTTTTTCATGAAGTTCTTTAATGTAGATAATTAAACCACAAATCAAGTTCTGGTTTGTAATATTAACTGATTTTCAAGGTGTAATTCCTCACATTGAAGATTTATAAATTGGTTCTAATAAATGAATTAGACCTAGCTCCAGCATATCTCTGACTCTCCCTTAACCTCTTTTTAAAAATAGTGCTTTTTTTTTTCCTTTTCCAAAGGACTCACTATGGAAAATACCATCCGCATCCAGAGGAAGAACTATGAAGTTGGAATGCAGAACGAATCAGACTCTGATGGAAATGAATGTTGACAACTGAAATATATTAAATATTTTTAAATCATGTTTTTCCTGGACTTTTCCCCCTCTCAGCCATGTTTTCCTATGCCTACAAGTTAAATTTCCACTTTGCAAGCTATCTTTAAGGTACTTCTTAATCCTTAAGCCATCACTGTGAATCTTGTATTCAAAAGTCAGTACCTTTGGTTTTGCATGGAATTCATGTGCATCTTTAATATTATTGCCTTTTGCTTCTCTTCTGTCAAATTTTCTCCACTATTCTGGGGTTCCAAATCTCTTTCGTTTCTATAACCTTTGTAACCACAGAGATTCATAATGGATTCAATTCATATAAACTTGCCAATTATGTTTTTTAATTCCATGATTTTTAACATAAAAAAGAGCTGCAAAGAAGTCTAAACTTGGATGCTCCCCCAATTTGTATATAATATCACCCTTTATGTCTGAATCATACTTATTGTGACCTTATCTTATTATATGGTGTGAAATGTTCTTCTATGCTTGGTTTCTGCCAGACGACTTTCTAGTTTTCCTATACTTTTGTCAAATAGTGGCTTCTTTCACCTAAAAGCTTGGATATTTTGGTTAATCAAACTAATTCTGTGTTAAGAGCTTTAATTTCTGATCTAAATTTATTTCCAATTTCTTTTTTCTGTAGATTTTACTTCTCTTTTTAAACAATTCAAAAGTTTCTTCATATTGAAAAATCCATAGCATTCTGTCTTTCATCAAGCATTGCTCACATTCCTTTAGATTACAATATTTAAGGCAGATTTCTATTTCCATTGAAGTTTATATATTTTTTTTGTTTAAAGAATCTCTCATGCAATTTTTTTGCTTATAGTTCAGACTTTAACTGAGGATTTTTTTCCTTAATATTTTTGATTCTTTAGTTGTTGTTAATCACTCACTTTCTGGCCTTTTTCACAGTGTTGCTAAGTAGACTTCTAATTGGCTGACTGAACAAGGGGTCACTCTTCCAGATTCTCCCTCTGGTTAACCCCTGAGAAGATGGGAATTACCACAGATGAGCCTTTCAAGCAGTCTATCCCATTCATATTTTAGGGAAATAGATGGAATGTGATGGGATAGAGGGAATGCGAGGGGATGTTCTAGGAGGATTCTTGAATCTTTTAGGCTCTTTAATCCAGCATCACATAGTATTCAAAAGATAGCATCTCTTCAGCTCTCTTAAATCCTCATCCTCATCATGTGGCTGGGAAGAATATTTTGTGTGTGTGTGTGTGGGAAGAGTGGAATAATAAATGTTTTCAGACACTATCGCCACACCTGAAAGGTTGCCTGTATAGACAGATCATTGCCCAAATCTATGAGCTGACTTGTGAATTTGCAATGAGCAGATGAAAGGGTAAGTACTCTCAGTACTAGGACACTCCAGTGATAAAAGCTAAGTATTTTCCCATGTTGCAGTTCTGTCTACTTTTTCCTCAGACTTAGCTGGTGCACAATCTTTTTGTAGGGATTGGAAAGTTGAAGTTGTTAAGATCAAATGACTAATCTGTCATCTTTATTTTAATATGACTCCAAAGTCCTCTGTCAAATTTTAATAGAAAAAATCCACACTTCTGGAAGACCTCTTTATGGATTTTTGTAAAATGACATCAAATATGCTAAGATAAAAGTTATTAGAAACATTTATTTATAGTCATTAGCTAGACTGCTTTCTTAAATGTGAATTATGACCACACATTGTTTTAATGTGACCACTGAGATAGGATCTTAAAAAATCAACTATTCCTTCTTTCTAAAATAACACTAACAAAGGGAATCTATCATATGCTTAGCAATCTCCAAGGGATGGTACACAATCCAGTATTTCAAAATTCTTATTCATGTTTTGAGACAATAGTTTGCCTTAAGATCCTTTAGTTCCAATTTAAATCCCTTTGTTTTGTTATTACTGCCACTACCCTCATTCTAAAAAATCACTTTGTATACTGCATAGCTGATATTTGTACTGTACTTATCCAAGAACTAATAGGTTGAAGATTCAGAGAAGCAGATTTACGCTAGAGAGGATAGGGACAAGATCTGTGAATATATTGACACAAGGAACTCCCAGATAAGGAAACTTCCTGTGCAACTTGGACTCTTGACAGTCACTTAAAACACTAAGAGGTTAAGTGACTTGTCCAGGATCACATAGCCAGGACTCTCAAGCTCTGAGGCCAGCTTTTTATCCACTAAGCCACATCACCTCACTTGGGCTACATGTAAGAAAAACGATCCTAACAAAATTAGAATGACCTAAAAATGATGTTGGCTACTTAGGAGGTAGTGAATTTTTTTTAGTGGAGGTCTTCAAACAAAATACAATTTTGTTTGTCAAATATCCCTGAAAGTGATCTCCCTCCAGGTGGAGAATGTAAAAGGGCTAAGTGATCCTGGTGGCTAGAATTATTCATTAGAATATGTCCCATAAGAATATTGCTATATTTCATGTGCTTATTTATGGCAAATCACCTTACCAGAAATAGAGATGTCAAAATATAAATAGCTCAACCAATGAACTGTACCTGATATGGACCATTATTCTCAAACTATTACTCACAGTGACCCAGACAAAGCATTCTGATTTACATGGGGTGATTCTTTCAAAATTAATAGAAATAACAATGAAGTTGAGAAGAGGGGAAATTTTGGGTAGGATATAATGATGAATTTTGTTTGGGACATGATTTTGAGATGTCTGCAGGGTATTCATTTTGAGATATCCTACAGGTCAGGAGAGAGGTCAGGTGAAAATGGATTTGACAGTCATCTATACCAAGATTATATGTAAACCCATTGGAGCTATTAGGATCGTCAAGTCAGACACTATAGAGGGAGAAGAGAAGAAGACTCTGTATAAGTTCTTGGAAGAAACCAATGGATAGTGGTCATGACCTAGAGAAAGACCAAGTAAAGGAGATTGAGAAGAATTGGTCGAATAGGTTGGAATCAAAGAAAAAAAAGGTAATCAAAAGGATCAAAGGCAACAGAGAGGTCAAGAGAGATAAAAACTGAAAAAAAATCTACTAGACTTGACAATAGAGATATTATTGATAACTTTAGGGAGGCAGTTGCAGTTGAAATCGAAATCCCCATTTATCTTCTAATCGTATCTCTTTTTAAAATATAAGCAGGCAGATCATTTCGGGAAGGCACGATCTGACCAGGATCTCAGAGGCATTCTCTGGTATGGGGAAAATAGAAATAGGAAATTGTTAGAAAGGGGAAAAGTCAGAAATGTCACCTTTCACTAGCCCATTTATTTGGCAAACAGATATATATTTTGTTTGGAAACTGTGGTGTAATAATAAGTTATTGTGGTTAGGAGTCAACCTAGCATAGACTCAGTTAACTCTTCTGTGCTCCTCAGATCCCATGATCTCTCAAGTCTCTGAGCCTATCCAGACTGGGTTCATAAAGGGGAGGGTGCTGTCCGCAAAGGAATCATCTATCTCTTTTTGCCCATTTTTCCCACTCCAGAGTAAAGTTCCAAGGAAATATGAATAAAGCTTAGGTACAACTCATACCCAGTCCTCTTCAAATTGGGGTAATTGGGTACCCTCCCAAAAAGAATTCAATGTAAAATATGGATATCAAACTTTTTATTTCAATCACTAAAGAAAATACATAAGATGCAAAGGATTCAAGGGTGGTGCCTACGAACAACAAAAATAAAGCACTTAGATTCTCCACAGAAGTTAAAGACTGTTGGCCCATTGAACAAACAATTCCCATTGCTTCAAACCTGCATCACCTGAGCAGCTCCCAGAAGTGTGCTGGAGAGTTGGTAAATTTAAGAATTCTTGGCCCCAGGCTGACTCTCTAGAGGATATTCTTCTCTTTTTCTGAGAAAAAAAAAAACCATTTAAGGACATCTTCCTTTGGAAGGCTGGTGTCTGATTCTCAAACTCAAGAATTTTTCAAACTTGACCACTCAAGCTCAGGATAACCCCCTACAGTACTTCTACAACTTCAAGTGCTTATTCTCAGGATTTCTTATCATTGACCAGTAAACAGAAAAGGAAACAAAAAATCAAAAGGTAGTTATAATCTTTAGTTTTCTCATAGGCTGCTTGCTATTTTCCAATAGACAGCGTAAAAGCAGGATGTTGGACTAAATGACCTCTGCAAAACTTAGATATCCAAGTACATGTCCAAAGTATACGGAGTGTATGGTTTCTGATATTCAGCACCTTTGCTTATAACAGGTGGTGCACTGAATACAGTACCAGGCCTAGAGTCAAGAAGACCCACCTTGGTAAGTCCAAATCTGGCTTCTGATCCTAGCAATGTGACCCGAGGCAAGTCACTTAACCTAGTTTGTCTTGGTTTCCTCATTTGTAAAATGATCTGGAGAAAGAAAGGGCAAACCACTCCAACATCTTTATCAAGAAAATCTCTAAAGGTGTCATGAAGACTTGGACATGACTGAAATGACTCAACAACAAATTTGTCTACCATTCATAGTCATAGCTTCAGAGCTCAGAAATATTTTAGAGACAATTGAGTCCAAACCTTTCACTTTGCAGATGAAGACACTGAGGTTCAGAGAAGTTCAGTGACTTTGCCAGGGTCATACATTTCACATCTACAGTGTGATTTGAATCCTGGTCTTCCTGACTCCTAGCGCCCTACCCATTATACTGTGATGCCAAGACAAGGATGAGACCCATGCTCACACAGATGTTGCTACTTTTGAGTAAAGAACAGTTTGTCACTCTTTATGGTTCTAAGGCAACTACAGCTAAATATGTTTCCATACGTTTCTCACCAGTGTCTTCTTTGCTGTCAAACAGGGGAAATGATTGCTAAGAGATTGGCAAATGGAAAGCTTGAATCCAAGTGCCTGGATTTCAGAGTTCATGCTATCCTATATCCCAGACCCACTTTGCGACTTGAACTTGAATACCTAAATTCTCATTTGAAGTTACAGTTTCTGATTTCTGAAGAATTCCAGTTAGTTTTTGTCACACTAGCATGATTACTCAATAAAGCAAGCAGAGAAAAAAAAGATGAAGTACCTACTAAGTTCCAGGCACTAGACTAGATTTTGCAGATATAAAAACAAAACTCCTGAAGTTTATTGTCAATCACAGGAAATGACATCCATATATACAATTGTATACAGCACAAACATGTATGGAATAGATTAAGAAACAAAGACAATGCAGTTAACACAGGGTCATTTGGGAGGAAAGACCCTGGAAATCCAACAGATCAAAAAAGATACCGTGCAAAAATGTGGTTGAGCTGAGTCCTGAGGGAAGTGAGAGACTCTAGGAGTCCCAGATGAAGTGAGACTGCATTCCAGGCATAGGAAACATCCAGTGCAAAGGCACATGGACAGGAAGGAGATGGAGTATTAAGTGATGGACAGAGAAGGGATCAATTTGACTGCAATGTATATCGGGGGAAGAGGAGTAATATATAATGATACCAGAACGATACTTTGCATGAAATAGTAGGAATATCTTAATAGCTCTGATAATTAGAATATTCCCCATTCATACAGTGCTGTGAGATTTATGAAGTGTTTTTCTTGCAACAAACATGAGAGGTAGCAAATATTGACAGTAACATTCAGTTATTCTATGACTCTCAATTGCCTGGTAGAAGAATACTAGAATGGGCCCCACTGTTCACATCTATTTTTTAAAAAGAGACAGGACTAGACATGATTTCTAAGGTCTCTTTAAAATTCCATGTTTTAAGGTCCCTTCTATCTGAAATCCATGCTCTAAGATCTATTTCCTAAAAACAATAGGTGACATTTATATGGTACTTTATATGCATTATGTTGTACTCATAAAAACTCTGTGTGACAAGTACTGGGGAGATTATCATTCCCATTTTATGGGTGGAGAAACTGAAGTTCAAAGAGGTTGAATAACTTGCCTATCATCACATATTAAGTACCAAATGCATGACTAGAATTGTGAGATCCCACTTCCACTACACCATTTTACCTTAATGATCTATGTACAACCATTCTAGGTTCTAAGACCCTTCCCGGTTCTAATGTTCTCTGGATCTATGATTCCAAGTGATAACAAGCAATAACCCAACCTCCCTAATAATGGCAATCATAAGGAATGTTCTCCCCTGGGTTCCAACTTATAGCAGCCTAACAATGCAAAAGGAATGTGCGTAGCTTCCTTTTCCCAATTTAACCACCGCATAGTAACTATTTCCACGAGGGCACTGGCATAATTGACACTGACTCCCACTCTCCAATCCTGCTGCACAAAGCCTAGTGTGCTAAATTGAAAAAAGAAGTTACTGCATAGTAAACATCTATATGAATGTGGGTGTATCCATCTATATGTAGTGTGACTGTATATTTATGGGGAGGGAAATGTACACACCTACCCACACATTGCATCTCTGTATTTCAAAGAGGCAGCTCGCTAGCTGGGCAGGACTGCCCATTTTCTCCTCCAGTCGGCTCATACTAATAAAATATCAGCCCAGAACCAAGGGACCTTGGGAGAGTCAAGGCCAGGGTTTCACTCCTTCACTTCGATGTCTGTCAAGCCAGCCTCCTTCTCTGAAAAGAATGAGCTGGAGCCATCTTTCAGGAGTTTTCTTCCCCTGACAGAAATCAGCAGGGTTAGAATAAACTGCATAAGTTATCAGCTCCTCAGGAAAGAACATGAAAAAAGGCCCTTCTATCACTTAATGAAAAATTGCCTCTTTTTTGGACAGAACTTCATAGGCTTGCAATCAAGCCGCGGCCCCCTCCCCTCCCTTCCTTCTTTGACGTGCCATACAGGCAAATCAAGTCGGCATCTATTAATAATATTTTCCCCTGCTCCTTTCATTTCTCTGCATGTCCTACCACTGTCAGGCCCCGTGATGGAGCAGCGCCTTTATCTCGTCCGAGTCTGGTCTGTCAGGGTGATAAACAATTCTAACAAGAATCAGAATAAAGATCTTCCCAGTAGACTCTGCAGAGAGATAGAGGCTTTTCTCATTTTCTCGATGGAAAAAAAAAATTTAATCTAGCAGCTCCGGCTTTTTTCAAGCGTCACATTCAAAGAGATGCAAATTTGTCAGAGCTGAGACCCCGGCTGACTCTGAGCGCTGCGTGAATGTCAAAGGGGGGAGTTGGAGTCTTTGACATTGCTGCCTTTTTGGGGGACTAACTGCTGAAGTAAAAAAAAAAAGGAAGAAGAAGAAGAAGGAACTGCTTTGTAGTGTGTGTTTCAACAATTTTCATAAGTTTCCTTCTGAAATAAAATAGTGCCATTGGGAAGGAAAAGAGAGGAAGGAAGGGACAGTTATCGAGTTGGGGAGGAGTGGTGGGGGGTGAGGGAACCCCAGGAAGAGAAACATCATCAAACCTTCCATCTGGATTTAAACCTGGAATGTGGGCATCAACCTACTGTTAGGCATAACTATTGGCATGCAGTTTTTTCAAGAACTCAGATATCTGTCTTCCTCTTCTTTTTCCTCCTTCTTCCTCTATTAGGTTAAGTAAATAGGGCTGATTTTTTCCAGCATTCCTGCTTCCCTTGTGATGTTGACCTTCTGTGAGGTGTTTGCTAGGAACCAGTGCCAAGAGAAAATAATGTAGAAAAACAAACCTAGAAAGGATGTGTTAAGTTGGAAAGGGAGGGAAGGGAAAGGGAAAAGGAAGATGAGCAGGAGGAATATTCTAGGCCAGTTTATCTTCCCACAAGACACAATGGACATTCTTTTTTCAAGGATGGAATTTGATTCTCTGGCCTTCCTTGGTGTGCTCTTCTTAGTGACAGATAAGTTGTGAAAGATATAGTCACTGGCCTTGTGTCCATGCACAGACCCACATGCCTCAGTGGGAAGATAGGCAGGTGTGGGATCAAAAGACTTGAATTCAAATTCCAGCTTTACGTTACTCCATGGCATTGGGCCACTACCTAAGCTGAACTGGCCTCAGTTTCCTGATCTGTAAAATGAGGGGTCTAGAGTTGATGACCTCTAGGGGTCATTTCTAGATCTAAACCTATGATCCTATCAATCAACAAATAAAGATTTATTAAGCACCAGGCACTTTGCTAAACACTGGGAATAAAAAAAGAGGCTAAAGACAACCCCTAACCTCAAGAAGCATTCAGTCAAATGAGGGAAACAACATATAGCAAATATATGCAAAGCAAGCTACATACAGATAAGTAGGAAATAACTAACAGAGGGAAGGCATTAGAACTAAGAGGGACTCGGTGGAAGGTTGAAGTTTAGTTAGGATTTAAAAGGAATCTAGGAAGGTCAGTAGTTGGAGCAGAGTAAGAAACCTGTTCCAATTATGGGGGACAGCCAGAGAGAATGCCCAGGAGCTGAGAGATGGAATGTCTTATCCATGGAACAGTTAGGAAACCAGCATCATTGGATCAAAGAGTATGCATTGTAAGGCAAAGGTGTAAGAAAACTGGAAAGGGAAGAAGGGGCTGGCTAGGTCATGAAGAGCTTTGAATGCCAAATACAGCATTTTGTATTTGATCCTAGAGGCAATAGGAAATCACTGGGAACCAAAGCAATGGGAGACCTGTTATTCAAGGAATGGATTCTACTCTATCTCTCTATTTGTCCAAATATGTGAAATTCTAATGCTAGGTTCTGACCAGCAGCCTTTCAATATTATCTACCTAGTCCCTTAACATTAGCTACCATCATAGCTATGCTCATTACAGCTAGCTACCATCTTCCTTTTTCCTTTCTTCTTCTCTTTAATCTTAGTGCATTTTTTGGATGAAATTTATTCACAAAGAAGGCAATGAGCCAAAAGGCCACTGGATTTGGAGTCAGAGGACTTGGGTTTGAGTCTCAGCTCTAACACTGGTAAGTGCTGTCTACAGCAAGTCATTTTGTCTTTCGGAGCCTCAGTTTCCCCATATGTAAAATGGAGATGATAATACTTAAGCCCTTCTTACCTCACCTGGTAGCTGACATTAAAGCATTTTTAAACTGTAATATACAAAGAAGCTTCTGCACAAACAAAATTAATGCATATATGATAAGAAAGAAAGTAGTCAACAGGGGGAAAACACTTTTTTCATATTTCTAAGAACTGAATATCTGAAACATATAGACAACAAATAGAAATAGGATACTAAAAGCCATTTTCTGGTAGATAAGTGGTAAAATACAAACACATAGTTCTCAAATTAAGAATGGCAAACTATTAACTATTAACAACTATATAAAAGGATATTTAACATCATTAATAATCAGAAAACCCAAAATTAAAACTTGAGATTTCACTCAGCGTCCATCAAATTGGAAAAGATGACTAAAGATAGGAATAGCCATTTTTGGAGGTTCTAGAAAATAGGCACACTAATTCACTGTTTATGGAGCTGTGAATTAACTCAACCATTGTGAAAAGGCATTTCAAATTATGAAAAATGGCTAAAATTTCCATCCTCATTTACCCAGAGTCCATTCTAGTCATTAATAAAAATAAAGTTCCAATAGATACCAAAATATAACAACGCTTCTGAAGTTGTAGCAAAGAAACCAGGAAATAGAGTAAGTGTCCTTCAATTCATTCATGGATAAATTGAATGCAATAGAATATTTCTGTGCTTTAAGAAATATAAATTTGATAAATGTGGAAAAGCATTAAACTACTTATACAAACTGGTCCAAAGTGAAGTATTACCAAAGAAACAATATACACAACAACTACAAAAGTATAAATGTAAGAAAGTTCATAAAATAATATAAAAACTAATGTTGCAAATTGCAATGAATAAGCTTGTCCCCAAAGAAGAAATATGAAAACACAAATCTTCCCACTCCTTTCAAGTGTTGGGAGATCCATGGGAGGGAAATATTACATATGTTGTCAAGCTGTTTTTTTTTAATGTATTGATCAGTTTTGCTTATCTTTCTCTCTCTCTCTGTCTCTCTCTCTTTCTCTCTCTTAATCTTTATTATGTGGGATGAGTCTCTAGAAGCGAACAGGGGGTATGATACAGATGGAAATTTAGGTCATGTAATAATAATATATATCAATAAAATGTACTATTTTTTAAAAAGTGCTATAGATACCTTAGATATTATTTAAAAGAAGGCTAAATCTACACATGTTACATAGAGGGTTAAGTAATTTTCCTGTCCTGACAACCCTTTCCTACATTCCAACCAGACTGTGCCACTTATTGGTCTTCATTCTCATCCCACCTTCCTCCTACTTCAAGACCCATCTTGGATGTTATCTTCTTAAGTGGACTTTTTCTGATATCCTGCCTCCTCACCATACACACACACACACACACACACACACACACACACACACACACACACACAGTGATCCTTAATTATTTAAGGTCATGCTTTTAAAATTAAAAGAACACTTGATATGTTCTTACCATGGGCAAGTATTAGGTACTTAACTTCTCCTGTGCATTTAATCATCTACCTTGTATCCCTAAATTTGCTTCAGCAAGAATTTACTAGTGCCATTTATGTGCAGAACATTCTCTTGGACATTGAAACATAATTGTGAAAAACAATGCAGACATATCCCCCAAGGAGCTCACAGTATAAAGGGACACACGGATAGAGGGCACAGCATGTACAAAATTTAAGTGTGACATGGAGTAGAATATATTGTAGACAAAAAAGTGCTCTAGGAAAAAAAAGGAAAAGAGAGACTCCTTATTACATTTACTGGTGTTCATGTCTTACTGTGGCTCCACCCAACTCCACCTGACCTCCCTATTTAAGCTCTCAATAATTGTTTGTTCAATTGAATTTAATCAAAGTGTATAAATTAACCTACATAGTAATCTTAGTCTATCCTAAATTTACTCCTTCTGCCTAAGTAGCTAGTTGCAGAACCTCTCAACAGACCCAGACACATGGTTTTTATGAAATTGTTTTATATCACACTACTGACCATTGGCTTCCTGCTTCCTACCTGGCACAATTCTGGAGTGCCATTTCCCAGAATGTCCTGCTTTGTCATTTGGATCTCTTTTTATTGTCCTCCTGAACCGAGCTCATTGGTTCAATAAAAGCTTGTGTTGCCACTCATCTCTTGCCAGAATGGTGATGAATTTAAAAGGCAGAGGGAGACATATGTTTCTGGACATGGCCAATGTGGGAATTTGTTTTTCTGGACCATGTTTATGATGATTTTATTTTTCATTTCTTTTTTCTGTTTGTTCTTGTTGCAGTTACTGTTGTCATTCAGTGGGAACAGGGGCATATTGCAAAAGTCATATAAAAACAAATTCATGCTAAAAATTACTGTCCAGTTTCCATCAAAAAGGAGTGACTATCATGCCTGCTTGCACTTTGATACCACTTCTATATATTCCTTTGAGAATTTATTCACTGAGTCACTCACAATTGTTTGCTCCAAAGGAGAGCATGGTATGATCCAGGATATTGTTAATTTTAAAAATTAATGCTTATTGATATATTTTGTCTCTATATCACATCTCCACATTGTTTAGTCATTCCCCAATTGATGGATACCTACTGTTATCTAATGCCAGCTGGGCCCTCATTACAGAAGGGCAATGCTTCCACAATCCTCCCCCTTTTCCTCCACAACTTTTCTGTTCCATTGACACAGACGTTTTTCCAAACCTTTTTCTTTAGATATCCCACATAGCAATTCTGCCCATTAAGATCTCAAACTTACATGTAAATGTCCAAAACTAAACTCCCCATTATTTCCTCCCAAACCTACCTCACTTCCCAATTCCCTTATTCCTCTGATTTAACTATCCATGTAGTCACTCAAGTTTGCCACCGTGGTGCCATCATTGACTCCTCGCTCTCACTCACCCAACTTATTTCAATCAGGTACTAAATCTGGTCATTCTCATCTCTATGACATCTCTCTTATCTGTTCCCTGCTTCACAATAGTCACCATCCAATGGATGTGATGTACCTAGAGGCCCCCATTGAAAAGAAGGGCAACTTCAACTGAGCGGAGTTCACCCATATCTTGAAGAATGGGGCCACAGACGATGCTGACTAATCACATTCTCCCAGTCCTTGTGCCCACCACACCCTTCCCACCCCACTCCCACCTTCCATGCTCCTCATGTCTCTTGTGTTCCACATAGCTGCCATGTACCAGGAAGGTTGATGAGCTCTTGCCTGGCCTCAGATCTGACACATTGGAAGAGCAAGATGTCTGAGAAGGGATGGGTGTCCCCTGGCTCTTGTCAAAGGGAAAAGGACCTCTAGCTTCCTGAAGGGATATTCAAGGGAACATAGATCTCTTCCTTGGCAAGTACCAACCCTGGGCTGCAGGAGATATTTGCTTCACAGCTTATCCACTACATACTACGGTCCAAGGCCCCAGACAAGGGAAGGACAAGTCCAAGTCATCTGTTCAAAGTTAACCACCTGCCCTTTTTCCATTGGTCTTCAGGGACCAACTTTCCCTGAGCCCCAGTCTTTTGGTACTGCCTCATCTGGTTATTGTGACCTCTTTCATGGTGACACATTCTTTGTTCTTACAGGGGATGCTAAAACATTCTTCCTTCTCTTTTGTGTCCCCTGCACACACCCTGCCCATTCAACATCATTCACTTGCCTCACTGAAAGTACAAAAAGGAGAGAGGCATGGCACAAACACCCTGTTCAGCTTCCAGACAAGGGTTCCAGTGGGTGTCCAAGGAAGTGTATCTTATTGGGTGTGTACCCATGCATGTTAAAGCAAGTGTGTGGCTTGTGTGAATCCTTGTGTATGTGTAATGATATGTTTATGTACATAAAAATAATAGTCACCACCCAAGTTTGGTCCTGCAATACCACTAGCCTGCTCAATTGCAAAAAGCCTTTTAATTGGTCTTCCTGTCTTGTCTTTCTCCTCTCAAACCTATCCTCAAGACAACTATCAAAGAGATTTTTCTAAAGCACAGGACTGGACATATCACCAGGCCTCACACTCCCCACTTCCCCACACTCTCCAAAAGTTCCAATCACTCCCTGGAATTTAGATTCAAATGTAAAATTATCAGTCTGACATTTAAAGTTCCTGACAAAAAAAAACCCATTTCCCATCTTTTCAGTTTTTATACATATTATCCTGCGACATCTTGTACCTTATGGTCCAAATATCCTGACCTACCTGTTTCACTTGTGAAATCCAGTGTGTTCTATATCCTATCTTTATGCTTTTGTCTTTACTTCCTTCCACACATGGAACACTCTCATACTAAATCTCTACCTCCAAGGAATCCTGACTTCCTTCAAGATTTTGCTCAAGGGCAGAGAGATCCCAGATGGCAGAGCAAAGGATGGGGTGAAATAATTTTCCAGCCAAAGACAAACTAGAAGGTTGGTGATACAGGTCTGTTCCACCTAGTTGAGAGTGGAGCACAGTCAAGTGCAGGCTACGCCAGCACAAACTAGGCCCCAGAAAACCAGGAGCAGGCCTTGGGAGCCACTGAATCAACAGTGGTAGCTGCTGTTTCTGGAGCTTTCAACCCACAGATGCTAAAAGGGTCAAACATTGATCAGGAGGAGATAACAGGGTCTAATTTGGAGGCACAAGGGGCAGGACTCTGTTGCTTTGCCAAAACTTGGATCCGGATTGCAGAGCTGGGTGGCAGTCTCAGGGTGAGGAGGACCAGTAGCATAGCAATGGTTGTGGGGCACAGTGCACCAAAGACTACTGTCACAGTTCCAAGGCAAAAAAGAGTGCTTGTGCTCAGTTCATAGACCAGAGCACAGGTCAGGAGAATAATAAATGCACCTCTCATAGCATCTTGGGAGAAATGAAAAGTTACAGGTGCCTAGAAGTATCTCTGAAAACAGCTGCACAAAACCTCTGAAGTGGTGAAGCCCACGATCCACCCTGGAAGCAGAGCCCCATTCTATCAAAGAGTTAAAAATCAAGAAATAGGTTGGAAATTTGAGCAAATAGTAGAAAAATTGTGACCATAGAAAGTTACGATAGTGATGAGGAAGATCAAAATACACACTCAGAAGAAGATAAAAAAGTCAAAGCTCCTATATCCAAAGCCTCCATGAAAAATATGAATTGGCCTCAGACCATGGAAGAGCTCAAAAGCAATTTTGAAAATCAATTAAGAGAGGTAGAAGAGAAATAGGGGAGAGAAATGAGAGTGATGTAAGAAAATCATGGAAAAAAAGAGTCAACAGCTTGGTAAAGGAGACACACAAAAAATATTGAAGAAAATAAGACCTAAAAAAATAATATATGCCAAAAAAACCAATGAGGAGAAAAATATTATGAAAAGCAAAATTGAATAAATGGAAAAAGAAGCACAAAAATTCAACGAAGAAAGGAAAGCTCCTTAAGAAGTAGTATAAAAGAAGGTTCAAAAGCTCACTGAAGAAAATGGCTCTTTAAAGATTAAAATTGATTAAATGAAAGCTAATGATTTAAGAGAAATCCAGAAATTATAAAACTAAATCAAAAGAATTTAAAAAATAGAAGACAATGGGAAATATGTCATTGGAAAAACAACTGACCTAGAAAATAGATTCACGAGAGACAATTTAAAAATTATTGGACTGACTGAAAGCCTTGATCAAAAAACAAAAGAGTGTAGACATCATCTTTCAAGAAATTATCAAAGAAAACTGCCAGGCTATCCTAGAACCAGAGGGGAAAGTAGAAATTGAAAGAATCTACCACTCACCTCCTGAGAAACCCAGATGAAAACTTCCAGCAATATGATAGCCAAATTCCAGAGTTCCCAGGCCAAGGAGAGAATATTGCAAGCATCCAGAAAGAAACAATTCAAGTATTGTGGAGCCACAGGATACACAAGATTTAGCATCTTCTTCATTAAAGGATTGTAGGGTTTGGCGTATGATATCTGGAGGTCAAATGAGTTATGATTACAACCAAGAATCACCTATCCAGCAAAACTGAGTATAATCCTTCAGACGGAAAATGGATATTCAATGAAATAGAGGAATTTCAAGCATTCTTGATGAAAAGACCAGAGCTGAATAGAAAATTTGACTTTTAAATATAAGACTCAAGAGAAGCACAAAAAGGTAAACAAGAAGGGAAAATCATAAAGGATTTAATAAGGTTAAACTATTTACATTCCTACATGGGAAGATGATGCTCATAATTCATAAATCTTTCTCATTATTGGGACAGTTAGGAGTATATATAGACAGAGAGAAAAGGTGTGGGTTGAATATGAAGGGATACCTAAAAAAAATAAAATTAAATGCTTAGAAAGAGGAACGCACTAGGGGAAACAGAAAGGGAGGTATAGAATGGGGTAAATCATATAAAAGAGGTAAGAAAGTTTTACATTAAAGGGGAAGAGAGGAGAGGTGGGGGGAGGGAGTAAACTTTACTCTCATCAGAATTGACTCAAAGAGGAAATAAAACACACACTCAATTTGGTATAGAAATCTATCTTAACCTACAGGAAGGATATAAAAGAAAGGGAAGTGATAGAATGCAGAGCAGATTAGAAAAGAAGGTAGAATCAAAGCACTTTTAAGGAGGGACAGGGTGAAAAAAGAGAATGAATAGAATAAGGGGGGAATAGGATGGCAGGAAATACACTTAGCAATAGTAACTGTGAAAAAAGTTTCAAGGCAAGTGTCTCTGATAAAGGCCTCATTTCTCAAACATATAGAGACCTTAGTCAAATTTATGAAAATAGGAGCCATTCCTCAACTGATAAATGATCAAGAAATATGAACAGTTTTCAGATGAAGTCATCAAAGCTATCTATAGCCATATGAGGTATTCTAAATATCTATTGATTGGAGGAATGCAACTCATACCTATTAGGCTGGGTAATAGGACAGAAAAGGAGGATGAGAAATGGTGAAGGGGATATGGAAAAATGAGACATTACTGCATTGTTCGAGGAGTTACAAACTGATTCGACTATTCTTTGTGGCAATTTGGAACTATGCCAAAGGGCTATAGAACCATGCACACCCTTTGACCTAGCAGTGCCACTATTAGGTCTGTATCCAAAAAAAGAGAGAGATAAAAAAACAAAAGAGAAAAGGATCAATATATAAGGAAATATTTCTAGCAGCTCTTTCTGGTGACAGGGAGGAAATTGGGAGATTGACCATCAATTGGGCAATGGCTGAACAAATTGTGTCATGTGATTATGATGGAATGCTATTGTGCTATAAGAAATGATGAGCAGGATGCTCTCAGAAAAACCTGGAAACACTTACATGAGCTGATGCAAAGTGAAGTGCACTGTGTACAAAGTAACAGCAATATTGTAAGATGATTAGCTGTGAATGATTTAGCAATTCTCAGCCATACAATGATCTGAGACAACTCTGAAAGACTTGTGATGAAAATCGCTATCCATCCACAGAGAAAGAAGTGATGGCGTCTGCATACACATTGAAGCATACATGTTTTTTTTTTTTACTTTTTTTCTTGAGTTTTTTTTCCTTGTCTATGTTTTCTTTCACAACATGACTAATATGGAAATATGTTTTGTGTGACTACACATATATAACCTATACTGAATTGTTGGCCTTCTCAAAGAGAAGGGTGGGGAGAGAAGAAGGGGGAAAATTTGGAACTCAAAGTTTTCAATATAACTTATTTTTTTTACATGTAATTGGGGAAAAATATAATACTAAAAAAATTTTGAAAGACTTTGTCTGTAGAAGAGGTGTCAGATTCCTGGCCACTGGACTAGCAAACTTCCCAAACAAGAGCCAAGTTAAAATATAATTATGAAATATTTTAAAAATATAATAAAGTCTAGGTAAGGTTAATTTATGATTTTCTAAGTCAATATGTGGCCTGCAGGGATCCTTTCTATTCTCTTATTTGCTAGTGCCTTACCTTCAAAGGTTACTTTGTGTATTTACGTGTTACTTTGTGTATGTATTATATATGTATGTATATATCTTATACACACATGTTCACAAATATGTCTATGTATGTATTTTGTTTTTCTTAAGAAGTGATTTCCTTGAGGATAAGGGTTGCTTTTGCTTTCATTTATTTATTTATTTATTTATTTTTTGCTTCCCAACTACTTAGCAGTAACTGGGGTATATTAGGGACTTAATAAATATATGATGATTGATTGATTAATTGACTTGCTTCCAGTTCTTCTTTTCAAATATATATATATATATATAAAATATAATTTATATATATATACATATATATATATAAATCTTGAGTCTTCAAGTTACATGCTAATTTTCAGCTCATTGTGACATATGGAGTATGATGCTGGTCAAAACCTAATATCTGCCAAAATACTTTACTGATTTCCTTATAATTTTTTTTGTCAAATAAGTAGTTCTTCTTGAGGTAATTTATGTTTAGGGCTTTATTAAATAGTTTATCATGCATCACATTTTCTCTTTCACTAGTACTTCATTGGAGAAAGTGGGTTGTAGTAGTGAAGAAACTGGATATGGAGTCAAAAGATGTGCTTACCATGTCTTTTTCACCTTTCAGAGCCTTAGTTTCCTCAACCTTAAAGTGGGGATAATATTACTTATACTACTTACCTTATGAAGTTGTAGTCAAACTGCTTTCAAAAGTACTATATAAGTGTTGGATATTATTATGGTTAGAGGTATGTGAATTATGTGAATAATCAATCAATCACGCTACATGCCAGGATTTGTGTGATACATGCTAGAAATACAAAGACAAAAGTGAAAGTCTCTTCTCCCATTACATGCTATCATAGCAGATAATATGCAAAGATATAGGGATATACAAAATAGATTAAAGATGATTATTATCATTTTATAACTTGTATTTTGATGATATTCATACTTTATATTTTAGTGATTCAACATCAACTGACATTTATGTAATTTTCACTTTGTTCTGATTTTTAAAAAATTGACCAAATGAGTTAAGATATTCTGATCAGATTTCGTTTACCTAGAATATTAAAAGTCTTTGTTTTGTTTCCAATTAGATGCTCACTGATTGAAAAAATAGCAGACAAGTTGTCATATCCGAATAAAATGTAATGCTCCTTGCAGGTAAGAAAGGATGATTACGATGAATGAAAAGTTATCGGATGAAATCCACTATGGAAAATGAGGTAATCAGAAACATACAATGACTGAATCCGTGTAATGGAAAAACAACATAACGGTAACAAAATGATCTAAAGTGAACATGGTCAAGACTGTGTTCAAAGAGAGATAGGATAAGGTCCTTCACTCTGCTGTCTTACAGAGGTAGAAAGCTAATAGTTAGAAACACTGCATATAATGTCAGGCATTTTTCTGATATCCTTTTTAACTTGTGTTACAAAAGATGATGCTCTGGATAGGAAGGAGGAAATAATACATTGTGAAATTTAGGTGGCTTAGGAGAAGATTCTGGGAAGATGGCAGAGTAGGTCAGAAAATTCCAAGCTCCCAAGATTTCCCCCCACAAAAAGAATTAAAATAGTACCCTAAGGCAAACAAAGTGTGGGTGGAGACAAAGAAGAATAGGGGCACAAGCAAGATCTTCCTGGGATAGTTTGAGAAGATCTGAAGAAAAATCCCAGGACCAGGTTTGGTCCCTGGGAGGAGTAAACACCTCCAGGCTAGGTTCCGTTTTAACAACAAGCAGGCAAGCCTCTTAAACTACTAGAGGCAAGCCCCCTGGCTTGGTTGGTTTGAAAGGCTGCATTGGCCCCACTCACTTTTCACCTCTGTATAGTGAGGGGAGTTGTGCACTTGAGCTCAGGAAGATTGAGGGAACCTTTGCTGACTAGGAACACCAGACCCAGATGTGCTGCAAAGAGTGGTGGAGGTGAGAGGGAACCAGCACGTGCCCTGTGAGTACAGAAACAGTGGGGCAGAAAGACTGTGGGCACTTACAGGAGGTTGGAGGTTTGGCTTTGGTTCCAGGGTAGTATGAACTGAAGATCTGGGGCAAGAGGCACCATTTCCCATACCCCAGGGCTAGAGGTGATTACAAAAATCAAGTTAGTACTACAAAAAAAAGGACAAGGAAAGGAGAAAGAATCTTACCATAGAAATCTACTATGGAAATAGAGATGACCAGGATTCATCTTTAGAGGAGGATATTGAAATGAAGAAACCCCCAAAGAGCAACATCAAATGGTCACTTGCCCAAAAAGAATTTATAGAAGATCTTATAAAAGACTTTAAGAATCAAATGACAGAGATGGAAGAAAAACTGAAAAATAATAATAATAAAAATAATCCAAGAAAAACAAGAAGGCTATGAAAGGAAAGTCAACCAATTAGAAAAGGAAATCTAGAGTCTCAAGGAGGAAAACGACACCTTGAAAATTAAAATTGGGCCAAGTGAAGCCAGTGAAACTATAAGAGATCAAGAAATAATTAAAAAAACAAGAATAATGAAAAAATAGAAAAGTGAAACATCTCATAAGAAAAACAACAGATTTGGAGAATAGATCAAGAAGAGGAAATATAAAAATAATCAGAGTAACTGAAAGTCATGATCAAAAAAAGGAATCTTGATGCAGTAATACAAGAAATAATTAAAGAAAATTGTCCCGAAGCATCAGAACAAGGCAGGGGAATAGAAACAGAAAAAAATCCATCAAACACCACTTAAAAGAGATCCTATGAGGAAAACTCATATGAATATCATAGTCAAATTCTGAAACCTCCAGCTCAAGGATAAAATAATAAAACTATCAAGATTAAAACAATTTAAATATGATGGTGCCACAATTAGAATTGCACAAGACCTAGCAGCAGAGACATTAAAGGACTGCAGGTCTTGGAACACAATATATTGAAGAGGAAAAGACCTGGGGCTCTGATCAAAAATATCATAGCCTTCAAATTTAAATATTATCTTGAGCAAAAAAAATGGACATTTGACAAACCCTCAGACTTTCAAGACTTTGTTAAAAACATTCGTCAACTTAATAGAAGATTCTACATACAAGAACCAAGAGAAACATAAGGTACATACTGAAGACTGACTCTGAGAGGTTCATAAGAACAGACTGTTTATCTTTTATATAACATAAAATGTAAATTGAATGTCTAACATTATTAATAATTGTTTAGTTCATAAGAAAGAGGGGAAGAAACCTGACTATGATATGAATTTAAAAAGTAAAACCATTTAGAAACAGCTAAAATGAGTAAATATTTGATACAAAAGAGGTGCAGGAAGAAGAAAGGATACAGAGGATTTAGATGGGAGAGAAGGGCTGGTAGTTCTGGTAAGCTACTTTCATTGGGAATGGATTTAAGAGGGAATAATACATATATATTTAGAAGAGTATAAAAGTCTTCTAAATTTAGAAGAAATAAAATGGTAGGGGTATAGTGAGGGGGGAGAGGACAAGGGAGGGATTAGGAAAAGGGAATGATTTTTAGTGGGGAGAATGAGGAAACAGGTAAAGGGTGTTTAGATCAATGGGAATGGGAGGATAGGGGAGGGCTTCTTGGAGGGGATAAGGCAAGTAATAGGAAGGCAGGGTGGTTGGTGAAGGAGGAGAGTAGGCGAGTAATAGGAGGGCGATGTAGTGGGTAGAAGTAAAATAGAGGAGGCAGGAGGGATAGAAAACAAAAGATATGTACAAACATAAAAGCAAAGATCAGAAATAGAGTATGTTTGGAAAAGTATATGTCTGCATACACATGCATATATGTATAAGTGAATGTATATATCTCTATGTATGCATATATATATATATATATATATATATATATATATATATATATATATTGAGAAACATATCTAAACTATATTGTAACCTTCTGGGAGGGTGGGGGGAGGGAAAAACAAAGTTAAAAAGTGCACAGCAGAGAACAAAACACAAGAAAGAAAAGATGGACAATTCTCAACACAAGGTATATTATTTATCATACAGGCTTTCATGAAATCAAACTTTATTGTTACATATTTTGAAGGTTCTCTTATGTTCTGCTATGCACATCACATACTTATTTTCCTTTCTTACTTTGTATTTAAGTTTCAATATCTAAGTTTAGGATATGTTTTTTTTCTTTTCTTTATTCTGCATTTGTGTTCTGGTAAAATAAAAAAATAAAAAAATGTAGGTGACTTAAAAATAATAAATATCCTTATATTTAAAATAATTTTTAAAATTAAAAATTAGCTCAGTTTCTGTTTCTATCACTTACCATGCAGAGTAAGCCTATGTACCACTCTGAATCTCAGTTTCTTCATCTTTAAAGTTGGTACAATGTTTCTTAAACTAATGTTCTCACAGGCTGTGAAAAAAGTGAAAACATTTGTGGCCAAAGCACTGCACAGATCTCAACTACTATTTTTAGTTGTGGGAGTGATCAACGAATCAACAAATATTAGTTGACTGCGTGCTATGTAGCATACCTTTGAAGCTCAACACAGTCAAAATATTAGCTTACATTGAAATGCTTAAGATTGTCCATTAATCTATCCTAATAGACTCCCAGCAATTTTATCAACTACTTAACAACAGCAAATCAAAAATAGCAATTTCTCTTTGAGCAAATGACCCACTGTCAAAGCTGCTTCTCCTGAATTATGAGAATATGGCTGTTGTTTACATGGCTAACTTCATTAAAAAGGAACTTCGCTCTTAGAAGATGTTTCAATACCACTTTTTGGTTACTAATGTTGCACTATTATTACAATATACCGTCACAAGAACATTGGTTTCTATATTTTATGACATGTATCGTAGAGCATGGGAATAAAATCATACAATTGCAAAACCATTATATATTACTGTTACATGGAGTGAATGGATTTTGGCTAAGAAGTGATGTTTAATAACAAAGTAATTAAGTTTACTTTTCTTCTTCTTCAGAGTTGAATGTCACTTGACAATCACATTCTACGATAGCTTTGGTTAAAATAATTACAAACTAGAACCACTGTACCAAAATACTGATCACATTCAAATGAGGCAATGACACAAGGCAAAATTTTAGAGAGCATAAAATTCTCCCCCTATACGTTTTTTTCTTTCTTTACAAAAATTAGCAAAGCTTCCTGGGAAAATAGCTCAATGTTATTTTGGGAACCCAATAGCCACCTTGGATTTTGCATTTTTCCATGACATTAGACATCCTCATCTGCAGTCCCAGTGTATAATATGACGCAAAAAGCTTTGGAAAGGGAAATCAAGACATTAAGTCTTTCCTAATAAACAATTGACTTCAGACTAGTAGTTCCCTCTTTCTGAGGCCTAATTTCCTCATCTAAAAGAATGAGAGTAAATTTGATGGTCTTTGAGCTATTGAATCGTGTGGACCTTTATTCATATCTGAAGACTTCAATTTAAGTTGTTTTGCTACTTTCGAAAGTTCTGGTGAATTAAAAAAAAAACAAACCTCTATCTGAAGACTGGTAATTTGTACTTATCTGCAAAGATTCCTCATCCCCTTACCTATAAATACCAATTAAAGGCAATTCTGGAAGAGCATCATATACCAAATGCAAAGTTTTTCTCCTATAAACTTCATAATAACCCCAATTCTACTCAATATAATATATTGTTTTAAGACACAGGTCATGCACTGATGACTTAGACTCCTCATGATCTAAATCAATGGATGGACCTAAATGGAAGGGATGGTATAGCTAAGCTAATCATAATTTCTGGTTATCAAGTCTGTGAAAAACTTTGTCAGGAAAAAAAGTTGAAATTCTTAGATATTCTGTTTATCTATGAGATTAATTTTTGTTTTCAGTCCTCCAGGCACATTTTCTGAAACAGGTGTCCATTCTGATCATCACTGGACATGTTCTGGTTTTCAAAGGAGTTTGTAATCATAGAATGAAAGAGAATGCTACATATTAGGAATCCCAGAGTTTGAAGGGACCTTGGAGGTCTTCTAACTGAACCCTTTTCAGAAACATGAATTCCCTCTATATGGTTATCTACCTTTACTTGAAGACTTGTCATACTTCTTTGTCCCTTTGGGGCCTACTAGTACACGTTTAATACTTCTTTCATGTGAAAGCCCTTCAAATAATTGAAGACAGCTATCATGTCTCCTTTATATCTACTCTCCTATAGGCTAAATGTTTTATATCTCCATGATATTGGGGATAATATTTTATTTATCTTCTTAAATCCACAGAATCAGAGAGGATTAAGAAAACATCTAGTCCAACCTACACTTGAAAAAAGCTTCTCCTTTATAACATTTCCAACAAGTGGTCATCTAGGCTCTGATTAACAACTTCCAATGATGGAGAACCAATGGTGTGTTAGCAAATGTTTTAGGACTGACTCCCCAGGAAAAAAAATATACACACAATAGACTATTAAGTTTCATCTGTGCTTTGGTGGGTTGGAGCCAAGATAGCAGAGTTCAGTCTGGGACCCAGATGAACTCTTAAAACATTCTCCCTGAAAAAAAAAACTTTAAAATAATACATCAAATTTTCAAGTGGCAGAGCCAATGAAGAGTAAGAAGGAGATTTTTTTTAGCCTAAGACAGCTTAGGAGGTCCACAAGTCAGGGCAGCTAGGTGGCTCAGTGAGTATAGCACTGCCCCTAGAGTCAGGAGGACCCAAGTTCAAATCCAGCCTCAGATATTTGACAAACTTACTAGCTGTGTGACCTTGGGCAAGTCACTTAACCCCAATTGCCCTGCCTTCCCTCCTCCAAAAAAAAAGGAAGTTCACAAGAGAGGTCTGACACACTGCAGTTGGTGCAGGCCTGGAGCACAGCAGGAGCACCAGTGGTGGACCTTAAAGGCAGCCCAGACAGTACCAGCAGCAACAATTTCAGGGTCTTACAGACCAGAGACTGTAAGGAGGTTGAACAACTGGTCAGAAAGAGATTACAGTGACCACTTTGCTGACACTCAGTGCAGCTGGTACTGACTGGCAAGTCTACTGACAATACACAGTTCTGGGTAGCAGTTTAAGGGTGAGAAGGGGCACCTGTAAGTAGATCCCAAGATAGTAGTGACCCTGGTCACAGATCCAGGACCAAGCAGTTTAAGGGTGTGGAGGAGCACCTGCAGTATATCCCAAAGTAGTAGTGACCCTGGTCACAGAACTAGGACCAAGGGGAGTGGTAGAATTTGTGCCTGCAGGACATAAGGGCCTTTCCAAGAGCTCAGACCAGAAGAGTAGTGACCACACCTCTCCCCAGATCGTACCAGAATGGAAACATGGAAAATTTGCAGACCTCCCCACCCCCAGAACTACTTCTGAACATAGCAGCGCAAACAAATAAACAAAAAACTTTATACCTTGGCATAGTACCTCCCCATCCCTAGGTGAGCAGAGCTCAACTTTAACATATATGGGGAACTAAATGAAACTTTAAAAAAAGAGCCATTCCCCAATTGATAAATGGTCAAAAGATATAAACAGAAGAAGAAATCAAAGCTATCTATAGTTATTTGAAAAAATGCTCTGTCATTACTGATTAAAGACAAATTAAAACCACTCTGAGGTACCACTTCATACCTATCAGAAATGGCAAATGCTGGAGGGGATGAGGGAAAATAGGTACATTGATGAATTGTTGGTGGAGTACTGAACTGGCCCAGCCACTCAGGAGAGCAGTCTGGAACTATGAGCAAAGGGCTACAAAACAGTGTATATCTTTGACCCATCAGTAATACTAAAAGCTCTGTAACCCAAAGAAACCAAAAACAAAAGAAAAGGATCTATATGTACAAAAAATATTTATAGAAGTTCTTTTTGTGGTAGCAAAGAAATAGAAATTAAGGGAAGATCATGAATTGGGGAATAGATGAACAAGTTGTAGCATATAATTGTGATGGAGAACTGTGAAAGACTTGGTTACTCTGATCAATAGAATGATTTGAGACAATTTCAAAAGACTTGTGATGAAAAAAATGTTACCTGCCTCCAGAGAAAGAGAGAACTGATGAACTTGGACTGCAAATGAAGTATTATTTTCTGACTTTTTTGGAGTTGTATGAGTAATACAGAAATATATTTTCCATGATTTTTGTTTGCTTCCTCAGTAAATAGGGGAGTAATGAGGAGGGGAGAAATCTGGAACTCAAAAATTAAAAAAAAGAATGTCAAAAATAAATAATAAAAAGACCAAAAAAGTTTAATCTGCATTATTAGCTTTTTTTTCTTCATCGCTTTCTCATGTATAAATCATCAACAAAACATAACTCAAATGCTGATTTGTAGCATCTTCTGAGAGTCTAGGTATAAATGCTCACCCTGAAATTTTTACAGTCAAAGCCCTTATGAGTGGATTCCAACACTTCATATACCTAAAACCTCCTAAGACAGCACATTCCACTTTTGGATGGTGCTGAGTGTTGGTAAGACTTTCCTTGTATTGAGTGAAAACTGCCTCTCTACCACCAGGTTCTGCCATCTGGGATCAGCCAGAACAAGTCTGAATCACTCTTCCGTAATATGGTCCTTTAAATACTTGAAGTCAGCAAACATAGCCTTCCTAAATTTTCTTTTCTCCCAAGAAAAATCCCCACTTTTTCCAACCAATTATCACAGTTCATCGTTACAAGCCACCTTACAATTCAGGTCCCACTTCTCTGCCTGACTTCCAAGTTGTCAATGTTTGGAAACACTGAAATATAGGGCAGGCTCAGGAGAGCACCTGGGATTGATGCTCTATGAAATTCACCAAACTAGTGTATTTATGACAGGAAAGATGTTTCAAGAGGTGGTCCAGAGTTAAGTATTTATTCCCAAATAAACAACCGAAAATAGAAATGGAAAATATTGCAAAGCTGACAGTAAATGCAACTTTAAACACTGCTGTTATAACTGCTACACATAAAGCTGATTTCAGGAGCAATTTTTTGCTAACAATATGGTCCTTGTTATGTACAAGATTTTAATTAAGTAGGGAGACAAAGTATAATAGCAACATATTAAAGGTAGACGTACTAGAGATGGGACATCTGATAGGGAGGGTGACTTGTTTATAGTTGGCCTGTCAATATAATTGTCATTTTAGAGTTCTGTTTATTTTTAAATACAGACTTTACTTTGCAAGAGGGAGAAGAAATATTCTTTCTCACCAAGGTTTGGGTACAAGATTTACATGCAAAGTTCTAAATATAACAAGCAAATTAGAATCTTCTTTAAAATCTGCTCAAAAACACTTCAAATTACTTCTTAGTGATATCATGTAATCCTAGAATTCTTGAACTTTAGAGTTGGAAGGACATTTGGAATCATAGAACCGGAGGGCCATTGAAGTGATAAATTATGGAAAGAGAATAAAACGAAGAATTATAAAACATAGAATGTTCTAGCAGTACTCCTAGGGTCATAGAATGATAGAGTTGGAGTGGAGCATGTAAATGAACCTCAGGGAGGTGAATTGACTTTTTTTTTGCCCCATAATGAGCGACAGAACTAAGACAAGAATTTAAGTCTCCTGTCTCTTGCTTCAATGCTCTTTAGGAGTAGTCAGTCAGGCAGCCAACAAGCACCTACTCAGTGACAGGCACTGGCTAAGCATTGGGAATACAAATAGAGGCAAAAACAAAACAAAACAAAAACAATCCCCACTCTCAAGGAGCTCATAATCTAATGGGAGAGACAGTTAATTACAACTTAGATTCAAACAGGACAATTGGAGATTATCACCAACAGTAAGTTATTAGAGTTAAAAGGGATGAGGAAAAGCTTCTCATAGAAGTTGGTGTACTAGGTAGCACTTGAAGGAAGCCAGAAAAGAGGAAAGAGAAATGAAGAGGGAGAAAATTCCAGGAATGGGGAATGGTCAGAGAAAATGCCTGGAATCAGGATACATATCCTGTATGAGGAAGAATTTAAGTAAGTGAATAATTCTAAAAAATACTGAAAATACTTTATGTCTTTTTGTAGCTCAGCTTGGTTGTCAGAGGGAAACTGGACAATCCTAGATGGCGGCTGGAAAGCATGGAATACCGTGAGCTCCCCACCAAGTTCGTCCAAAAACCTATAAAAATGGCTCTGAACCAACTCTAGAACTGTAGAACCCACAAAATAGCAGAGGGAAGCAGGGCTCCAGCCCAGGACAGCCTGGATGGTTGCTGGGTGAGGTCTTTCATGCACAGAGCTGGGAGCAGAGCAAAGCAGAGCAGCGCCCAGCATGGGCCTTGAGGACTAACCAGACCAGGAGCCGGGCAGAGCGTGCCCTAGTGCCCTGAACCAGTGAGCTGTGGTACTTGCCAGACTTCTCAACACACAAACACCAAAGACAAAAGAGAAGAACTGCAGAACCCACAAAATAGCGGAGAGAAGCAGGGCTCTACCTCAGGACAGCCTGGATGGTCTCTGGGTAAGGTCATGCATGGAGCTGGGAGCAGAGCAGAGCTCAGCATGGGCCGCACAGACCAAACAGACCAGGAGCCAGGCAGAGTGTGCCCTAGTGCCCTGAATCAGTGAGCTGCAGTAGTTACCAGACTTCTCAACCCATGAACAACAAAGACAACAGAGAATGCTAGTGGGAAAAGCTGCTGGGGACAGGGTGATAGAGTTCGAGGTTCAGCCACTACCCTGGGGGCAGCAGAGGTGGGGCAGCTACAGAACTACAGTTGCAGTTGCTTCCAGCCCCAGGCCCATCTGGTGGGAGGAATTAAGTGGCAGATCAGAGCAGGAGTGAAGAGCCTGCTGAAGATCTAAGTCCAGTCCGGACTTAGTTCTCTATACTCTACTCCCCGAAGAAAAACTCAAGGGTCAAGTAAGTTGGCTGGGAACATGGCCAGGTACTGAAAATAGACTCAGATTCAGTCTCAGACTTTGGAATCTTTCTTTGGTGACAAAAAAGACAAAAACATACAGCCAGAAGAAGTCAACAAAATCAAAGAGCCTACAACAAAAGCCTCCAAGAAAAACATGAACTGGTCTCAGGCCATGGAAGAGCTCAAAAAGGATTTGGAAAAGCAAGTTAGAGAAGTAGAGGAAAAATTAGGAAGAGAAATGAGAAAGATGCAAGAAAACCATGAAAAACAAGTCAATGACTTGCTAAAGGAGACCCAAAAAAATACTGAAAAATACACTGAAGAAAACAACACCTTAAAAAATAGACTAACTCAAATGGCAAAACAGCTCCAAAAAGGCAATGAGAGAGGAATGCCTTGAAAGGCAGAATTAGCTAAATGGAAAAGGAGGTCCAAAAGACCACTGAAGAAAATACTACCCTAAAAATGAGATTGGAGCAAGTGGAAGCTAGTGACTTTATGAGAAATCAAGATATTATAAAACAGAACCAAAGAATGAAAAAATGGAAGACAATGTAAAATATCTCATTGGAAAAACTACTGACCTGGAAAATAGATCCAGGAGACACAATTTAAAAATTATTGGCCTACCTGAAAACCATGATCAAAAAAAGAGCCTAGATATCATCTTTCAAGAAATTATCAAGGAGAACTGCCCTGATATTCTAGAGCTACAGGGCAAAGTAGAAATTGAAAGAATCCACCGATCTCCTTAAATTGATCCCAAAAAGAAATCTCCTAGAAATATTGTCGCCAAATTCCAGAGCACCCAGATCAAGGAGAAAATACTGTAATATGCCAGAAAGAAACAATTTGAGTATTGTGGAAACACAATCAGAATAACCCAAAATCTAGCAGCTTCTACATTAAGAGATCGAAGGGCTTGGAATACGATGTTCTGGAGGTCAATGGAGTTAGGATTAAAACCAAGAATCACTTACCCAGCAAAACTGAGTATCATGCTCCAAGGCAAAATATGGATTTTCAATAAAATAGAGGACTTTCAAGGTTTCTCAGTGAAAAGAAAAGAGCTGAATAGATAATTTGACTTTCAAACACAAGAATCAAGAGAAGCATGAAAAGGTAATCAAGAAAAAGAACAAGAAAAAGAAATTGCAAGGGACTTACTAAAGTTGAACTGTTTTGTTTACATTCCTACATGGAAAGATGATGTGTATGATTCATGAGACCTCAGTATTAGGGTAGCTGAAGGGAATATGCATATATATATATGTTTATGTGTATATATATATATGTGTATGTGTGTGTGTTTATGTATGTATATATGTATGTGTGTGTGTGTGTGTGTGTGTATGTGTGTGTATATATATATATATATATATATATACAGAGAGAGAGAGAGAGAGAGAGGGCACAGGGTGAGTTGAAGATGAAGGGATGATATCTAAAAGAAATAAAATCAAATTAAGGGATGAGAGAGGAATATATTGAGAGAGGGAGATAGGGAGAGATAGAATGGGGTAAATTATCTCACATAAAAGTGGCAAGAAAAAGCAGTTCTGTAGGAAGAGAAGAGAAGGTAGGTGAGGGGGAATGAGTGAATTTTGCTCTCATCAGATTTGACCTGAGGAGGGAATACCATACATACTCAATTGGTATCTTACTCCACAGGAAAAAAGGAGGAAGAAGATAAAAAAGTGGGCGGGAAATGATAGAATGGAGGGCAGATGGGGGAGGAGGTAATCAAAAACAAACACTTTTGGAAGGGGACAGGGTCAAGGGAGAAAATTCAATAAGGGGGATAGGTTAGGAAGGAGCAAAATATAGTTAGTCTTTCACAACATGAGTATTGTGGAAGAGTGATACATAATGATACACATGTGGCCTATGTTGAATTGCTTGACTTCTTAGGGAGGGTGGTTGGGAAGGGAGGAGGGGAGAGAATTTGGAACACAAAGTTTTAAAAACAGATGTTCAAAAACAAAAAAAAAAAGTTTTTGCATGCAAGTAGAAAATAAGATACACAGGCAATGGGGCGTAGAAATTTATCTTGCCCTACGAAAAAAGGAGGGAAAAGGAGATGAGAGGGGAGTGGGGTGACAGAAGGGAGGGCTGACTGGGGAACAAGGCAACCAGAATATATGACATCTTGGGGTGGGGGGGAGGGTAGAAATGGGTAGAAAATTTGTAATTCAAACTCTTGTGAAAATCAATGCTGAAAACTAAATATATTAAATTTAAAAATTAAAAAAAAACAAACTGGACAATCCTTTAAATGAAGAACAAAAACCACAATTGTTATAGGAAAGGGGAAACAAATCCTTCTGAGAAGTAATTGTGGAGAAGAATTGTTTATAACCTGAGTCTTGGAAAGGACTTCAAGAAAAAGTTTATTTGAATTTCTACAGTGATCTCTTCCAATCTCTTATCAATTCCTGTTTTACTTTTATTTTGAAAATGAAATTAGATGAGACCCAGAGAAAGTCACAAGTTTGTCCAAAATCATATAGCTATTGCTTAGCAGAGGGAATATCAAAACCCAGATATTTATGTTTCTTAGTGTATTCATCTTAGCCCTGTATTCTGCTGCCTCTAATGGAAATTTTCTAGTGAGGTTAGTTATAATTCTGTCCAAGGGAACAGCCTAGATGATCCTGTGGTCAGTGTTATCATTTGCACCTGTTCCTTTTATCCTTGATTCAAAACTCCAAGGGTATTTTGCAACCTCCCCATGAAGGGGAGTGAATTAGCTATCTTACTAGTGGTATTCTGGAATCTGACTGCTTGGGTAGCCATTATTTCTTCTCAAAGTGATTGCATGATTATCTTATATAATAATCACCAAAGGTCTTATAAGTAAGATTAAATGACCTCTGAGGTCTCTTCCAATTCAGAAATTCTGTTATTCTAATTTTGTGTGGCCTTCAAGAGAAAGTAAGGATTTTCAGAACCAGGAGTTAAACTTCCAAGTCAGTCTTGATAGAGAGCATGGTCTTCCCTTAATCCTTTCAGTGAACATAATCTGAAAGGTAGGAAAAGTCTTTCATCAACAGGAACATGTAGATAGACAATACCATCAATGGCTATCTTGGGTGCATCTCTCCCACTGTGAAGCTCCTTGTAGGCCTCATGTAAAAGCAAAGACTGCCAGAGATACAAAGCCAGTTTTCCATTATTTAGGCAGACTCATTATATTATAGATACAGAGAGATGAGTGTTGCAAGGAGAAATAGCAAGGCATCTAGATATGGCTTCTTTGTAGCAGAGCGTTATGGCTGTAGGGGCTAGTGTTTCTGGTTGCTTTTAAATATACATTTGGGTCTAGGTTCTCCATGTCTATGTTCTTAGATGGATATTGTGTGCCAAGCTATCATGCCAACTAGCTGAAGTGTTGGGCATGGACAACAATTAGGACTTGACTTTGGGGGTCCATTGATGTGAAACATGGCATATAATATCACTTTTTTAATCTGTCCATTGATTTTTTAATTTTTTCTCTTATCTTTAAAAAAATATTTGTCATAAGGGATAACTTTCTGGAAGGGATAAAGGAGGGATTCAGGGAGAAAGCTAGATAAGATAAATACAAATAAAATTTATATTTTTAAAATAGTGAAATTCTTAATAGTAATACAGAGTTGGAAAGGATCTCAAAGGTCATTCAGTCTAACCCTTAACTAAGTAAGACTCCCCTCGACCAGCTATGACCTTCCAGCCACCATCAATAATGTTCATCCCTACTGTTTTAGGATGTTAGAGACAGAATCTATCACCTCACAAGGAAGTGAGTCATTTTTATATCCATTCAACATTAATTATTCAGAATTTTTTGTTTTGTTTTGTTTTGGTTTTCCTAAGATTAAATCTAAATCTGCCACTTTGCAGCTTACACATTGTCTGTCTACTTTGTCACTTTGGGAAGTAGAACATAAGCCTCATGAAGACAGGGACTACTATGTTTTTGTCTTTGAACCATATTTTCCATACAGCAGATTCTTAACAATTAATAATAGAATTTAATTTAATTGGGGGCCAAGCAAGGAGATTTTAGTATTTTCTTTTTTATCATTTAATATTTTACTATCCACAATAACACGTAAAAGCAATTTTAACATTCATTTTTAAAACTTTGAGTTGAAAAATGCAAAGGAAGATGGCTTAGCTGAACAAGATCTAAAATTAAATTATAAAGTGGCAATCATCAAAACTATTTGGTACTGGCTAAAAAATAGAGTGGTGGATCACTGGAATAGGTTCCGTGCACAAGACACACCAGTCAATGACTATAGCAATGTACTGTTTTATAAATCCAAAGACTCCAGCTTCTAGGATAAGAACTATTTGACAAAAACTGCTGGAAAAACTGGAAAATGCTATGGTAGAAACTAAGCATAGACTAACATCTCACACTCCCTCACACCCTCACAGGACCCAAGATAAGGTTGAAACGAATGCATAATTTAGGCATAAGGGATGATACCACAAGCAATTTAGTAGAGCAAGAAAGATTTTACCTCTCAGAACTATGGAAAAGGAAAGAACGTATAACCAAAAAAGAGACTGAGAACATTGTAAAAGGCAAAATGAATAATTTTGGTTACATTAAATTTAAAAAGTTTACACAAACAAAACCAATGCAACCAATATTAGAAGGAAAGCAGAAAGCTGGATTTTTTTTTCTTTTTTACATTCAATGTCTCAAAAACAAGGCCTCACTTCTCAAATACAGAGAGAACTGAAAAAAATTTGTAAGAATACAAGTCATTCCCAAATTGATAAATGGTCAAAGCATATGAACAAGCAGTTTTCAGATGAAGAAATTAAAGATATCTATAATCATATGAAAAAATGCTCTAAAACATTATTAATTAGAGAAATGCAAATCAAAACAACTCTGAGGTATCACCTAAGATTGGCTAATATGACGGAAAAGGAAAACGATAAATGTTAGAGAAAATATGGGAAACTTGGGACACTATTGTATTGTTGGTGGAGTTGTGAACTGCTATGACCATCTGGAAGAAAAATTTGGAACTATGCCCAAAGGGCTATAAAAATGTGCATACCTTTTGACCCTGCAATACCACTTGTCTGTATCCCAAAGAGATCATCAATGTGTAAAGGACCCATATGTACAAAAAAAAAAATATTTCCAGCAGCTCTTTTTGTGGTGGAAAAGAAATAGAAATTGAATTTATGTCCATCATTTGGGAAACAGTTGACCAAGCTGTGGTATATGAATGTAATGGAATACTACTGTGCTATAAGAAATAATGAGCAGGAGGATGTAAGGGCAAGCAAAGTGACACTTTTTACTGTTTTTTTTTTCTCTTTTGGAGTGCTTCTCAGCACTAAGGCAATCAAATGCCTTTGACTGAGTCTTGTCTTTGTTTGTAGGAAGACCCACACCCTTTTGCTAATTAGGTCACAAGAGGTATGAAGCTCCTAAGAGGTATGAAACCCTCAGGTCCTGAAAAAGGGTATGTATACCTAGAGGACAGCCATTGACCTCAGAATTGAGAATTGAGAATCGAGAATCGAGAACTCTCAGAACTGTGGGAGGAGAAGTTTTGCTTTGCGGGCTCACTCACTGGAAGAGTGACAGGCGATTTGACCATACGAGACTCTGGATAGCCATCATGGAGCCTCTGGCTTTGAAAAAGCCAGCTTTTGGTACTTCTCTTTCTAGTAACTCTTTATGTAATGTCTTGGACAGACAGCTAGAAGCTTGGCTGCTGATTTGTGTTATTTTGCTCTGTTGATATAATTTCTGCTTGTACTTTCTGTTTGTATTTTCTCTGAAGTTCGGGGTGCTTGCTTTTCCCTCTGAACTAAGTGAATGATAGATGCGTGTTTAATTAAAGTGAGATTGTAAACCCATTAAAGTTGCTTTCCTCAGAAAAGCAGATCAAAGAGCCTGTGCTAGCAGCCCTCCTGTGTGCTGGTGTGGCCTTACACAGCCACAGTAGCAGCAAGTAGCATTGTTGTTACTGGGGATTACAGAAAACCTGGAAATACTTACTGAATTACTGAACTGATATTGAGTGAAGTGAGCAGAACCAGGAAAGCATTGTACACAGTAATAGCAACATTGTGTAATGATCACCTATGATAGACTTAGCTCTTCTCAGCAGTATGGTGATTCAAGACAATTCCAAAAGACTCATGATGGAAAATGCTAACTACATCTGGAGAAAGAATTATGGAGTCTGAATGCAGATCAAAGTGTACTATTTTCACGTTGTTTTTTTCTTGTAGTTTTTTTTTTCTCTTTTGTTCAGATTCTTCATTCAAAACCTGATGACTAATGAGGAAATATGTTTAACATGATTTGTACATGTATAACCTATATCAGATTGCTTGATGTCTTGGGGAGGAGGGAGGGAAGGGAGGCAGATAGAAAAATCTGGAACTCAAAATTTTACAGAAATGAATATTGAAATCTATCTCTACATTTAATTGCGAAAAAATAAACTACTATGAATGGAAAAAAACCCTTTGAGTTGCAAATTCTCTTCCTATCCCCCTCATTGAGAAGACAAGAATTTTGATATAGGTTATACATGTGTAATCATGCAAAACATATTTTCATATTAGTCATGTTGTAAAAGAAAATATAGACCAAAATAAAAACCCAAGAAAAATAAAGTCAAAAATCTGTATTTCAGCTTCCATAAATTCTTTCTCTAGATAAGTCTTTCAGAGTTGTCTTTGAGAAGAGCTAAGCCATTCATAGCTGATAATCTTACAATATTTCTGATACTGTGTACAATGTTCTTTTGGTTCCATTCATTTCACTTTGCATCATTTTGTATGTCTCCACAGGTTTTTCTGAGAGCATCTCATTCATTTCTTATATCACAATAGTATTCCATCACAATCATATACCTCAAATTGTTCAGCTACTCCTCAATTGATGGGCATCCTTTCAATTTCCAATTCTTTGCCCCCAGAAAATAGTAGCTATAAATATTTGGGCATTGTTCCAAATTGCTGTCCATAATGGTTGGATCAGTTCACAACTCTACCAGTGGTGCATTAGGGTCCTAATTTCCCCACATACCCTCCAAAATTTATCATTCTCCTTTTCTGTCCTATTAGCCAATTTAATAAGCATGTTATATGTAATGGCAAACAAAATGGGACTTTTTGTTTTACTCTTTTTTTTCTTTTGGAGTTCTAGTTGTCCTCAGCACTAAGGCAATCAAGTGCCTTTGGTTGAGTCTTGGCTTTGTTTGAATCAAGAGTCTTTGACTGAATCAAGAATCTCTGATGGCATGCTTAAGTCACAAGAAAGCCAAAGTCAAATGAGTTTGAGTGACATTGTTGTGATGCCCTCTGTGGGCTGGCCCTGAAGAAGTGTATATATAGTCTAAGGTTAGCATTTTGTTTAGGGGTTTCACTCATTGGAAGAGTGGTTGCATGGTTTGGCCAGATGAGACTCTGGGTAGCCATTAAAGAGCCACCCAGCTTTGAAAACCCAAATGCTGGTGCTTCTCTCTCTGGTAACTATGTATGTATTGCTATGGTCAAACAGAAGCCTGTCTGCTGGTTTGTATTATTCTCTGTTTGAAATTTCTGTTTGTATTTGCTCTGAAGTTCAGAGTGCTGACATTTTCCCCTGAACTAAGTAAATGAGATATGTATGTTTAATTAAAGTAAGATTGGTAACACATTAAAGTTACTTTCCTTAGAAAAGCAGAACAAAGAACCTGTGCTACCAGCCCTTCTGTGTGCTGGTGTTATTGGCCTTATACCTCCACAGCAGCTACAAGTGGCACTGTTGTTACCTCAGTACTGTTTTAATTTGTACTCCTCTGAATAATAGCAATTTAGATTATGTTTTCATATGCCTATAGAAAGCTTTGATTACTTCATCTGAAAACTGTTCATATCTTTTGATGACTTTTAAATAAGGGAATGACTCTTATTTTTATAAATTTGCCATATTTCTCTATATATTTGAGAAATGAGGCCATTATCAGAGAAACTTACTCCAAAAAGTTTTTTGCAGTTATGATTGTGAACTCTATTTCCCTCCATCCTATTTTCCCCTGTTTAATCTACTATCTCTTTCCTTTAACACTGTCTCTCCTCAAAAGTGTTTGCTTCCTACTATTGCCTTCCCTAACCTAGGCTCCCTTCTACAAGCACTGCCCTTCCTTTTCTTATCCCCTTCCCTTCCTAATTTTTTTAGGGTAAGATAGATTTCTATAGCCAATTATGTGTGCATGTGCATGTTATTCCCTTTTTGATTCAATTTTGATGAAAGTAAAGTTCAAGTGTTCCCTTCCACTGAGATAGATTTTTTTTGCCTCTTGTATGTGAGATAATCTACCCCATTCTACCCTCTTCCTTTCCCCTTCTCCTAGTGCATTCCTCTTTCTCATCTTTTAATTTTATTTTTAAACATATCATCCCATCATATTCAACTCACACCTGTGCCCTCTATCTATATACACTCCTAACTGCCCTAATAATAAGAAAGTTCTTATGAGTTACAAGTATCATCTTCTCATAAATAAATGTAAACAGTTTAACCTTTTTAAGTCCCTTATGATGTCCCTTTCCTGTTTACTTTTTTATACTTTCTTGAGTCTCGTATTTTGAAGTCAAATTTTCTATTCAGCAATATTATTTTCATCAAGAATGCTTGAAACTCCTCTGTTTTATTGAATATCCATTCCCCCCCCCCAAAGGATTATACTCAGTTTTGCTAGGTAAGTGATTCTTGGTTGTAATCCAAGCTCCTCTGCCCTCCAGAATACCATATTCAAAGCCCCCTCTAATGTAGAAGCTGATAAATTTTGTGTTATCCTGAATGTGGCTCCACAATATTTGACTTGTTTCTTTCTGGCTGCTTACAATATTTTCTCTGTGATCGGGAGCTCTGGAATTTGGCTCTAATATTCCTGGAAGTTTTAATTTTAGGATCTCTTTCAGGAGGTGATCAGTGGATTCTTTCAATTTCCACTTTACCCTCTGCTTCTTGAATATCAGGGCAGTTTTACTTGATAATTTCTTGAAAGATGATGTCTAGGCTCTTTTTTTGATCGTGGCTTTCAGGTAGTCCAAAAAAAAAATAAATTAGCTCTCCTGAATCTGTTTTTCAGATTAGATTCTGGGAAGATGGAAGAGTAGGTCAGAAACCTTTCAGCTCTCCAAATTTTCTCCACAAAAAAAGACAGATCACCTCAGAGCAGCAAAAATGAACACAGTGTAAAGCAGCTGTCCGGCTAAGACAATTTGAGAAGATTCCAGGAAAACAAAGTTTGGCCTGAGTGAAGTGCAAACACCTCCAAGCCAACTCTGCAGAATCTACAAACAAAACCTGGAGACAGCTGGGTTGAGAGGCAGCTTTGGCCTTAGACACTTTCATCCCACATACAGTGTGGGCATCTGACAACTGAGTAGGAAATGTTGAAGGACCTTCCACTGTTGAGAGATGACAAGCACAGCTGTGCTGACCGAATCTGTCCTGGGCTGTGGCTGCAGGGCAAAGGAGCTGGCACACACCTGGTGAGTGCAGTGGCAGAGGGACAGGGACCCTGTTGGCAGAATCCCTGCTATTCATCTCTATCACCATAGCCTGAAATTGAGAGAGTATGGACTAACCTTTGAACCATAAAGTTCAGAATGCTATCCTGTTCTTAAAGCACTATTACTTTTGGGTCCCCAGTGCTTGCCTGGCATATAGTAAGTGTTTAAAAATGTTTGTTGATTGATTGACTATTATGAGGCTAAATGATCTGTTCAGAGTCAGACAGCTAGTATGTGTCAGAGATGGGATTTGACCCACAGTCCTCCTGACTCTAAAGTTAGCTCTTTTTCAAGTATACCACTCTTCCTCTCTAATTCCAATAAATTATTCAATCATCAAACATCACCAATGAAATAGCATAAACTTCAGTTACTTATTGTTAACACAACGTATGATTTGATTCTAACAATGTCACATTTATATTCTACTCTAAGTTTCACAAAGTACTTTTCTCACAAGAGCCTTGAGAAGTAGGTTATACAACTATTGTTATCCTCATTACCCAGATAAGGATGGTTAGGTTCCAAAGGCAGAAGTGATTTGTGCATGGTTATATATCTGGTAAATGGCATAGCTGGGTGTCAAACCTAGGCCTCCTGACTCCTCATACTACCAGCTTTAATTGCTGTTAATTGGCACAGCCTCCTAATATAATACTCAGATGCTTCAAGTTTCGAAGATTTCATCGCTGTGTGTATTCCCTTCACTGGTACAAATTAAGTCCCCTGACCTTCTCCATGCTTTCTCCTCTGATATGATTTTTATCCATGTCTTTCCATAAATTCCCTCATACATGATTTATTGCTAACATGCCACAGGCCTCCCTCTGGTTCTTTGAATGTCAGGTTGTGATGCAGCATTTTAGCTGTGTATTTGTTCTTCCTCACTCTTGCTGTGTGTCCAGTCTGCCTCCTATAGCCTCCCCTGTGTTCACTCTTCTCAAACCTAAGTAGTACGTCTCGCTCCATCATGAGTTCCTCCATTGTGATTTTGGTTCTTCATAGTTTTGCTTCTTCAGAGATCACTGTTCTTTCACTTAAAGCCAGATGGCAACAGTGGGAGATGACTGTAGAACACTTTTTTTTTTGTAGTAGAGGGCCCTCCACTATTTCCCAAATGTGATCCCATATGGTATCCTTCTTCTTCCTCTCCCTTTCCTCCCATTTCTCCTCAACTTTACATCCACCTCATTTTTCATCCATAATACCTGTCCAAGGTTGGCCACTAAATAAATGAGTGAGGTTTTGTTTTTCCATACTGACCAGGGAAATGAATTAAAACAACAGATCTGGTTTGTATTCTGCTTAAGAATTTCATGAAGAAGATTTGAGTATTAATATTTTCATTTTACACTTAAAGCAACTGAGGCTCAGAGGGTGGAAGTGATTTGCCCAAGTTCAGTTCACAAAGCTTGTAGTTGGGCAAATGAGAGTTCCCTTGGCTCCAAGTTCAGAGTTTTTTCTACCACACCACCTTGCTACTGCAATATTCCTTGTGTATAAATAAGCCATATTCATTAAAGCTTCTAGCCAAGGCCTCCATCTTTCTAACCTCAGTGATTTTTATTATAGGATCAGCTTTGATCATTAAATCCATTAAAAGCCTAGATCCATTTCCTATTGCCTGAGTTATGGCGGCTGTACAAAACCCCCCACATGTGAGGTTTGCAAAGTGTGTAAATTATTTTCGAAGTCACGTCAGGTAGAGTTTATTCCAAGGTTTGCTTGCAAATTTTAATCAGAAAACACAGAAGGGATATGCAGTTCAGATTGAAATATTCCTTCACCTTGTACTCAGCACTAGGTTGACTTACTGTTGGCTGATAGAACTGGCAGAAGTTACAGCGTGCGTGATAGAGGAAGGCTGGACAGAAACTGGAGCAAACACATAAAGAAACATTTATTTAAAAAAAGTAAATCAACCATAAAGATCCTCCCAGTAGACCTGGGAGATGGAAGTCTTTCTCATTTTCTCCATGGCAAAATTTAATCTAGCGGCTTGGCTTTTCAAGCGTCATATTCAAAGAGATGCAAATTCGTCAGAGCTGAGACCCCAGCTGACTTTTAGCACTTTGTGAATGTCAAAGGGGCTTAAAGGTTGAAGCGTCTTTACCTCCCTCCATCCTAACTCATTCTAAAAAAAAAAAATTTAAAGGCTGAAGACATGATCTACCTACACTTATTCATTCTGAGTCTTTTCTTCTATGTGGATATGTTTGCTATAAATCTATTATTTAGCTATGAAAAAAATACATAGAAACATAAGGGCAGTTTACAGATTCAGAATCAATTTTCAAGTCACAGAGTAACACACACACACACACACACACACACACACACACACACACACACACTGCAAATAGTAATCATTATATTTGGTTCTTCATTTAATGCATTCTCAATTGACTGGTTTAGGCACCAGTATTAACTCCTGAGTAATCTCAGTCCCCACACAGCTCCCTTTGCACAATCCCCTTAAGTAATCTAAGTAATGGGCTTACCATAAAATAAGAGGTGTTAATGAATATCTATGATAAGAACTTGGTGATGGGGGTGGGGATTTATGCTATAAAGGGAGTTGACCAAATGAAGCTCCAGTGTGGCTTGTGCTGCCATTTTTACAGAGTATAACCTATTCTTCTAATGAGATTTTTGTAACTTGGGGGAAACAAAGGAGAAATAGCCTTAAATAGATCAGTGTGTCTAATTTCTAGGGAACATAGATTCCTACCCCCAAACACAAAATGAAAGAAAGCATTATATGTGTTAGCTAAATAGTATTTATGGAGTACTTTTAACGTTTTCAATGTAACATCAGTGTGGTATAGCTAAAAAAATGTGAGTTTGGAATCAAAGGACCCAAGTCTGAATCCTGGCTCTGCTACTTACCACCTATCCTTGGGCTTAGGGAGGTTGAGGAACCAGGCCATAGTGACCCAGTTACTAAGTAACAAAGCTAGGATTTAAATGCAGATTTTCCTAACAAGTAAAATATTTGCTCGTTTTCTCTCCCCCCCCCTCCTTCTCTCTCCTTCTCTCTCTCTCTCTCTCTCATTCTCTCCCCCCCCCTCCTTCTCTCTCCTTCTCTCTCTCTCTCTCTCTCTCTCTCTCTCTCTCATTCTCTCTTCTTCTCTCTCCTTCTCTCTCTCTCTCTCTCTCTCTCTCTCTCTCTCTCTCTCTCTCTCTCTCCCCCTCTCATCTCTCTCTTTCCTTTAGTCAATACTTTTTTAATAGTCACCTTGTGAAGGAGACAGTGAAACTTTTATTATGCTCTTTATATAGGAGGCAACACTCAGAATATGAAGTCTCTTGCCCTTGGACATACTAGTACTAAGTGATAGAGGGTCGATGCAATCCCAGATCTTCTGACCCTAGATATAGTAGTCTAGCCACTACTGCAAGCTGTAAATTAGAATTAGAAGGAATCTTAATTTTCCAGTCCAACCTCCTCATTTTCCAAATAAGGAAACAAGTCCTAATTGGTCACATGCCTTCCTTAATAGTACACAGTGAGTTATTGGCAGAGACCCAATTAAAATCTAGGTATCTTTTTAAAGATAAGGGTAGGAGAGGTAAGCTTTGTCACTGTTCCTTATTCCTTTTATGGGTTGCAGTGACTGAACTATTCAAACAAAAGATGGATGGAAGAAATTTAAATAAAAAAGAAAGGAGTTTCCTCACTTTTATAAGAATCAGAAATTCTCTTAATATTATACAATTTTATCATTTCATCTCACTGAGAGAGAGAACAAAAAAGGGATGATTGTCTCTTTAAGAAAGTGGTTTGGGCAGTACTTTTTGGTTTGAAAGTCTGTAGACAGTGGCATTAGATTGATTAGGTGTGTACATGTTGGCTGAGAAAGCTGTAGAAAGGGGAATGGAAGTGTTTGACAAGATGAAAGACTATTCAACATGTTAGACAGCTGGTTGAGTGAAGAGATCTATAACAGCACAGGAAAATGTACTCAGCAGTAAATGATGCCTTCATTGCAAAAGCCACTCCAAGTTAGGTCACACAATTTTAGTCTTGCATGACATGTACAGACAAACAAAGTTTTAAAACACAATTACTGATGGTTGGTGTGTGTGTGTGCACATGTGTGTAGTGTCCAAGTAACTTAGGACAGTAGATTTAGGACTAAGGGAGATTGTAGAGATCATCTGATCTTAAGAACCTCATTTTATCCTTAGGAACATTGAAGGCTCAGGAATGCTCAATGACTCAATCAATTCTGATCTTCTTGAGGGCAAGGTCTGTCTTTTGCCTTTTTTTGTATGCTCATTTCTTAATATGGTGCTTAATACATAAGAGACATTTAATAAATGTTTATTGATTGACTGACTTGCCAAAGTTCCACATGTATTCCAAAAACAGGTTGTGAACCCAGGTCTTTTGACTCTAAATTCAATCTCCGTACTTTTATATTCAGTGCTATAATATGCTTGATGTGTTCCTTTGTGAGAAGCAAAAATTTGCAAATGAAGAAAAGAAAACTATTAGAAAAGTATGCTTCCCTGTGACTGGCACAAAAGGCATATCTGGGAACTAATGTGTGACTTCAGTCCTGAGTCATATGGTATAACAAGTTTGTGATTTTTACAACTGACTAGGTAAAGGCAAAGTGCTCTAGAATACCAGAAATAGCAGATTGAAGTAGGAGATAATTTCACAACTGACAAATAAAATGGATAGCAAACACTCAGCTATGAAACAAAAGAAGTGGGTCCTTGTTGGTGTGTTTGCAGTAATTAAACTGCCTAATTAATTTTCATAAGATCACAGACTACTAGAGTTTGAAGGAACCTTAGGGATTTTCTAGCCTAGGCCAGTGATTTTACAAATGAGGAAACTAAAGCCTAGAAAAAAGAAGAGACTGGTCCAATGTCAAACACATAGTAAGTGGTAGTAAGAGGCAGCTGGGTAGCACAGAAGAACTAAATTAAAATCCCGCCACAGACACTAACTAGATGTGTGATGATGAGCAAGGCCCTTGATCTCAGTTCCCTTGTGTATAAAATAGAGAAAGTAAGAGCATGTAACTTCAAGTCTGTTATACAGATGAAATGAGATAATGTTTGTAAAGCTCATTGTAAGCTTTAAAGTGTTATAGAAATGCTTAAGATGTAACATTTTTTCTAACAAACCATTTTGCCTTTCCAGTCATGGAATATCAGATCCGGAAGGGATCTTAAAGGATACCTAAGAGAGTTTCCTAGATGAGAAGCTAAGGTTAAGGAGTGAATGACTTGCCCAAGGTCATACAAATAGTGAAGACCCCTGACTAGATACCAGGGCTCTTGACCCCTGATCCAGCATTCCTTTTATTGCATAATTTTATTAAGAAAGTAGCTAGAAACCTATTACAAGGCTCTACATTTTATTACCATTCAAGAGAGACCTCTGGTCATAGCGAATGGCAATTGGTTTGACCATGCCGTCAAGGTAGCACAGGATAAGATCAGTAGTTATCTGTCTATTCCTGACATTGGAGATTCATTGAAATGTTGTCATATAAAGGTTGAACTAGCCAAGACAACTCAAGAAAATCTCCAGAAGTGACATTTATTTTTAGACAAAGGAGGAACATTTGGAGATTATCTTAATTACCTCATTTTACTGATGAGGAAAACGCAGCTTATGGAACTTAAGTAACTTGATAGCAAGTAGGTGGAACAGCAAGGCCTGCAATCCATATTGTAGGAACTGACTTTGCCACACTACTTCTCTTATGAAACCTCAAGACTACTGAGTCAATCCTTCCTGTAGAACTTCAGGGTTACAGAGTTTTAAATTCATGGACCTGAAAAAAAGGTATTTCTTTTATTATTTCAAATATGTATCTTATTACTTATTTAGCACAATGAAAAAAGTCACATCAAAACAAAACTGGAATGGGTACACATCACCTATTCCTGCAAAGGTTATGATGACTAGTGCCAAATCCTGACAGAAGGACCACTAGCTCGTTGGGGAGATTGATAACTTCAAAAGATATTTAGCTAATTTAAATCCTACACGTTTTGGAAGACTCAGCAAAGCTGCTTCTTCTTCTAGGAAGTCTTCCTTTGCTCATCAATTGGAAATGATCATTCACCCGAATCCAGTGCAATTCATCTTTTAAGCACCTACTGGTACATACTGACTTTGTGCTGCTTAGCTGCTAGAAAGTCAAAACTGAACTACAATTAATTCCTCGTCTTCCAGAAATTCAATCTAATGGGAAGGGGAGGAGAAGATCCACATACAAATAATTATAATATGTAACAAGTTCAAAAAGAGGTCCTTACAAAGTGCTTATGAAAAAAAGAAAACAAGAAGAAAAAGAATTCTAGCAAAGCACATGAGGGTTAGAGATGAGTTCAGGAAGAAGGTGTCATGAGGTGAACCTTGAAAGAAGAAAGGGATGAGTTAGGGGGAAGGGCTGAAGTCAAGATACATGTCATAAATGTGAACTGAACAAAGGCTTGAGGATTAAAAACAGCAAGAAGGAAAAGAGGAATAGGAAATTATCTGACCTGGCAGGAGCATGGAGTATGTACAAGTATGTAGGATGGTACAATACTGTAGAAGACCTTGAATGCCACCATCAGGTGCTTATACTTTGTTTGTGCTACTCAGGCTTCTGCCTTAGGCAGCAATGATGTGATCTCATAACTCTTTTTGCCTCTCTTATGTACATATAATGGTATATTTTTATTATTTATTTGTGTATACATTTCATCATTCCTTTTTAATAGCAAGCTCTCTTTTGCATACTATCCTTCGAGAACAAGGACAATGTGTCTGTATGTCCCTCAGTACCTAGCACAGGGCATGGGAATGCTAGCTGAAATAACACATTATTGAATACAACTCTTTACCATAATTAGTAATTATTCTAAACTAAGCTGTATAATGAGGTGTGACTATAAAGTCACATGGTAAGCTGCTTAACAAATGTAGGAGATGTTTATACATCCAAATGCATGTTGTCCTTCAAAGTAAGCACTTTGAAAGCCTTAATGCATATTCCCTTGATCCCATGCCTGGAATCAGCTTATGAGCCACACCTTGAAAATGGCCTTGTGACTTTGGAAACTCACCTTGGTTTGGGCCCAAAACACAATTGCCTGGATTGACCTTAATCATCACATTGACCTTGCAGGATTTTAATGTGTCTCTAAATATCAAATCTGTCTTTGTAGGGCCACTGAAAACAGAACAGCGAATACCTTAATAAACTTTAATGATAAATTTATCCTAAAGTATGAGGACTGAAAAGGGGAGGACTTGAGCCTCTTCATGAAAGAGGAACAGGTTGGTAGGGAGCAGAAATGATTGACTTACTGATATTACATTTGGAGATAATGGAAAGCTACAAGGAGCAATAGTCAACATGTATTTTTAGAATTCAGTAAATGTATTCCTTATTTCAAATACCGTATGCACGAATGTTCTTTTTCAGTAATATCAGATCAAACTTAGAATATAAGAAATTAATGATTAAAGGATGGACCCTGATCCACAGGAAGCATCATTAGTAATGGAGAGGGCAACAATAGAACAAGAAGTATGGGCAGCAACATTGGCATTAATGAAGCACAACATAGACTGCAACTCAAAGTTGTTTATTTAGTTGGTTGATTAGTTAATTTTTTATGGGGGGGGGGTGGCATCCAACAATGAGAAGACAGAATAAGAACCACAGAATAAAATCTGTCTCAATAGAACTGGAAACAAGGGAGTGGCAGTTATTCTGGATCTTGACAAGTTTTGTTTTGTTCTATCATGTTTTCACTGGGAATGCCGAGTTCAAGAACCTCACTGCCATAAAGAGAGACTTATGACCCAGGTCGTGTAGGTCACTGGGTATTAGGGTTAAGGGCATAGATTGTAATAGGCCAGAATGACACCTTTAATAACAAATATGGCTCAGTTGGCTAGAGAACTTTCCTTTATTGCATATCCTGGGATAAGCTGATGAGTGGTCATTTGAAAAAAAGGACCTCTCCAAGGAGGATATAGGGGCTGCTTCCTCTTAGAATTCTTCATATTTAATAAAATGATTCTGTAGGCTGCCTCTACCTATGGTTTCTGGATATAGCTTTGCAGATAATGGGAGACCATAGGGAGCTGGGTTCAATGCGTATTTTTGACCCTCAGAGAAAAGTATTTGCATGATTCAAATTCCCCAGCTCTGAATCCTTTGATTATGCCTGATCAGATTGAACTTAGACTGGGACAAAAAGTAAAGGAATATGAATGCAAAAGCATAGCAAAGTCCTATAACAAGCTTTACTAGGGCTAGACTTCAAAATGAGATGAGGTTGTGCAAAAAGGATTTTAAAAAATTATTGTTGCTTCTTGTCTATGTTGAAAGGAAAAAAATAGAATCAAAAGCATAGAATTTCTGCCCAATTTAGTGATAATAAACATTGAAGAGGAGGCAGAACTGTGCACTCTTATAAGTGAAAGAAACATTTATTAAGCATTCACTATGTTCTGGGTATACAAATAGAAAAGCAAGACAGTCCCTGATATCAAGTATCTGACATTTTCAGGTGGACAATTTCAGGTTCAAGACAAATAAAAAGTCCCAAGGCCCTTAGGGTACAGAGGCAAGGAGATGGCAATGGCTCTTTATTAATGTCATTTCCACCAATAAAATCACATTGAGCTGTTTGACAGTACCACGGACTTTGTGGACAAAAATTTTTCTGAGTGACTTTAGCACCTATAAGCAGTGGCCAGACTGAATCTCCACAATGGTTGCTTCTCAAGATGATAGTTGTAGACACTGAAAGGTTTGCTATCCAAAGATCCTTGAATTCAGGGTGCTTGGAAGTATCCATCAAGGTTGAAGAAGAGATGCTGTTCAAAGTGGTGGTACTAGTTTTACCTGACTAGTATGTAATCGCTCCTGTCTCTCCTTCTGGATAGGGAGCTGCCTTAGCTAGGCTGCCTTGCTTACCTGTGTGTGGCAGTTGGTGTGGATGGTTGGACCCCTCTCTGTAGAAGCTATCACCCTAGATTATGTTTGTGAATGCTGGACCAGAAGCAGGAATAGGGAACTGGGGAGTAAGGGGAGGGTGACACTACCAGAGCTCTTGTGTCTATTGACCTCTTGGTGGCAGCTGGTCAACATCTATTGCTGATGGTAAAGAATAAAGTGCATCCTTCTTCAAAATCACTTCTACCCTCAATCATGGCTGTGGTAGCTGGGTTGGAAGCAAGTATGACAGTTTGGGGAACGTTGCTATTCCTAAGGCTCTTGGGCTCAGTGTCCTAGTCTGCTTCCATCAGAAACTGAGGGGAAACTGAGGTGGTAGTGGTGGAGGGGATAGTTCTACTCTGCATGCTTCCTCCTGTCTCTACCTCAGGGCACCCTACTACTTTAGCTAGGCTGATTTGCTTATTCTTGAGAAAAACATGGTATAATGAAGAATATTAGATTTGGAGTCAGGGGATGAATTTCAATTCTAGCTGTTCATTATTACCAGCATAACCTTTGACACATCCATTCCCCTATACAGGTTTCAGTTTCCTCAGGTGCTGGACTAGATGAGTTCTCATTTCCATTCTGTCTCTAAATCTGTGATCCTATGCTTCTGTTTTCTCTGGCAAAGAGGATAATCTTTCTACTGGAAAGGACAACACCAAAATGACTAAGAGATGTGAAATACACAACACCTAAGAGCAGTAGGAGAACACAAAGTGACCATTGGCTGCCTTTGAAAAGTTCAAATCACCTGACACAGATGAACTACCCCTTGGAGCAATGAAAGCAATAGCAAGTACCACTGAACAATTCATTGCTGCTGATCTCTGAAAGAGCTGGAACTGTACTGGAGATGGAGAAATGTTCACCTTATCTTTGAAAGAGGGGGTGGGGAAGCAATGAGAATGAATAGCAACCATGTACCATCTGATTCTTGGAAAAGTTTCAGAGCATGTTATTGAAGGGATGGTTGAGGGCCATCTGAAAAAGTAATCACTGTTCATGCTGAGTCAATGTGACTTCATCAAGATTTGGTGGTACTGAAGATATATTGCATTCCATGCCATCCTGGGGAGGGAGGGGGGGTGAGAAGAAAATCTGGAACTCAAAATTTTGTAGAACTGAGTGTTGTAAATTAAAAATGAAAAATCTAAAAAAAAAAAAAAAGATTTGGTTGTGCTAGACTTCCAGAAGCAAGTGGTGAAGTAAGCAGTACATTCAAGTAGCTCTCTCATTTTCACCTCTAAACAACCATAAAATAGCACCCCAGAACAAATCCTGGAACAGCAGACCCAGCAGAAAGATGTGGTAGGGTATTCTTTTACCCTGGGAGACTTGGAGGATTACAAGAAAGTTCCATCTCACTTGGGTAAAAGGGGAGCACATTCTAGGACAGGAAGCATCCCAGCCAGTTAGCAGCAAGCTCAACCTTAGTAAATCAGTGGGAGATCCTGATCCTCAGGATGGTGGAGCAGGCAATACCTGGACCTACCATGTTCCTTAGCATAGCTAGTGGAAACAGCAGACTCCAGTTGTGAGAACCACTATGTTCTTCAGTGCAGCCCTGGAGAAATACAGAAAAATCCCACCTGGCCTGAGAACATAGTGGACACCACCACTAAGACCCCAGCTCAGCACTAGGTAAGCTGCCAGACTCCTACGGCCTCCAGCTGCACCAGTCACACACCCCCAACTCCCTCAACTCAGCACCAGATATGAGGGTCCCCCATGGGCCTCAGGGCAACATCAAACAGAACCAAGTAAACATCCAGGGTCTGTAGCCACTGGTATAATAAACCTTTAACAGAGCCCCTTCCACCCTGGGAGCAGAGCTGGAGTACCTGGAAAGCACCTTTCAGGAAATTATCAACCCTGGAACCAGAGGGCAAAGTAGGCATTGAAAAAAATGCACCCATCACCTCAGGAAAGAACTCCCCAAATAAAAACCCTGAGGAACATTACAGTCAAATTTCAGAACTATCAGGTCAAGGGAAAAATACTACAAGTGCCCAGAAAGAAACAATTCAAATAATGCAGAGTCACAATCAGGATCACAAAGGACTTGGCAGCTGCAACATTAAAGCATTGGTGGTCATGGAACATGATATTCCAGAGGGCAAAGGAACTAGAATTTCAACCAAGAATCATTTACCCAGAAAAAAATTAAGTATAATACATCAAGGGGAAAATGTTCATTAAACGACATAGAAAGATTTCAAGTCTTCATAAGAAGACCAAAACTAAACCTAAAATTTGACCTCCAATATCAAGACCCCAGAGAAGGATAAACAGCTAAAAAAGGAAAAGAAAACATAAGTGATTCAATAGAGCTAAACTGTTTATAACCCTACACAGGAAGATGATACTTGTAACTCTTAAAAAATCTATCACAGATAGAAGGAATATACATAGACAGAGAATATGGGTATACGATGAATTTCAGTGAATAACATAAAAAAAAAATTAAAGGATGAGGAAAAGAAGTACAATGGGTGCAGAAGGAAGGAAGAGGTAGAATGGGGGTAAATTATCTCACTAGCAAGATCTATTACAGTGGAGGGGAAGATGGGAATGGGGGGGGGCGGCGATGGCCGTTGCTTGAACCTCACTCTCATCAGTACTGTCTCAAAGAGAGAATCATATACACAATAAGATGAGTACAGAAATTTATCTTACCAGACAAGGAAGTGGGAGCAGAGGAGATTAAGTGCATGTGTGTGTGTGTGTGTGTGTGTGTGTGTGTGTGTATGTTTGTGTGTGTGTATGGGGGTGAGGGTGAGAGTGGGGAATGACAGAAGGGAGGGCACATCATGGGAGATGGTAGACAGAAGTAAAACTCTGGTGAGGTGGGAAAGTGTGAAAGGAGGGAGAGGACCAACAGGAGGAAGATTAGGATGGAGGAAAATATACAGGTAATAATCATAACTGTGAATGTGAATAGGATGAACTCTTCCATAAAATGGAAGTAGACAGCAGAGTGGATCAAAAACCAGAATCCTACAGTATGTTGCTTACAAAAAACAGACTTGAATCAGAGAGACACACACAGAGTAAAGGTGAGGGGCAGGAGCAGAATCTATTATGCTTCAGCTGAAATTAAAAACAAAACAAAACAAAAAGAGCAGGAGTAGCAATCCTGATCTCCTGCAAAGCCAAAGGAAAAATAGATTTAATTAAAAGAGATAAGGAAGGAAACTACATCTTACTAAAAGATACCATAGACAATGAAGCAATCAAATTAGAAGAGCAAGAAATTATCTACCTGTCAGATCTATGGGGAGAGGGAGAACTCATGATCAAACAAAAAATAGAAAGTCTTATGAAATGTAGAATAGATAATTTTGTTCATATTAAATACAAAAGCTTTTGTAGAAACAAAACCAATACAACCAAGGTTAGAAGAAAAGCAGAAAGCTGGGAAGCAATCTTTATACCAAGTGTCTCTGATAAAGGCCTCACTTATCAATAGAGACCTATAGAGAAATAAGTCAAATTTATAAGAATACAAGCCCCTCCCCAGTTGACAAACGGTCAAAGGATATGAACAGGCAGTTTTCAGATGAAGAAATCAAAGATATATTTAGGCATATGAAGAAATGTTTTAAATCACTTTTGATTAGAGAAATGTAAATTAAAACAACTCTGAAATGCCACCTCCCACTAATCAGATTGACTAATATGACAAAAAAGGAAAAAGAAACTCTTGGAATTAAGGTATAGGATGTGGGCTAGGTAAATTGAGTCAGGTGGATTCAGAAATTTCCGGAGAGCTTGACCCAAACTTAGTGGAATGCCTCAGGTAACTGTGCATGTCCTTATTCTGGTTAATATTTCTGATAATGATTTAGATTTGAAAATAACACAAAACTTGGAACACTCTGTTAAATGGCAAAGTCAGGATCTGAAAGGATCTCAATATGTGAATAATATGAGCCAACTCTAATAGATTAAAATTTCCTTCTCCTTCTCTTCCTGCTCCTCCTTCTAACAGTAATTATTATTAATATGAAATTATTATGTATTACATAATGTCACGGAGCTTTGATTAGGTGGCTAGAGTGCTGTGCTGGCATGAAGAAGAACTGAGTTCAAATTGTCTCCCAGTTATGGCTAGGTGTGTGATCCTGGGCAAGTCAGTAAACCTCAATTTGCCTCAGTTTCTTCAAATATAAAAATGGAGATAAGATTATATTTATAAAGAGCATAGCACTTGGTACATAACACATGCCATATAAATCTTAGCTATTATTAGCTATTAAATAAGCACAGAGTATAAGTGTTTATTCCCTTCCTCTTCTCTTCCACATGTAGAGTGATAATAAGTATAATTATAGTTGACATGTGTATAGCCACTTGGAGATTTGCAAAACTTTATCTCATTTGATCCTCACAAGAACTTTGTCAAGTTGTTGTGCTGTATCAGTTCATGCATATCTTCTTATACTTCCATATATTCATCTTATTCATTGTTGCTTAGAGCACAGTAATATTCCATTACCTTTAGATACCACAATTTGCTTAGGCAAATCCCAAGGGTGCCATTTCTTGCTATCGCAAAAAGTAGAGCTGTGGACATTTTTTTTTAAATCAATGGTCTCCTTGTGGTAAAATCTTACTAGCAGGAATCCTGAGACAAATCAGTCAGACTACATTATAAGACATAGAGTAAAATACTATAGGCAAAGATACACCTATTGTGTTTTAACCAGCCACGTCCATTTTATTCTGTTTAGGTAAAGGTGTCGTATTTTAGTAAGGAAATTGATATGGTTCCTCCTACGCCTATGGAAAATTTGTGGGAGTAATATTGAAGAAAATTATAATTGGGTCCATGGAACTGATAAAAGAACCAAACAAGATGGCAAACAGAGGAAGAAGAAACATGTGCTTAACCTTAGATGGTAGAAAGAGCAGCGGTGAGTAGAATTTGCAAAGAAGTAGCAGCCTGATGTAAAGAAAAAAAAAAACACTTCCCAACAGTTTGATCCCTCCAAAAAGAAGGAACTGGTGTACAGGGTGGAAGGTTGCTTCTCTTTGAAAGTCTTCAAGCAAAGCTCAAATGACCACTTGTCTGATATGCTGGAGAAAAGTTTGAACTAGATGACCTCAAAGGCCTTTTTCCACTCTATTATCCAGTGATTCCCTCAGAGGTAAAAATAGTGGATTTGGAGTTAATGGTTATGGCTCTTGAGTCCTGGTGTCAGTACTTATTACCTATATGACCTTGTGTAAAGCTCACAGAGCTCCTCCACAAATTATTTTTTTTTTCTCTGCAAAATAAAATTGTTATAATACATAGGCTCTTCCTCTTATTATTCTGTGATCCTTTAAATTTTTCCACCATCATGGAGGTGTCCTGTATTGCCTATGAAAGGCAATTCCAAACAAGGAATCCCCTCTAATATTTTGAGCAATGGCAGTCTTATTGGAATATTTATATGGGTTTCTATTTGGCTACAACAACTGGATGACACTGGTTTGGATGTTTTAGTTCTGGTGTGTTGAAAACATATCAGTTGTATTTCATTATAGCCCTGTAGCTTATCTGAAAATGAATAAAGTAGAGTCTGCAAATAAGGAGATTTTTACCCCCACAGACTAATACTCCACTGCCAAATGGAAAACTCAACCACCACTCTGAAAATGCACAATATTCATGTTTGAGGTTTGTTTGGTCCTGAATTTTTTATCTTGGAACAATAATGACCCCAGCCCAGGGCATTTCCAGAGGATTAATGACCAGCTGAATTTAATGACCCAAACTGCAGCCTACGGCCATCCATACTCCCTTGACACTCATTAATCCCAAGTAGGCTGGCCTTCTCTCTTCTGCCTGCTCAAATCATTCCCAGGTTCAGCCCAATTGGAAGTGGAGAGACCATTGGGACTGTGCAATCAGAATTCTCTCTCTCTCTCTCTCTCTCTCTCTCTCTCTCTCTCTCAATCTCTCCCCACCCTGCACATCTCTCCAGTCACCTTCTCATTTAGCAGGCCAGCCAAACAGTAATTAAAATATGTTACGAATTGACCCTTTCCAATACCAGCTAGACACATGAAGTGTCTATTAAAATCAATAACACAACTCTTAGGGTTAAATCTAAACATTAACAAGGAATTTCATTTTCATTTTATGGCTTTCCAGCATCTGAAAAGAAAATTCACACATGCAAAAGAGATCCATGCAAATCATTTTGGATTATGGTTCCATCCTAGGATAACAAAGCTACTGAATAGTTCACTTTTAGAAGGATGATGTGTATTTTTTTCTATGTGCTTAAATAAGCAGAGAGGCACAGGGAATGGTTAAGGTCACATATATATGTATGTATATGTATATGTATCTATATATGTATATGTATCTATATATATATATGGTGAAATCGTGTCCAAAGGAAAGAGTACATTAAAGTCTTTCTTCCCCTGTATCTCATGAATTCCCAGTGTGACAGACAGCATAGAGTGTCAGGGATTCAGTGGACTAAGAATGAGGTGATTTGGTTACTAGCCTTGGTCATACTATTTAATTTATGTATAACCTTGAAAGAGACACTTCAGCTTTCTGGGCCCCAGTTTCCTCTTCTGAAAAAAAAAGATAAACATTTCTTTCAGTTCTGACAATCTCTGTTGTATGATTCTAAAGTGCTTTCTGTCTCTAATACTGTATACAGTTTTATGTTCGTAGTCCTTTCCAGTTCAAGAAGACCTAGTATAATTTAGATGTGTGAAAAAGAAACTGAAAAATCTGCTGTTAGAGGGAGAAGAGCTAATTCATATTCTAGAAAATTGTGTTGGTTAAGAGATAAATCCTGGTAAACTGCATGGTCTGGATTCTGGAAGGCCAGAAGCAGAATGAAGACATTGAATAACTTGGGGAAAAAAAGATTTCTAAGGAGGAAAAAAAACTCATTTATTTCCTAATTTTGCACAGGTTTCACCCTCATTTCATAAAAAATGAAACACTTTTAAATATATGTATGAGTTTCTGTATGTATACACACAAACATACATGTACATAGACAGCAACACATTTAAATCCATAAATCTGTATTTTAAAACAAATACATATGTATCTATATGTGTACACACACATATACACATATACATATATATTACATATGACTGTGTTTGTATATGTGTATTGGGTATATGTGTGTTTTGTGTGGGAGAGTTGCTACACCTCTGATTTCATTGATGCAGGGATCTCCCAGGTAAGAAGCCTTCCCATTCAAAATGGTACCCACCACCACTCACCCGGGAATGCTAATTGGCAATGTTCTGTAACATAGTTCTTAAAGAATTGCCTGGGGCACTGAGAGGTTAAGACACTTACTTGCCCAGGGTCACACAGTCAGTATATTTGACCGGCACACTTGAATCTAGTTGTCAAGGCTAGTTTCCTATCAGCTATACCCAGTTCCTCATAAAAATGCAGCATTCATTACTGTATATAAATATGTATGTACACATATGTATATATTTGTTAATCTATATGTACATGTGTGTGTGGTATATATATATAATATATACACACACATCAATATGTGTGTATATGTATATGCATATGTATACATACATACATGCATACATGCATACATACATACATACTTGCACCTTGTCTCTCCCATTAGATTGTAAGCTCCTTGAGAGCAGGGACTCTCTTTCCCCTCTTTCAAACCTAGTGCTTAGCATAGTGCCTGGCACATAGCAGCTAATGAGTAAAAATTTATTGATTACATGTATGTATGTATGTACGTAAATATTATAAACCCACGTTAATGCTTAAGTACCACTCGCTCTTAACTTCCACTTTCACTGGTAGGCTGGGTCCACTCTGAGTTCTAGGGGTAACCCTGAAGAGCTAGGTCTCTAATAATGTAATATACAAGCACCCACCAGTGTGTTTCTCATTAAAAGGCAGTCAGTATATTTAATTAAGATTTAGCAAAATACAGTGAGAGTATTTAGTACATGTTTCTCCCTTAAAGCTATCTGTTTGCCTGTGAGAACTGATGTCACAGTAGCATCCATAGCTGGTACTTCTCTTGTTGATGAGGGTCACAATTCCTGAACTCCCTGGAGTCCTTGCATTTCTCCAGGCTCTCCCTTAGTCGTTATCCCCTAGTGATCCAGCAGCCACAGGTATTCGCAATGGAATGCTCTCCTAAGGACTGAGATCAGTATTGGGACATCTGATGAGACTTCAGAGGATCTCCAGAACTCTCAATGTTGCCTGGGGATAGGGAATACAAAGAAAGAAAAACTTTCTTCCTACCCAAAATAGTTCCCTTTCAGGAAATTGGCTAGGGTTCTGCCACCACTGACCAGTACTATTGCTGAACTTCGTGGTTTCTAATAAAGGATTTAAGTTTTTCACATAAGCTTGGAGGAGAGTTTGATTATTTTGTTGAACTAAAAACTATTTCATCTGTTGACCCATCACTTTTATCCAATGATCAAAGCACTTTATTCTTTTTTTTTTAGGAGCTTAGTTTTGTTTTTAATTTAATTTATTTAATATATTTCGTTTTCAGCATTGATTTTCACAAGAGTTTGAATTACAAATTTTCTCCCCATTTCTACCCTCCCCCCCCACTCCAAGATGGCATATATTCTGGTTGCACTGTTCACCAGTCAGCCCTCCCTTCTGTCACCCCACTCCCCTCCCATCCCCTTTTCCCTTCCTTTCTTGTAGGGCAAGATAAATTTCTATGCCCCATTGCCTGTGTATCTTATTTTCTAGTTGCATGCAAAAACTTTTTTTTTGTTTTTGAACATCTGTTTTTCAAACTTTGAGTTCCAAATTCTCTCCCCTCTTCCTTTCCCACCCACCCTCCCTAAGAAGTCAAACAATTCAACATAAGTCACATGCGTATCATTATGTAAAACCCTTCCACAATACTCATGTTGTGAAAGATTAACTATATTTTGCTCCTTCCTAACCTATCCCCCTTTATTGAATTTTCTCCCTTGGCCCTGTCCCTTTTTGAAAGTGTTTGTTTTTGATTACCTCCTCCCCCATCTGCCCCCCCTTCTATCATCCCCCCTTTTTTACCTTCTTCCTCCTTCTTTCCTGTGGGGTAAGATACCCAATTGAGTGTGCATGGTATTCCCTCGTCAGGTCAAATCTGATGAGAGTAAGATTCACTCATTCCCCCTCACCAGCCTTCTCTTCCCTTCCTACAGAACTGCTTTTTCTTGCCACTTTTATGTGAGATACTTTACCCCATTCTATCTCTCCCTTTCTCCCTCTCTCAATATATTCCTCTCTTGTCCCTAAATTTTATTTCTTTTAGATATCATCCCTTCATCTTTAACTCACCCTGTACTCTCTCTCTCTCTCTCTCTCTCTCTCTCTCTCTCTCTCTCTCTATATATATATATATATATATATATATATATATACGTATGTACATATATACATACATGCACAAACATACACACACACGCACACACATATATATACTTGTGTGTGTATATATATATATATATATATATATATATATATGCATATCCCCTTCAGCTACCCTAATACTGAGGTCTCAAGAATCATACACATCATCTTTCCATGTAGGAATGTAAACAAAACAGTTCAACTTTAGTAAGTCCCTTGCGATTTCTTTTTCTTGTTCTTTTTCTTGATCACCTTTTCATGCTTCTCTTGATTCTTGTATTTGAAAGTCAAATTTTCTATTCAGCTCTGGTCTTTTCACTGAGAAAGCTTGAAAGTGCTCCATTTTATTGAAAGTCTGTATTTTGCCTTGGAGCATGATACTCAGTTTTGCTGGGTAGGTGATTCTTCGTTTTAATCCTAGCTCCATTGACTTCTGGAATATCATATTACAAGCCCTTCAATCTCTTAATATAGAAGCTACTAGATCTTGGATTATTCTGATTATCTTTCCACAATACTCAAATTGTTTCTTTCTGGTTGCTTGCAGTATTTTCTTCTTGATCTGGGAGCTCTGGAATTTGGCGACAATATTCCTAGGAGATTTCTTTTCGGGATCAATTTAAGGAGGCGATCTGTGGATTTTTTCAATTTCTATTTTGCCCTGAGGCTCTAGAATATCAGGGCAGTTCTCCTTGATAATTTCCAGAAAGATGATCTCTAGGCTCTTTTTTTGATCATGGTTTTCAGGTAGGCCAATAATTTTTAAATTGTCTCTCCTGGATCTATTTTCCAGGTCAGTGGTTTTTCCAATGAGATATTTCACATTGTCTTCTACATTTTCATTCCTTTGGTTCTGTTTTATAATATCTTGATTTCTCATAAAGTCACTAGCTTCCACTTTCTCCAATCTAATTTTTAAGGTAGTATTTTCTTCAGTGGTCTTTTGGACCTCCTTTTCCGTTTGGCTAATTTTGCCTTTCAAGGCATTGTTCTCCTCATTGGCTTTTTGAAGCTCTTTTGCCATTTGAATTATTCTATTTTTAAGGTGTCGTTTTCTCCAGTATATTTTTCAGTATTTTTTTGTGTCTCCTTTAGCAAGTCATTGACTTGTTTTTCATGGTTTTCTCGCATCCTTCTCATTTCTCTTCCTAATTTTTCCTCTACTTCTCTAACTTGCTTTTCCAAATCCTTTTTGAGCTCTTCCATGGCCTGAGACCAGTTCATGTTTTTCTTGGAGGCTTTTGTTGTAGGCTCTTTGACTTTGTTGACTTCTTCTGGCTGTATGTTTTGTTCTTCTTTGGCACCAAAGAAAGATTCCAAAGTCTGAGACTGAATCTGGGTGTGTTTTCGCTGCCTGGCCATGTTCCCAGCCAACTTATTTGACCCTTGAGTTTTTCTTCGGGGAGTAGAGTAAAGAGAACTAAGTTCAGACTGAACTTAGATCTTCAGCAGGCTCTTCACCCCTGCTCTGATCTGCCACTTAATTCCTCCCACCAGATTGTCCTGGGGCTGGAAGCAACTGCAGCTGTAGTTCTGTAGCTGCCCCACCTCTGCTGCCCCCGGGGCAGTGGCTGAACCGCAAACTCTATCACTCTGTCCCCAGCACCTTTTCCCACTAACTTTGTCTGTTGTCTTTGGTGTTTGTGGATAGAGAAGTCTGGCAAGTGCCACAGCTCACTGATTCCGGGCACTAGGGCATGCTCTGCCCAGCTCCTGGTCTGGTTGGTCCGCATGGCCCATGCTGGGCTCTGCTCTGCTCCACTCCGCTCCCAGCTCCGTGTGCAAAAGATGTCACCCAGCAACCATCCAGGCTGTCCTGGGCTGGAGCCCTGCTTCCCTCTGCTATTTTGTGGGTTCTGCAGTTCTAGAATTGGTTCAGAACCATTTTTTATAGGTTTTTGGAGGGACTTGGCAGGGAGCTCATGCTAGTCCCTGCTTTCCAGCTGCCATCTTGGCTCCACCAGCAAACCACTTCATTCTTTTCAAAATGATTAAGAACTTGTTCATACCTAGTTTAGAATTTTGACTGGCTGATCATTAACCTTGTGAGATCTAGGCCGTCTTCCGTTCATTAACTGGAAGTAGAATGGGTAAATATATAGTCAATTAAAGTTCCACTTGGATTCTGCAATGGAGAAGATTGAGTTCTTGAATACTATGCCAAAGTCGTATAGGCCTTCTCCAACCCCTCATAATTCTAGTGTTTTCCCTCTGTTAATTATTTCCTATGTATATCCTGTATTTAGCTTTCTCTGCATCTGTGTGTGTGTGTTTACATATTGTCTCCTCCATTAGATTGTAAGTTGCTTGGGGGCAAGGACTGTCTTTTCCCTCTTTTTGTATCTCTAGGACTTAGCACAATGCCTGGTACATAGTAGGCACTTAATAAATATTAAATTGAATTGGAAGACCCTAAGTGAAAAAGGATCATAAGATTATGGATTTAAGTTGGAAAGGGAACTCAGAGGCCAGGTCTAACATCTTTGTTTTACTTATGAGGAGACTAAGATCTAGAGGGGAGAAATAACTTGCCAATGGTCATTCAACTCACTGTAAGTGATGGCAGAGTAAATGACTGAGCCAGAATTTGAGCCCAAGTTTTCTTATCTCCAATATAGTACTCCTATGACTGTACCATATTACCAATTAGTTTTTCCCCTAGAGTCAAAATATTTACCTAAATGAAAGATGTTCTGATAATAGGCTTCTTCATATGACAAAAATCCCATCTATTCTCAAGGTCTTTCCAAACTGATAAAACCCACTCTAGATTCTCTTCTACTCCCATAGACTTTGAGATCTCAGAATCTCCTCCACACAGGGGAGTGCTCAGTCCTGTGTAAACCAGATTGAAAGAGCCAATTGTTTATTTTAAGCGTGAGCATTTACACTTTAGAATAGTAGCTAATAGCAATAGTAATAACTAACATTAATATAGTGCTTACTATATGCTGGGCACTATGCTAACCACTTTAAAATCATTATTTCATTTGTGCCTCACAACAACCTTGAAAGGTAGGTGCTATAATAATAGCTTAATAGTTTAATACAACTCATTTTGCAGATCAGGAAACTGGGGCAGAGGTTAAGTGTCTTACTCAGGGTCCTACAAGCACTATGTATCTGAATCCAAATTTGAACTCAGGTCTTACTGAATCCAGGCCCAACCCTCTATTCACTGTAACATCCAGCTTCAATAAAGGCTTAATTTATTGTATTATTGATTGTCTAGACTTCAGAGAGTGATGGAAAAATGTTAATAATGCACATTAATCTTAAAAATGTTCTGTGAATACATCCCCCCATGAACCCATTCTTAAATTTTTACCTTTGCTTTCACATTCTTATTACTTCTTCTTGAAGTAGAAAGATGTTTTGAGATTTGAATTTGAAAATTTAAATATAGTTCTATGTTTCAATCGGCAAGAAGGTATGAAGAATTTTCCTTAAAAATTATCCACTAAGAATTATTGGAAGCAGAGCTGAGACAGCAGAGTAGCAAAAAATATAGCCTGAACTCTAACACAATTTCTCTACAAACATTGAAAATAAGACACCAGCCTGAGCCCTGATAACAAAATTTGAGAAAAGTCAGACTATGTCATTTTTTCTAGTCAGGGTTGAAATAAAGAGAAAGACAGAAAGATCTTTGTACACTGTGATTGGGGTCTGACCAAGGACAAACCAAGGAGAGCACTCCAGTATACATGAACTAGAAGAGAACCAAGACTGTCAACCAGAGTAAGAAGAGATCCCAGACCCATACAGGAGGAAGCCTAACTTGTGCAGAATGCATGAAAAGGTACCAACTTGCAGCTCTGTCAGTTTGAGGCCACAGAGGCACAGAGTTCTAAGAAGGAGCCATGGGCCTAAGGATTATATTCCAGAGATGAGTACGTACATAGTGAATGAGGAGATAGTTTAGAATCAAAAAGCATATGCATGACTCTGACTACAGGAACTAGTCTGGGTTACACTGCCAGCCATAAACCCAGGCAAGAGATTGCAACAGAATAAACAAAACAACAATTCAAGACTAGTGGGGAGTCTGTCCTTCTGCTACTCTGAATTACCAGAGTAACTCAGCAATGAGTCCAGTGGCAGTCTCATAGAACTTACAATCAGGGATAAGCCAACAAAAATGTTTTGTAGATCCAAGCCCAGGTCAAGAACTTGCCAAGCTTAGATTACAAGAGAAATGATCAAGATTACCTTGGGATCACATCACTTTGGGTGCACTGAAAACTCGCAGGTCCCTGGCCTGAGATCCTAGAATAACCCAATGCTCAATACTGCCAAGGAAGCAGTAGAATTAACCAAGAGGACAAAAGCTCGTTTCAGACATTATCTTGAGAAATGCATGGAGCCCAGCCCTAGCATAAAGTCTAAAGTCAGGAAAATAAGCTAGAAGAATTAATAAACAAAAAAGAACCCTACCATTAAAAGCTATTGCAGTTACAAGGATACTCAAGACACAAACCCATAAAAGAATAACTCTTCAATATCAACAATCAAAGCCACAAAGAAAATAGAACCTATACACAAGAACTAGAATTCCTGGAAGCTATAAAGCAAGAGGTTTTTGTTTGTTTGTTTGTTTGTTTTGTTAAGAGCTGAAAATGATTTTAAAAACCATATGAGAATATTAGATAAAAAATGGGAAAAGAAATTGATAGACAAAAAATGGGGCAGTGGGTGACACCTGAATCTCATTCTCATCTTAACTGGTCAACAGAGGTAAGAATATACACACATAGAAATACACGGTCAGATAGATAAATACATCTCACTCAACATGGAAACAGAAGGGAAAAGAGAGAAGGAAAAAGAAGGGAGAAGAGGAAGAGTAGATAAAGAGGGAGATTATTATAAATCAAAATAAACTTTACCTAAGAAGAGAAGATTTCAAAGACAGACTTAAAGGAAATAAATGATAATGGGCTCATGAGAAAAAAGGAAGAGGGATGGGGAGGCAGGAAAGCAGATTATATCAAATGTAGAGTACTGGTATTAAGCTCACACCTTGTTTCTCACCACCTTCTTTGTAAAGACAGGGCAGGAAATAAAGAAGAGGAAAAGTGTAAGAGAATAGAATAGAGGGAAATAAACAACTAGCAATCATAACTGGGAATGGGGTGGACCTACTTATAAGATGGAAGAGGCTAACAGTGGAATAATATGAAGAAACAAAAATAAGAATCACATTTCAAACAGAAAGAAGTATGCAAAACTAAAATAAAGGGTTAGAATACAACCAATTTAGCTTCAGCTGAATACTTTTTAAAGGCAGGAGTAGCAACTATGCAGAGTTTTAAGACTAAGAATCAGGGTACAATCCTTCAGAGTCTTGGGCAATGTAGGTGAGGGAGTAAGAAATTGGAGTAGAAGCAGTAATAATACTCTCCTACCAGATAATTTTGATGGAATGTCACCCTCTACCTTCACCTCACAAGTGGGTAGCTGGTATAATGGAATGGAGCTTCTCTTCTTCCCACAGAAAGCTGGAGACCAGGCAGAAGGATCAAGCAGCTCTGTTGGAATGCCCGGAGTGGCGCCCTCTCTTCTCACCATAGCAGTAGGAGATTGGAATGGTCCTTCTCTCCCAAATAAAGATTGGAGATTGGGCAGGAGACACATGGGACACGGCTGTAATTTACCTCTCTCTCTACTTAGGCAGTTGGCAGCACAGTGGATAGGACACTAAGCCTGGCACTACATAGACCTGAGTTCAAGCCTGGTCTCAGACACTTACTAGATGTGACCCTCAGCAAGTCACTTAACCTTTGTTTGCTTCAGTTTCCTCAGCCACAAAATGAGAATGGTAATAGCACCTACATTTCTGAAGATCGAATGAGATAATGTCTGTAAAAGTTCTTAGCACAATGCTTGGCACACAGTAGGCCTCATATAAATGTTTATTTCTTTTTCCTATCTTTCCTCATCCTTCCCCTCCCCCATTGGGTGCTTAAGACTGACTGATTCATGGAGACTGAACAGAAGGGAAGATGCAGGATGACAAGGCACTTTCCTTTTTTGTTTCCTCCTCTCTTCTTTCTTCCTAGCCTTCTCCCTCTGGAGACTGGAGATCAGTAGCAGATCTTTCATAATTCCAAACTGAAAAACAAATTAAATGGAACCACTCACAGCTTGTAGCTGTGAGTCAGACAATATTCATTAAGCTCCTAACAGTGCATCAGTATGCTTGTCTTCTCACAACAATTCAAATGAAAATCTCCAAGTTTTTTTTGTTTTGGTTTTAGATTTTCATTCATCTTACTATTAGTAATTTGGGACACACTTACATTGTCATTTACACTTCAAAATTAATCTTTTGAAAACAGTTTGTCCATATCCTGAGACCATTTATCTACTGAGGAATGGCTCAGTAGTGGCTGTAATATAGTTGTATCAAATTCCCTATACATCCCAGGATACATAAGTAAATAACAAATAGATAAAAACAAAGTCATTCCTAACAATGAACAATATAAGTGCAGCTGACACTGATTGGCAATTCCGTTGCCTATACACAGTTCTAAGTCCCAGTTACAGAATGGAGTAGAGCACCTGTGGCTCATCACAAGGGAGCACAGGACCTGGTCACAGTTCCAGGGCAAAGAGGAGAACTAGTTCTTGTGGCTGCAGGTGAGCAGGGCACCTGGTCACTGTTCTAGAGCCAAAGGGAGTGCTAGCATTTGCAACTGCAAAGGAACAGAATCTGTCCTGAGTAAAGACAAGAGCACAGGCCAAAAGTATAGTGACCACACCTCTCCCTAGGTTATACCACCTTAGCAGCACTAAAAACTTGCAGACCCCCAGAACTAGCTCTGAAAACAACATCATGAAAACACTTAACACTTGGGACAGTGCCACCCCACCCATAGGTGAGGAGAGCCCAACTTTAATATAAAATTCAAAGTCAATAAATGAGCCAAGAAAATAAACAAGAAAAAAAACTACCCTGACTTTAAAAAGTTACTAGGAAGGCAGGGAAGACTAAGACTCAAACTCAGAAGAAAACAGCAACATGAAAAAACATACAAGTAAAGCCTCAAAGAAAAACACTAATTGCATAGAAGCCCAATTTTGTTTTGGGTTTTGGGTTTTGGGTTTTTTTTTTAAGATAGATGGTTGACCACCTAGACTGGGTGTGAGCTGGAGAGTGAGGCCCTCAGCAGTGGTTGCTGTGAGCTGGGTGGCAACAGCAGCCCATAGCTGAGAGAGAGCCATGAAGCACTATGAGGCAGAGATTCTGGATGCCAAGAAACAGGAGAAGCTGCGTTTCCTGTATAAGGTGGAACCCAGTGTCACCATTGCTGAGATCAAGAGCCTCTTCACAAAATCACATTCTCAATGGCATGCTGCCTGGTGGTCACTGCAGCTGGATCCTAAGGGCAAGTCTTTGAAGGAGGAGGACATTCTGCAGAACCTGCCTGTGGGGGCCCCAGTCATGCTTTATTTCCAGGATCTGGGAGCCTAAGCAAGCTGAGTGATGGTATTCTTGACAGAGTAGGCTGACCCTCTCCTCATGTACCTACTATTCTACTTCTGGGTACCGTTCATCTATGGTCAGAAATCACAAGTATGATTTCACATCTAGCCAGCACACTGTAGTTCATCTTGCCTGTATTTGTCACTCGTTCCACTACATTAAGTGCTTACTAGAGATCCTGTTTGTTCACCGTTTCTCTCATGGGACAATGCCCCTATGTAACATCTTCAAGAACTGTACTTACTATTGGGGCTTTGCTGCCTGGATGGCCTATTATATCAACCACCCTGTCTATATGCCTCCAAAATATGGTGGTCAGCAGGTGAAACTGGCACTTGGCAGTTTACAGCTCTGCCATCTAGGTAACTTCTCCATTAACATCATTCTGAGGAATCTGTGCCCAGCAGTTTCCAAGACCCAGAAGATACCTTATCCAACCAAGAATGCCTTCATGTGGCTCTTTTAGCTAGTGTCAAGTCCCAATTACACATATGAGGTGTGGTCCTGAGTTGGGTTCGCCATCTGCCTCCCAGTGGTTCTCTTCTCTCTCATGGGTTTTATCCAAATGACCATCTGGGCCAAAGGGAAACATTTCAGCTACCAGAAAGAGTGCCAGGATTACCCCCCACAATGTTCTCCCATTATCCCCTTCCTTCTCTAAACTTCCCTCTTGGAATGGTCTCTCCCCTTTGGGATTATCATTGGGCAGCTTCTCAGCACCTGATTTTGTGCCCTGGGGTGGGGCCTAGGACTCCCACTCCACCCTCCCTTTTCTCCCCCACCACTGACTCAGGGTCAGTTCAGCTATTGCCTGGGCAAAGGGCTTGGCCCTCACATCTTTTCCTGACTCACACATAACTTGGACACTGCAGGAAGGACACCAGTCTTAGAGGGTCCTATTTTCTGTCTACCAGAATAAAGCACATTTCAGTTTCAGGAGAGGGAGAGGGAGGGAGAGAGAGAAAGGGAAAGAGAGAGAGGGAGAGAGAGGGAGAGAGAGAGGGAGAGAGAGAGAGAGAGAGAGATGTGAGTTGCATAGAAAAGGAATGAGAGTGATTCAAACAAAAATTGTGAAAAAAGGGAACTAATAGCTTGGTAAAAGAGGCACAAAAATAATAAAGACAATAACACCTTAAAAATCTTAATTATCCTAATGGAAGAAGAGATACAAAAATTCTCTGAAGACAGCAATTCCTTAAACAGCAGAATAGGTCAAATGGAAAAGGATGCACAAAAATTCATTTAAAAAAGAACTCCTTAAGAAGCAGAATTGACAATTGGAAAAAGAGGTACAAAAGCTCACTGAACAAAAATTCCTTAAAAAATTAGAATTAGGCAATGGAAGCTAATGACTCTATGAGACAACAAGAAACAATAAAACAAAGTCAAAAGAATGAAAATATAGAAGAAAATGTGAAATATCTGATTGGAAAAACCACTGACCTAGAAAACAAATCAAGGAGAGACAGGATAAGAATTATTGAAATACCTGAAGCCATAATCAAAGAAAGAGCCTAGCCATAATATTTAAAGAAATTATTAGGAAAACTTATCTTAGGATAAGGAAAACAATATCTTAGATCCAGAGCAAGAGACAGAGAGAGAGAGAGAGAGAGAAACAGAGAGAGAAACAGAGAGAGAGAGAAACAGAGAGGGAGAAGAAAAAAACAGAGAGGGACATAGTGATAGAGAGACAGAGAGACACAGAGACACAGAGACAGAAAGAGAGAGAGAGAGAGAGAGAGAGAGAGAGAGAGAGAGAGAGAGTTAAAATAAGAAATAAAATTTACTTTGCTTCACCTCAAGTGAAAAAGTCACTCATCATCTCAGACAAAGCAAAAGAAAAAATATACCTAATTAAAAGAGATAATCAGGGAAACTGCATTTTGCTAAAAGATACCATAGACAATGAAGTAATACCATTTTTTCTTTTTTTTCTTTTATTAATTTTTTTTTTAATTTTCAACATTCACTTCCACAAGATTTTGAGTTCCAAATTTTCTCCCCATCTCTCCCCTCCTCTCACACCAAGATGGTGCATTCTGATTACCCCCTCCCCAAATCTTCTATCTTCTATCACCCACTCATCCTTCCCTTATCCCCTTTCCTTCCATTTTCCTGTACAGCACGATACATTTCTATATGCCGTTGCCTGTATATCTTATTTCTCAGGTGCATGTAAAAGCAGTTTTTAATATTCTTTTTAAAACTTTGAGTTCTATATTCTCTCCCTTCCTCCCTCCCCACCAACCCTCATTCAACCCTTATTGAGAAGAAAAAAATCAATACAGTTCTACATGTGTAGTTATGCAAAAAATTTCCATAACAGTCATGTTGTGAAAGATATTCCCCTTCATCCTATCCTACCCCCCCATTTATTCTATCCTCTCCTTTGATCCTGTTGCTCCTCAAAAGTGTTTGCTTCTGATTACCCCCTCCTCCCATTTGCCCTCCCTTCTGTCATTCCCCACCCCTCTTATCCCCTTCCCTCCTACTTTCCTGTAGGGTGAGATAGATTTTCATACCCAATTTAATGTGCATGCTATTCTCTCCTTAAGCCAAATCCAATGAGAGTAAGGATCACCCATTCCCTCTCACTTCCCCTCCCTTCCCTTCCATTGTAAAAGCTTTTTCTTGCTTCTTTTATGTGAGATAATTTACTACATTCTACCTCTCCCTTTCTCCTTCTCCCAGTACATTCCTCTATCACCCCTTAATTTTTTTTTAGTTATCACCCCTTCACATCCAACTCACCATGTGCCCTTTGTGTGTGTTTGTGTGGATATATATATATATATATATATATATATATATATATATATATATATATGCTGTTTTTTAAATCATGGCTTTCAGGTAGTCTAATCATTTCTAAATTATCTCTCCTGGGTCTATTTTCCAGGTCAGTTGCTTTTTCCAATTGGTTATTTCATATTATCTACTATTTTTTTCATTCCTTTGATTCTGTTTTATAATGTCTTGATTTCACATAAAGTCACTAGCTTCCACTTGCTCCAGACTAATTTTTAAGGTAGTATTTTCTTCAGTGGTCTTTTGGACCTCCTTTTCCATTTGGCTAATTCTGCCTTTCAAGGCATTCTTCTCCTCATTGGCCTTTTGGAGCTCTTTTGCCATTTGAGTTAGTCTATTTTTTTAAGGTGTTATTTTCTTCAGTATTTTTTCTGTCTCCTTCAGCAAGCTGTTGACTCCTTTTTCATGATTTTCTTGCAGCACTCTCATTTCTCTTCCCAATTTCTCCCCTACTTCTCTTACTTGATTTTCAAAATCCTTTTTGAGTTCTTCCATGGCCTGTGACAATTTCATGGTTTTCTTGGGGGCTTTTGATATAGGATCTTTGACTTTGTTGTCCTTCTGAGCGTATGTTTTGATCTTCCTTGTCACCAAAGTAAGATTCTATAGTCTGAATATTTTTCTACTCTTTGCTCATTTTCCCATCCAATTACTTGACTTTTTAGCTTTGCTAAGGTAGGACTCTGCTTCCAGTGTGGAGGGTGTACTGTACCAAGTTTCAGGGTTTTTGTGCAAATATTTTCAGAGATATTTATAGGGACCTGTAAATTTTTAGTTCTTCCAAAGTTGTATGATGAAAGGAGAGGTATTTACTCTTCTCCTGGTCTGTGCTCTGGTTTGTGAGTGACCATAAGCATTCTTTTCCATCTTGGAATTGTGAGGAGGATTCCTTCTCCATGTCCACCATAAGCTCTACCACTCCAGCTCTCCTCCTTGCTCCAGGACCTCCACCCAGGACTGCAACCCAGATCAAAGCAAGAGAATCCTGCCTCAGTGGCACCAAAGAGATCTTTGCAATCCCCCTCTGATCAACTGCTCAATCCCCCACCATCTGTGAACAAAGGTCTCCAGAAGCAGCCACTGCTGCTGCCACTGTGAGGCTGGGGCCAGACCACACTCCTCTCTCACCCATGTCTGAAATACCTTTCCTACTGACCTTCTAAGTTTTCTTTAGCATTTGTGGGTTGAGAAGTCTGGAAACCACCACAGCTGCCAGTGATTCAGTCACCTGAGGCCTGCACCAGGTATGCTAGGATGGGGGGCAGTGTGTTCTGGTGCAGCTATTGTTGGTATGTACTCCTCTACCATCCTGGTACAATAAACCTTTCCTCTCAACCTTCTGGGTTGTCATGGACTGGAAATTTGTTTCACTGTTATTTTGTGCGTTCTGCTGCTCTAGAATTTGTTTAGAGTCATTTTTTACAGGTATTTGGAGCAGTTTGGGGGAGAACTCAAGCAAGTCCCTGCTTTTACTCCACTATCTTGGCTACACCTCCCCAGTATAAAAAAAAAATTACAGCGAGTTTCTCTACTTAAGTTTTCATTCTCATATACATATGAAACTGAGTCAAATTCATGAAAACAACAATGATTTCCTGATTGATAAATGGTGAAAGATACGAACAGGAAAGGCTATCTATAGTCATATAAAATTACTCTAAATCAATATTGATTAGGGAAATGCAAATTAAAATAACTCTCGGTTTACCACCTTACACCCATCACTGTTGGTGGAGTTGTGAACTGTTCCAACCATTCTATAGATCATTTTGGAAATATGCCAAAAGGGCTATAAAACTGTGCATACCCTTTGACTCACCAATACCATTACTGGGTCTGTATCCCAAAGAGGTCAAATAAAAAGGGAAAGACCTATATGTACAAAAATATTTATTGAAGCCCTTTTTGTGGTGGAAAAGAATTGAAAATTAAGAGGATTCTCATTAATTGAGGAATGGATGAACAAGTTGTGGCATATGATTATGATGGAGTACTATTGTGCCATAAGAAATGATGAAGGGGTAGTTTTAGAAAAGGAAAAAAAAACATGGCAAGACCTTCATAAAATGATGCAAAACGAAAGGAGAAAAAGCAGATCATTGTGCCCAGTAATAGCAATGCAGTAATGAAGCTCAAAGACTTGGCTACTTTGAGCAATACAATGATCCAGGAAATTGCAAAGGATTTATGATGAAAAAATTCTATTTGACTTCAGAGAAAGAACTGATTAATTTTGAGTACAAATTGAACCTTAACTTTCTTACTTTCTTTTTTCTGCCTTTTTTGTGATATGACTAATACCGAAATATGTTTTCATGATTTCCCATGTATAATTGACTTCTTTTTGCTTGTCTTCATAATGGATGTGGGTGGGGTGGGAGTGAGGAAATTTGTAATTCAAAATTTTAAGATAAAACTTTTGAAAAAATAAATAATAAATTTGAAAAAATAAAATATGGCTCTCAGATCTGAAAAATAAATTAAACCATAATAGAACCAAGTCCAGATCTTTATTTTATGGATTTTTTAAAAATGATACTCAGAATTCATGCTTATAACAATAGACAGATTCACTGGCTGGTTGCCTATTCCAAGACAAGGATGTAGACCTTCATCAAGCTGATTGAGGAATTCATCAAATTGATCATGAACTGCCCTCATCTACCTCTAAGCATATATGCACAGAAACGGCTTGGCCATTTACTAATTAACTGCTTTTTTGTATTTGCTCCCATTTTGATTAGCATAATGGAAACACCAAATTTTGAAGCATAGGTCTTGGGTTCAAATTATGACTCTATTATATTACTTAACTCTTTCTGTGTGTGTGTGTGTGTGTGTGTGTGTGTGTGTGTGTGTAACAATCCCTGAGAGTAGTTCAAGGGTGGGGAACTTGCAGCCTCAAGACCACATGTGACTTCTAGGTCTTTGGGTGCAGCCTTTTGACAGAGTCCAAGTTTTACAGAACAAATCCTTTCATTAAAAGGATTTGTTCTGTGAAATTTGGATTTAGTCAAAGAGCTGCACTTGAAGACCTAGAGGGCCATATGTGGCCTCAATGCCACAGGTTCCCCACCCCTAAAGGTTATCATTAAGATTTTTTCCCATCTAAATCCAATGACTATGTTTTTACTACATGCCTACAATTAGCTGATTTTCTTTTCAATATTCTCTTTATTCTAAAGTCCTAGATAACAAAATAATGTTTAGTTAAAGTTAATCTCTCCATCCTTTTTTTTATAACAGGTTTTCTAGATCCTGGTATTTGCCATCCTCACCTTCTACTTTGTATCCTTACCATGTCTTCTCACATTAGATTACAAGCTCCCTAAGGGCAAGAATTGCCCTTTTTATGTTTGTGTCCTCAGACACCAACATGTATTAGTAACTTAGTAATAGTAAGACAGCACAATAGCACTTAATAAAATGAATGTTAAGTTAAATTAAATTAGTTAAGACATTGGATACATTTAAGTTACAAAGACAAACTTCACAAGATCAAGGAGTACTTGATTTCAAGGCAAATGGTCCTTAGAAGTCATCTAAATCAATCTACTCATTTTACAACAAAGGAAATTGAGACCAAAATAGCTAAGTAACCTGTCTGAGATTATATAGGTAATAAGTAGCAGAGTTAGGATTTGAACTCTTCTGACTCCAAATCCAGGCTTTTTGGCTTTTTTTTTTTACTATACCCAAAGTAAGACCTGTTGCCTCTCCCAAAATACCCTTGAGGTGTACCAGGGTGCTTGCATGGACCACTGTAGATAAAATAGAGTCAATTAAGTCCTGTTATGTATGAAAAAAACAATGCTTTATACTTGGAAAGTAAAAGGTATGGATACTAAAGGTCAACCAAAAGGTCAAGACCAGAATGGAACCAATTTGTGTCACTTACCTTAGGATGAGAAGGAACAAGACTTGCCTTCCTGAAATGCAGTTTTTTAGGTATCCATTACTATACCAGAAAAGTTGGCATGGAAGGATGACGGGGAGGGGGTTACTCAGATCCTTAAAAGTTTAGCTGCCTCTGCCAACTTAGACAAGGATGACAAAAACTCCTCTTTTCTTTTTGTCATTCTTTGCTCCAAAGAAAGAAACTTGTCATTCCAACTTCACAAAACAGTGCTTGAGATGAAATGTTCAACTCCACTGGGACAGCCATTTTTTTTTGCTGTTATTACAGAAGAAAATTATAACCATAAAAATGTCCAATTTAGAAAAAAAGGTGCCACTTTAGTGTCATTTGCATAAAAGCTGTTACATACAAATTGTTATAAAGACAAATGTCTAGCACTCTTGTTGAAAATTGCTTATATGTTAGGTGCTTTCTCTGAAACGACATAAAGTCCTCTTCAAACTGAAATTCATTCTCAGGTAAATAAACCTGAAAGAGAATTTTAACCTATTTGTATGTACGTGAGCAGTTTTTCATATTGTCTTAAACAGGTTTAGTGAAGCTAGATTTTACTTTTTTTTTTTCCATAGGATTACAGTATATATATAGAGAAGGGATTTTAGTGGTTTACCATATTGTCAAATGGTTTTTTTTTAAGTTGATGAATTTTCTTTTTCTTTTTAGAATCATAAGATTTAGAGCTGGAAAGGATGTCAGAGAAATTCTAGTTCAAGATATTCATTTTTCACCTGGAGAAACTGAGGCCCAAAATAAAAGAAGTAACTAACCTATGATCACCCAAGTAGTAATATAATCAGAATTTGAACTCAGCTATCTAACTCTATACCCAGTGTTAATTATGAAAAACAAAGGAAAACAGTACTAATGCCTTAGCCATCAAATGAATAACATTTTTCCCCACAAAAACTTATAAAGTCCATTTACAAAAAGCATGAAGGGACTGAAATTTGCTATATAAGAGGAGGAAATAATTGTAGTAATGAAACTTTGGATCATTAAAAATACGGAAGAATTTTTTTTAACTCACATTCCTCTAATACTTCTCAATAATAAAGAACTTTAAAAGGGGGTGAGGGAGGGCACCTAGGTATTATAGTGTATAAAACATTGGCCCTGGAGTCAGGAGGAACTGAATTTAAATCCAGCCTCACACTTACTATAGTCCTGACTCTGAGCAATCACTGAACCACAATTACCTCAAAAAAAAAAAAAAAAGAGAATTTGCACAGTCTTTGAATCACGTGGTCCTCAGGATAATTCCGTGAGGGAGACAGGGCAAAACAGATATTATGGACCCATTTTACAGATAGGAAAGCAAGTAAAGAGATTTTCAAAGGAAATTCATATCTCTGTTGGCATCTATGACAAGTCTGAACTCTTCCCACACTCTTGTTTCTGCCTTCTAAAAAGATGTTTGGATTTTTTGGTTTTGTTTTTTGTATGAATAGCAGGTCTGTTGCAGCTAAAGTCATCATACAATGCAATGCAGTGTCTGTCTGGGGTTGTTGTTTTTTGGGGGGGAGGGTGGAGAAAGAGATTTATTTTCTGATAATTAATGTCACTGTTCCATCTCCGACTCATTGCCTATGAGGAGCATAGTAATACTATTGGAATCCTTAATACTACTCAGGATAATTCATATAATCTTTCTCAACCTAGGAATTAAGAACCAAGAAGAAGCTTTGGTGACATCTTACAAGAATAGTGATAACAAAAAAATAAACCTTCATTGATACTAACAACATGAACTTGCTACAGTAAGATATTGTCCCCTTTAAAAAAGCAGATATGATGGATTTGACTGAGCTCTTTATAAGCAAAATATTGACACACTGAAAGCTATTCTCCAATTAATGAATAATCAAAGGATACGAACAGGCAATTTGCAAAGAAAGGAATTGAAACTATCTGTGGCCATATTAAAAAAAATGCTCCAAATCACTAATAATTAAATAAATGCAAATTAAAGAAATTCGGAAATTCCATCTCATACTTACCAGATTGACAAAATTGACCTAAAAATTAAAAATGCTGAAGGCATTATGGGAAAACAAATACTTTAATGCACTATTGTTAGGAAACCTGTGGATTGTACCTGCTATTCTGGAAAACAATTTTGAACTATGCTTCCCAAAGCCATTAAACTTTGCATGCCCTTTAACTCAATGATACCACTACTAGATCTGTACCTCAAAGATATCAAAAAAAGATTCTTTCAGTCTCTAGACTTTGCCATCATGCTTTGGCACCTTCTCCCTCTAGCCAGGTGACTTCTTTCTCCCACTGATGAATTCCTCCTGAAATCTCTGTTTTGAGGAAGGAACACAGGCTAACCAAATATCACATTAGATTTTATCACCATACTTCTAGTAAGTAATATCCCTATACTTTTCAGTCCCTTTTACACATTGTCTTCCCACATTACAATCTAAGCTCCTCTAGGGCAGAGACTGTCTTTCTTTTTGTTTTTATTTGTATTGCATGTGCTTAGCAAAGCATTTGGAACATATAGCTTAATAAATGCCTGTCAAAGAGTTAATCTGAAAGTTCCAAAGGACCCATATATATATAAATATTTATTGCTGTTATTTTGCGATAGCAAAGACCTAAAAAATAAAGGGGGTTTCTCAACAACTGGGGAATTACTGAACACCTTCTGGTATTTGAATGTGATGGAATACTGAAGTGCAATAAGAAATGATGAAGAGAATGGTTTCAGAGAAACTTGGGAAGACTTGTATGAATTAACATGGAATGAAGTGAGTAGAACCAGAAGAATAATTTTCATAATAACAAACCTTAAAAGACTGATAACTATGACCAACAAAACAATCAACCACAATGTCAGAGGACTCATGATGGAACATGCCACCCACCTCATGAAAGACACATGTGGGAGTGGAGCCAAGATGGCAGAGTACAGGCCATAACTCAGATGAACTCTCCCAACATTCCCCACCAAACAACTTTAAAATAATACCTCGAATCAAATTTGGTAGAGACGGAGCCAACAAAAGCACAAGGTGAGACACTTTTCCAGACTAAGACGATGCAGAAGCTTAGAAGGAGAAGTCTGTTGCATCAGGCAGAGGGCATGTATAGAGCATAAGGATGCCATTGCAGCAGGACCAACACAGGTCTTGGAGGCTACAGCACCAGTAGTAGCAGCAGCTTTGGGACATCTCAGCTCAGAATTGGTAAGGGGGTTGGACAACTGGTATGAAAAAGATCATAGATGACTTTTTGCTGGCACTGTGTGAATCTGGTGTTGGTTGGCAACCCTATTGCCCATAAATGTTTTTGGGTAATCATTCCCAGGAAGAGAGGGGATCTTGTGGTTGGTCAAAAAGGGGCAGTGGTCCTGGTCACAGCTCCAAGGCAGAGAGGAGCAAGAGGACTTGTGGCTACAGGAGAGTAGGGGACCTGGTTACAGTCCCAGATATAAGAGAAGCACTAGTCCTAGTAGCTACAGGGGTCCTTCCTGGATAAAGAACAGATTGTAGACCAGGAGAGCAGTGACCACATCCCTCCCCAGATCACCCCACTTTGGAAGCACTAAAAACTTACAGAGGCCCAGGACCAGCTATGAAAACAGTAGCGCGAAAAAGCCTGAAACTTGGAACAGCACCTCCCCACACCCAAATGAGTAGAGCTGAACTTTTAACATAATATTTCAAAGTCAGATTACAGGCTGGGAAAAAGAACAAACAACAACAACAACAACATGCACACACACACACACACACACACACACACAAAGAAACAAAAAACACCTTGACCCTAAAAAGCTACTAGGATAGCAGGGAAGACCAAGGTAGAAACTCAGAAGAAGACAGCAACAGGAAAATAGTTACAAGCAAAACCTCAAAAAAAATGTTAATTTGACCCAAGCCAAACAAGAATTCATGGAAGAGTCAAAAAAGACATAAGAATGGTAGGGGAAATATTGAGAAAAGCAATGAGAGTGATTGCAAGAAAATTATAAATAGAAAATTAACCATTTGATTAAAGAAAGCACAAAAAATACTGAAGAAAATAACACCTTCAAAAACTGAAATGCTCTAATGGTAAAAAAAAAAAAGCACAAAACTTCACCAAAAAAAAGACCTCTGTTAGAAGCAGAATGCCCCAAATGGAAATAGAGGTAGAGAAACTCACTGAAGAAAATAATTCCTCAAAAATTAGAATTGGACAACTTGATGCTAATGATTCCATGAGATATTAAGAAAAAAGTAAAACAAAATCCAAAATCAAAAGAATGGAAAAAATACTAGAAAATATAAAATGCTGCATTGGAAAAACAACTGAAGGAAAAGACAGATCAAGGAGAGATGATTCAAGAATTATCGGACTACTTGAAAGCCATGGTCAAATAAAAAACCTAGCCATTATATTTTCAAAATTTTTTCAAGGAAAACCATCTTGATATCTTGGATACAGAATATAAAACAGAAATTAAAAGAAGCCATCCATCACCTTCTGAAAGAGATCACAAAATAAAAACTTCCAGGAATATGATAGCCAAATTTCAGAGCTCCCGTGTCAAGGAGAAAATATTGCAAAAAGCTAGAAAGAAACAATTCAAACATTGAGGAGCTACAGTCAGAATAAAACAAGATTTAGCAGCTTCTATCATAAAGAATCAGAGGGCTTAGAATATAACATTCCAGAGGGCAAAAGAGCTAGTATCACAACCAAGAGTAACCTACCCAGGGAAACTGAGTATAATCCTTTAAGTGAAAAATAGACATTTAATGAAATAGAAGACTTTCAAGTATTATTGATGAAAAGACCAGAGCAGAATAAAAAACTTGACTTTCAAACACAAGACTCAAGAGAAGCATAAAAAGGCAATCATGAGAGGTCAAAAGAACATTAACATGTTTAAACTGTTTACATTCCTAAATGGGAAAATGATACATGCAACTCCTAAGAATTTTGTCATTATTAGGGCAATTAGAGGAAGTCTACATAGACAAATAGCATGGATGTGAGTCAACTATGATGAGATGAATTATGATGAGATGCTTGCCTTTTCTGCTTCTCTTTTGTTTTTGTTTTTGGTTTTTTTTGTTTTTGTTTTTGTTTTTTGGTTTTTTTGGTTCTGTTTCTTCTTTCTCGTGATTCATTCCATTGGTCAGGGTTCTTCTCCACGACTTGACTAGTGCATAAATTAATTCAATGCGAAGTTATACATGACAGTTGTATGGGACTTCATACTGTCTTGGGGAGGGAGGGGGGAGGGAGGGGAGAAAAGCTGGAACTCGAGACTATGTGGAGCCGTGTGTGGTAAACTAAAAATAAATAAAGAAATTTATAAAAAAAAAAATTAATGGGTAAGAAAAATAAATGCACTGGGAGAAGAGGGAAGGGAAAGGAAGAATAGGGAAAATTATTTCACAAAAAAGAGGCATGTAAGAAAGAGCGTCTACAGTGATGGGGGAATAGAAGTGGAGGAGGGCAATCTCACTATCATCAGAATTGCTACAACAAGGAAAGACTATATACACAGAGTTGGATATAGAAATATAACTGATTCAATAAGAATATATAGAAGGGAAAGGGGTTAAAAGATATGTGGGGGATGATAAAGGGGAGGGCAGATTAAATGAGGCGATAGTCGGAAGCAAAAGGGAATTTTGAGAAGAGACAGAGGAGAGAAGGATAAACATAAGAAAATATGATGGAGGGAAATACACAGTTAGTAAACATAACTGTTAATGTGAATGGTATGAGCTCACTCATAAAATGGAAGTAGATAACAGAATGGATTAGAAACCAGAATCTAATAATATGTTGTTTACAAGAGATAGACTTGAAACACATAGACACAGAGAGAGTTAAAATAAAAGACTGGAGCAGAATCTTTTATGTTTCAGCTAAAGTAAAAACAGCAGTGGGGAACAATCGTCATCTCAGACAAAATAAAATGAAAAGAGATAATCAGGGATACTTCATTTTGCTAAAGAGTCCACAATGAAGAAACATAAAAAAGAATATGACAATTCTCTGATTAAGGCCTCATTTCTCAAATACATAGGGAACTGAGTCAAATTTATTAAAAAATATGAGTCATTCCTCAATTGTTTAAACACTGAAAAGAAGAAACCAAAGTTATCTATAGTCATATAGGAAAATGCTGTAAATCACTATTGATTAGAGAAATGCAAATTAAAACAACTCTGAGGTATCACCTCACAGCTATAAGAAATGAGATATGCTAGAGAGGACAAAGGAAACTCAGTATGCTGATAAGCTGTTGGCTGACTTATGAACTAATCTAATTATTCTGGATAACAATTTGGAACTAGCCAAAAGGCTATAAAACTGCACATACCCTTTGACCCAACAATATCACTACTAAATCTATATGCCAAAGAGATAAAACAATTTGTGTGTACAAAAATATCTATAACACTCCTATGAAACACCTCCTAAAGAGAAAAAAAGGGCAATAGAGGGACATTAGAGCTGCTGTTAGGAGAGGAAGGTGCTCTCATTTACTCTTCTTAACTTCATCAAGATCGGCAGGAGACAGCTAGATAGATGATGACCAAGCAGTTAGAGTGCTCTGCCTAGAGTCAGCAAGTCCTAAATTCAAATGTGGGCTCAGATACTTTATTACAAGTGTGACTGTGGGCAAGTCACTTAACTTCTGTTTGCCTTAATTCACTGGAGAAGAAAATGGCAAACCACTCCAGTACCTTTGGCGAGAAAACCCTATGCACAGTATTGGTGTGCTATGGTCCATGGAATTATGAGAAGTTGGATAAAAGTGAACAACAACTTCCTCAATAATCTTGGAATGTCTGAGCTAAAACAGAGATTAAAAATTCCCTAGTTTGGCATTTTTCAACAGCAATCTGTGAATGATTTTATTACTCTATTAAGTTCCATGATTGGCCTAGGCATTTTTTTTAACCTATCAATAAGGTTTTAATATGAAAGGTTTTGATTTCTTTAAGAGTTTTAGTGTAGTGAATTTCCCTAGGTGGTAGAGAATTCAAGATAGTCAAGTACTTAAAACCAACTGTATTGGATGATAGGATTTAGAGCTAGAAGAAGGCTTAAAGACTGTTTAGTCCAACCCTACCTTTTATTTTATACACCCTGAATCATTAGGACACCAAGGGAAAGTTACCTGCCCAAGGTCACTGTGTTTCTTTTCTTAAGAGGTCACAGACTTTTTAACTTTTTTTTTCCATTTTTAACCTTTTAATTCAATTCAATTCAACTTCCTTAAGCAGCTAATTGTTGACAATAAAAATAAGAGAAAGAAAGACAATCTCTGCCCTCCAGGAGTTTGTAATCTATTCTGGGTTGGAGGAAAATACAGAGAAGGAAATTGAAAGGCAGGGACACCCGGGATTGCCCTCATGGGAGTGTGATGTTCCGTAGAACCAAAACCAAGTAGAACTGGTGATGAAAGATCAAGAATTTCCTAAAAAATTCAGATCCCAGCCCTCTTGCTCTACTCTCAAATCCTCTAATGAGAGGGGAGAGGAGGCTAAAGGAGCTGAGAAGGTGCTGAGTATCAAAAAGAGCATGTTTCTGAGATCTCAGGTGATTAGCCGATCCTGGGCTGGGCATGATGTTCAGTAGAATAGAAACCAAATAGAGCTGCTGATGGAAGGTGGAGCTTGTTCTAGACCTCTCAGATTGTCTCATGAAATCTATGGACCATCTCTCAGAAGATGGGTTTAAATACACAAAATAAAATATATAGTATTGAGAGGAAACAAATTACATTGAAATTAATTAATAGGAAAATAAACTAGTAGTAAACACCCTTCTTAAATTACCTGAAACCATTTTGCTTAGGTCCCAATCATTATGTCTCACAACATAATTATCTGTGTTTGTGTGTATGTCTTATCTCTGACTGGAGTATGTGCATACATATGTGTATACATACATGCATGGATTATATATCAAAATGTTAATAATGAAATTAATTATTTTTTGCAAGGGACAAGTAGTATGTAAAAAACATTTTAGGAAAATTAAATGAAATCCATATTATGCATATTTATATGTTTTATACAAATACATATGGACATACATGAAAGTATATTTATATACACAGAACATTTGGATATATACTTTACATATGTCATATGGATTTTTATTTAATTTTCTTATTTACCTAATTTATTTAATTTTTCTATTATCTAATTTATCTATTAATTATCTATTTAATTTCCTTAAAATACTCTGTGTATATATATATATTAAATTATCCCTTTCAAGAAATAATTAATTCTGTTATGAACCTTCTGACACAGTAGTTTTTACAGTGTTAAGTTTTAAACTCAGCTATTCCTCATGAATTGGCCTAAGCAGCATCTTGAGAGCATTTAGGGTTAGGGCTAGGGTTATATGTGTGTATGTGTATGTATATGTGAAGACTCACATGCATGAACAGACATGCACACTCACACATATATACATACATATATAACATTGTATGGTAGAACTTATATATGTATATGTATGTAGGTATATATGTATATATAGATACACGTCAATGCATATATGAATATATTCATGTATATTACACATATGTGCGTGCATTTCTATCTATCTATCTATCTATCTCTACAACCATACTGCCCCTGGGCAAATTGCCACTTAAAACAATAGCCGCATGATAAATTTAGGCTCTTAACATGGTTCAAATATTTTAAAGTTGCTTTATATTGGAGACATATGTAGAAGTCATTTTTTCTTTGTTCTAGGAGAATACGTAAGTTCCTTATCATTCTGTATGTATTTCCTTTTTCTACTCCTAGTACCTAGAGAAAACTTGTTGAATCGAACTCTGCATTTAAGATTTTCCCACTTTGATTAAAGAAGGCCACAAAGAAGTGTCAGGGTCAAGGAAAAAAACTGAAAATATGTGTTTAAAAATGTTAAGAATCTCAACGTAATGAGGTTGAAACTCTGAGTCTAAGACCTTAAGTGAATTGAATTGCGCTGAAATTTTGGTCGAGTCAATTCATGAGGACTGGATTGGAATCTGACATTGTAAAAACTACAATGTCACAAAGTTGAAAAAAAATAGCAAAATAAATTATTTCCAGCAAGGAGATATTAAGTAAACAGGACAGTAGAGCAGGGCATTTTAGGGAAATTCAAAAAATAATGCTATGATATTCAAATCAACCTGTAAATCAATAAACATTTAAGCATCTTGTAGGCAGTAAACTAGACATTGTAGGGATAGAATGGAAAATCTCCATAGCCCTTGTGTATAGTCAAATATGGAGATTATTTACCACATTCAAAAACAAATAAATGTGATGCAAGTCAGAATGTGGAGGTAGCGGGGAGCACTTTAGGGCCATTTGAGGAGAGAAATATCATTTTCATCTGGGAGTCAAGAGCAGAAGGATTCTGGGAAGTCTTTAGAAGATGTACCAATGGGCTTGGACCTTAAAGAAAGAACTTTTTTTCAAAAGTTGAATGGATATAAAAAGAGTGTTACAGGTATGGAAGAGAACATGTGTGCATGTACCAAGGTGGGAGAGGGCAGAGTGGATCAAGAAATAGCTATGAGTTCAGTTTCCCAACAAAATAACTGGTGGTGTATGAGTGGGTTTGTATAGAGGCATGAATATGTGCAAAAAGAGAGAAGTTCAAAATCAGATCAGAAGAACAGGGGAATTACTAATTACTAATTAGTCATTACTAATAGTAGGGAAATTTTACCTTTCAGGAAGACTGATGCAGCACAAGATACAGAAAAATCATGGCAATGGATGAATACTTCAAACAACTCCAACTTTCAAGCAGAGGAAAGCAACCAGAGACAATTTGAAACTGTATCACATATGGGCTTGTTGAAGGCATTGAGCACACTTGGCATAAAAATAGCTTAAGAACAAAAGAATTTAAAAATGAAAGACTCAAGGACTGTCATGTTAAAAAAGAATTAGATTTATACCACGTAGTTGAATTAATCAATAAGGATCTTTTAAGTGCCTGCTACATAACAAGCACCATGCTACCTCTATATGGCAAAACCATAGCTAAGGGGTTCAAGTAAAAGGAGGCAGATTTTAGTCCAAATTAAGGAAGTATTTTCAAACAAGTAGCAGTGTACAACAGTGGAACAGGCTACCACATGAGAAAGTGAGCTCCTTGGCATTGGAAGTATTAAAAAGAGGCTTGTTAACCATTTGGGAAAGATGCTCTTGAAGGGATTCCTATATCAAAGAGAGGTTCAGATCTTAAGGTTCCTTCCAATTCTTAAATGATTAGGTTCATGAAAAAGATGGACCAAGAATTGCATTTCAGATGTGAAATCAAAAGAGACGATGTGCCCAACTTGTGTCAAAATGGTGACACTCCCCCTCTACCTTACCCCCCCAAAATATCTACATTAAGAGTCTCAACTTGAACAGGGGTTACTTCATTTTGAATCTAGTGAGTCTGTGATCTTGTGGGCCTATGGAGATGGAACTCTCCCTTTATCTGACTATTAATCCCCATTGGATTCAGGAACATTTTATACACATCCTAGACAGGGAAGCTCTGACTTCAGTGAGGTATTTCAAAAGAAAAGATGAATCACAGGATGAAAGAATTTAGAATCATAAAGATTCTTAAAGTTCAAAGAACTTTTGTTTTTAGCCAACCTCCAAATGTAAGGAAAGGGAAACTAAGGCCCAAAGAGGTTAGAGAAGAACAATTAGCTACTGCTATTACTATACTGTTAACACTTTAAGAGTATAATTTTAATCTCCCTCTATCATCCACCTACTGAAGTTAATTTTTAAAAACTTTGTTTTATTCTTGGTTTAACAGAAACCGAAATGTCATCTCTTAAGGCAAAGAAGGAGAAAAACAAGTCTGAATAAAAAAAAGGATTATTTATGAAAATTTAAATCTATATTGTATACATCTTACTTTAAAGAAAAGTATGTCATCGATGTAAGTAAGCTACTTTCAAAGATTTCCTGCTCTTCTGTATTTCCTTCTGGACTTCCCTCTATGCATTTAAAAAAATGCTTCAATAACCCTCATTTCTTTTTTTTAGATTAATTTATTTGTTTTTAGCTTTCAACATTCATTTCCACAATATTTTGAGTTATAAATTTCACCCCCCCCATCTCTACCTTCGCCACCACAGCAAGATGGCATGTATTCTGATTGCTCCTTTCCCCAGTCTGCCCTCCCTTCTATCACCCCACTCCCCACTCCCCTTTATTCCATTCCCCCTTACTTTCTTGTAGGGCTAGATAGGTTTCTGTACCCCATTGCCTGTATATCTTATTTCCCAGTTGCATGTAAACACAATTTTTAACATTTGTTTTTAGAACTTTGAGTTCCAAATTCTCTCCCTTCTTCCCTCCCCACCCCCCTTCTTGAGAAGGCTACCAATTCAGTATAGGTTATACATGTATTGTTATGCAAAACACTTCCATAATAGTCGTGTTGTGAAAGACTAACTGTATTTCCCTCCATCCTATTCTGTCCCCCATTTATTCAATTTTCTCCTTTAACCCTGTCCCTTTTCAAAAGTGTTTGCTTTAGACTACCCTCTCCCCCAGTCTGTCCTCCCTTCTATCATCCTCCTTGACCCCTTCTTATCCCCTTCCCCCCTACTTTCCTGTAGGGTAAGATAACCAACTGAGTGTGTATGTTACTCCCTCTTTAAGCCAAATTCGATGAGGGTAAGGTTCACTCATTCCCTTTCACCTACACCCTCTTCCCTTCCATTACAACAATTTTTTCTTGCCTCCTTCATGTGAGCTAACTTACCCCATTCTATCTCTCCCTTTCTCCTTCTCCCAATATATTCCTCACTCATTCCTTAATTGTATTTTTTTTATATCTTCCCTTCATATTGAAGTCACCATGTGCCCTCTGTCTATATACATATGTATATTCCCTTCAATCATCCTAATACTGAGAAAGGTCTCATGAGTTACAAATATCATCTTTCCATGTAGGAATGTAAACGGTTACACTTTAGTAAGTCCGTTATGGTTTCTCTTTCCTGTTTGCTTTTTCATGTTTCTCTTGATTCTTGTATTTGAAAGTCAGATTTTCTATTCAGCTCTGGTCTTTCCAGAAAGAATGTTTGAAAATCCTCTGTGTCATTGAAAATCTATATTTTGCCCTGAAGTATTATATTCAGTTTTGCTGGGTAGGTAATTCTTGGTTTTAATCCCAAGTCCTTTGACCTCCAGAATATCATATTCCAAGCCCTTCGATCCCTTAACATAGAAGATGCTGGATCTTGTATTATCCTGATTGTGTTTCCACAATACTCAAACTGTTTCTTTCTGGTTGCTTAAATATTTTCTCTTTGACCTGGGAAGTCTGGAATTTGGCTATGATATTTCTAGGAGTTTTCTTTTTGGGATCTTTTTCAAGAGGCAATCAGTGCATTCTTTCAATTTCTATTTTATTCTCTGGTTCTAGAATATCAGGGCAATTTTCCTTGATAATTTCTTGAAAGATGATATCTAGGCTCTTTTTTTGATCATGGCTTTCAGGTAGTCCAATAATTTTAAAATTATTTCTCCTGGATCGATTTTCCAGGTCAGTGGTTTTTCCACTGAGATATTTCACATTGTCTTCTATTTTTTCATTCTTTTGTTTCTGTTTTATAATTTCTTGATTTCTCATAAAGTCATTAGCTTATATTTGCTCCATTCTAATTTTTAAAGAATTATTTTCTTCAGTAAGCCTTTAGACCTCCTTTTCCATTTGGCCAATTCTGCTTTTTAAGGCATTCTTCTCCTAATTAGCTTTTTGGACCTCCTTTGCCATTTGGGTTAGTCTATTTTTAAAGGTGTTATTTTCTTCAGTATTTTGGGGGGTCTCCTTTAGCAAGCTGTTGACTCATTTTTCATGATTTTCTTGCATCACTCTCATTTCTCTCTCAATTTGTCCTCCACTTCTCTTACTTGGTTTTCCAAATCCTTTTTGAGTTCTTCCATGACCTGAGACAAATTTGTATTTTTCTTGGAGCCTTTTGATGTAGGATCTTATTTTTCACAAGTGTTTGGAGGGATTTGTGGGAGAGCTCAAGCAAGTTCTTGTTTTCACTCCACTATCTTGGCTCCACCCCCCAATCACCCTTATTTCTTATCCTTTTTATTTTTGTTGTTGTTGGGGGTAGTGAGGTAGAGGGGACATCCATTTTCCTGTCTCTCCTCTTTCCTTTAAATCCCACCAGTCCCCAAACACAGAAGAAAAAATGCAGTTATTGTAACCAGTAAGCAATAAATACATTCAATTAAATAAAATACATACATTTGCTACATTTAAAAATGCATAACTATGTACCTTTAGTACATCTATCTTCCAGGCACCTAGTTTAGATGATAGTTTGTCTCCTGTTCCTTACACAATAAGGAACTTGACATTTACTTTTTTTTTCCCTCTCAAGGTCCTGACAGGCCCTTACCAGACATGGGAAATTATCATATCTTTAGGCTTCCTAGAGGGCTCCTGTTTGCTTCTTTCTTTGATTGTCTGGTGTGTCTAACAAATATTGGACATGGCACTGAATTTAGACCCATAGAAGTCATCCCATTGTGAACTCTCTGGGTTATGGGCTGCACTGCCCAGGTTTTGTATCACTCTGTTTCCTTGTATAGTCTCTAATCATGAGTTAGGCTAGCTTCAGATTTCTTGATGGGCTGGAATGTATGCACACCACTGCTTTGGATAGAACTGTGTTTGTTTCCCTGTCGGTGACTTTCTCCTTTGTTGACTTCAGTGGAGAAAGCCAAGATCTTTCAGGTCTCATTTTCTGGAGACTGGACTCCCTTCATCATGCCAGCTACAGCATCTACAGGCTTCTGGCTATCATCTTGTGTAGGATGAGACTTGCTGAAGGAGGCTAATGTTCTCCTTTCATTTTATTAACCATTGCTTCCTATGATATCTTTTAAAATCTTCACTGATGAACTTCTTATGGAAGCTGGCCTTGATAGAGACTTTTCACATTGCCATCTTTAGGGCCATTTTAAGGTTTTCAAAGTGTGTGGCAAACAACTGACTTACTCAAAGTCACGGGGTGAAAAGTGGCAGAGCAAGGATAGGATATACTATCGTTTTTTCTTCCTTTACATTTTCTAGGCCCACCTTTGCCATCATCATGAAGTATGATCTTTGTTGAGTCACTTTCCCTTTAAGCAACTTTATTTTCTTATCTGCAAAAACATTTGGACTAGACATTGTCTGAGCTCCCTTTTAGCTCTATTAGCTATGATATCTGACTCAGCAAAGGTTAGTAGAACAATAAGCAGAGGTTTGAAAAGGGCACAAATTTCCCTCCTTGATTCTGTTTCTTCTATGATCTGAACCTAACAATTTAGCTGCAATTTTCTGTTGTAGTAATTATGCAATGATCAATGTCTCTTTTGAACAAAACTACTGAATACGTGTTCTAGCTAAAACTGTTTTTTTTTCTTATTGTCATACACCAGTGCATGTGAGGTGTTGGTTAAAGTTTAGCAACATATAATTTGCCTTTCGTATAACTTCCTATAAATTTGTGGTTACCTTCAGTCAAGGTAAAGAATGACAAAAAAAGAATTATTCTCATTTGTCTTATAATAAAACACAGAGCATCAAACAATTGTTGTCATTATGTAATAATGGAGAACTAATTGGGCAACCACACAGTGGTGATTATGGAAGCAAATTTAATAATATTTGACTTTGTTGCTCCTTCAAAACTCATCATTGATAAACAAATTCCTATATCCCCCTCTCCTACCCTTTTCCCTTATATTATAACACCTCACATTCTCAACCCTGTACAGTAAGAGAATGGGCAATGAGGATTTATTCCTTAGATTTAGAGCATGTTCAACTTTTTCTTTCCTGGTGGGTAATGCAAAGTATATACAAAACTCCATGCTTGGTTCCAATCCAAAATGTGGAAATTTGGTGAGCCTCCATTGACCATGAGCAACTTTGATGTCAGTTCTGGGTGGTATGAAGGAGTATTTTAGTTGGCTGAAAAGCAAGTGTAATGGCAAGCAAAGTGGGACTTTTCACTGTTCTTTGTTTGAATGGGCACATAAAATGGGATCTATCTTTTTGTCTTGTAATGTTTCTCAGCACTAAGACAATCAAGGGTCATTGAATTGTAAATGATATGGTACTGGTTATTAGAGAGCTTTCCCACACCCTAAATGGTGAGCCTCTAGACCCCAGGGCCCTGAGACAGGTATATGAGATCTGAGGTTGTCATTTTGTTTTTGGGGGTACACTCATTGAAAGAATGTGGGTGATGAGACTCCGGGCAAGCCGTTGAACCCCCCCCCCCCCCCCCCCGCCCCGGCTTTGTAACTTTGTAACCCATCCAAATAGATGTTAATTCTTTGGTAACTATGAATTGTGGTTTGAATCAGACAAGATCTCTCTGTTGATGTTTGTAAGTTTTGTTTATATTTGCCTTGAAGTTCAAGGGGCTGATCTTTTCCCCCTCCACTAAGTGAATAATATATGTATGTTTAATTAAACTGATATTGTTAACCCCCTTAAGTTGCTTTCCTTAGAAAAGCAGATCAAAGAATCTGTATTAGCAGCCCTTCTGTGTGCTGGCGTTTGTTGGTGTTATACAGCCATAGTAGCTTCTAGCAACATTGTTGTTAGAGGAAGAAGTACTGATGACTCAAAAGTTATTGAGTTTACAAAAAACACTGCTATGCACCCTCACTTGGCCATCTTTTGCATTTTTTATATGAATAGGGCAAGTCTTTCTGGGGCTTCCAGATTTGGTGGGAGTAAGGGAATGGAATGATAGCTGCATTAACTTCCATTCAGCCACCACATATCTTTGAATGATCAGTATCTCTATGCTATTAAAGGGTTTTGCTCATTTGTTTTTTGGGTTTTGTGTGTGAATAGGGGGTATTTACTCTTTTCAGACCCCAGAAAAACAGGCATTCTAAGAAGGGAGAGTCCAGTAAGATCAGGAGATCCATGAAAGCCATAAGAAGTCCACTCTCTCCACCAGAGCCGGTCACAGCAGCTGCCAAATCATATGAGAAGCTGATGTAGCAGCACGTTGACCTGCTTGACCTCAGTCAGCGGTGGATTGACATATCAGCTGAGACACTATGCAGTGCAAAGAACCAATCTGGATAAGGAAGGATAAGGAGTAACTCTTCCATAGATGAGAGCTCACCCTTAAGCAAGTTCAAAGGGAGAAGAGGAGTGTCAGAGCCAAGGGCTGCAAGGTCATTTTCAGTCTCACAGTCTCACATGTTTTCTACAGGCATTTCTACAAGTATGTGGGTATTTGTATATTAAGTTTGACCTCACTTTCTCTAGGAACCTCGAGGCAGGGTGGGGGTAGTATATCTCCTGTTGTTATTGTTCAGTACTTGAGTCATGTCCAACTTTTCATGAGTCTTGGCAAAGACACTGGAGTGGTTCACCATTTCCTTCTTCAGTGGCAGTGGATTAGGCAAACAGAGATTAAGTGACCTTTCCCCAGGTCACACAGCTAGTGAGGGTCCGAGGTCAGACTGAACTCAGGCCCTCCTGACTCCAAGCCCAGCACCCTAACCATTGAACTACCACCTGCCTCCAATATGCCCCCTAATTTGGGGGAATTGTTTTGTAACTATTGTCTTTATATCCCTTCTCAATAAATAAAAATAAAAGCTATTGATGTCAATAGTCAATCAGTATTTCCTTGCAATTACTCATAAGTGGGTCCTCAGTAAAATAAACTATCTTTCCTCATCACAAGAACAAGCTGAGCCCTGAAGAGATTCTCTTGCAAAACCGAGACTATCTTGTAACCACAGAATAATCATGTATTGATTCCCAAAGTTATCATGTTCAATCCAGAGGTCAAGCTATGGATATCAACTTTCAAATCCATCTTGCTATAGACATAACAGAACAAAAATACACCCCTGAGAAACCCCTTCCCCAGTTTCCCCTAGGGAATGATGCCAGTGACCAAGGTTGTAAGTTATCACCTAATTAGCATATCTGCCAGATAATCTAATACTTTTCCTACATAAGCTTTTAGCATCATTCCTGTTAAGCTGCAAGTTCCTTAAGGAATGCAAGTTCTCTAAGGAGCTCTGCCCACTATATTGGTGTTGCAATAAACCTTTGCCACTCTGACCTGAAAAATGCTTGAGTCTGTGAGTTCATTCCAGATGACCCTCTCCTGCACTCCAGTCCTTGAGGGGTCCCTGAGGCTCACCTCAAACCTCATCATACCCACAAGAACATGACGGTTTTAGTCAAAAGTTACCTCAAATTTAGAGAGTGTGTGTAGCAAAGTAGTAACTGGCAGCTCTTAATTGCTAGAAATCCTTTTCGTTCTTTTAGGGGTCCATTTATAACATTACCTTTTACTATGGTATAGCTTTCCACTGGGCTTCCTGCAAATTTCCAAATCCGCCTTATGGTGTCTTTTTTGTCCTTGATTCCTGACGCTGACAGTCCTATGGACACTGCTAGCATATCCATGGAGGCACAGGACATGGGAGACAGTGTTTTTCTTCTTCGTCCTTTAGGTTTTCCATCTCAACAACTTTGCTTGAAGTGCTCCTACCACTAGACTGGCCTGCCTCTGGGATGTCTAATTCTGAACTACCTTTTTGTATGTAGGGTTCATAGAGTATGACTTTTCACACTTCACCCAATCCTAACATATATGTGCTATCTCATTGTATCCATCAGCTTTCGATCCTTACAAATTAAATACCTTTTCCCAAACCGAGTTTAATACCAGCCTTTGATGGAATACTTGATTCAACAGAAATGTTATTATCTGATAAAAGAAAGAGGGTGTACACCATCTTGTTAATTATTTAAGTAAAGTGGGAGTGATTGATTGATGTAATTAAATTTTCATTGTAATGAATTCATTTTCCAAGAAAAAGTTGGGAAACAATGTTCTGGGCAAGCAAAGAATAATGTCACAAAACAAAAAATACATATATTCCATCAAAAGATCAGAAGGGCAATGCTTTTGTTTTTTTTTTTTTTTCCTTTTAAGCAGTATGGGGACTATTTCTGAATCAGTAATCTATTTACAATTGGAAATAAGAAGACAAGAGAAAATGAGAAAATAAGATCTGTAGTGAGAAAATCCTAATGTCACTGTAAGTCAATGAGCTTGACATCATTTCCAAGGAAAATTCTAGAATATTATTAGATAGTTGAAAAGTACCTGCTAGTTGTTTTGCCCAATTATATGCCAGTAAAACTGAAAATCTAATTGAAATGGATATCTACAAAATATATAAATTGCTCAAATTAAAAGAAGAAATAAAATACTTCTTTAATATACACATATATAAATGTATACACACATATACGTACATATATTATATAGCATTTAAATAAAAATATCCTAAAAAGAAATTGAACAAGCCATCTATGAGTTCCTGATGAAAAATATCCCAGTACCAGATAGATTTACAATGAATTTTATGAAATATTTAAGGAACAATTAATCCCAATACTATATAACTATCTCAAAAAAAAAAAAGTAAAGAAAGAGTCCTACCAAATTCCTTTTATGACACAAATATGGCTCTGTTACCTAAAACAGGCAGAGCAAAAACAAAGAAAGAAAACTATAGATAAATTTCCTTAATGAATACTGAACCAAAATTTGAAATAAAATACCAGCAAGGAAATGAAAGCAACATATCACAAATATCCACTAGGACCAAGTAGGATTTATACCAGGAATACAGGGCTGGATCAGTATGAAGAAAACTAACAGCAAAATTGACCGTATCAATAACAATAATAATAAAAATCATATGATTATCTCAATAGATGCAGAAAAAGAGTTTGACAAAATACGAAACCCATTTCTATTAAAAACACAAGAAAGCATAGGAATAAATGGAGCCTTTCTTAAATGAAACAGAGGGGAAATTTATAGCAAGTTTCTCTGATAAAGATCTCATTTCTCATATATGTACGGCAATTTTCAGAAAAAGAAATCAAAGATATCAACAATCACATGGAAAAATGCTTTAAATCACTATTGATTAGAGAAATGCTATACCACCACACACCTTTCAGACTGGCAAACATGACACAAGAGGAAAATGACAAATGCTGGAGGGGGTGTGCAAAAATCAGGACCCTAATGCGTTGTAGGTAGAGTTATGAACTAGCTATGAACTAGTTATGAACTAACCACTCTGGAGCAATTTGGAACTATGCCCAAAGGGCTATAAGACCATTCATACCCTTTGATTCAACAATATTACTACTAGGTCTATATCCAAAGAGATCAAAGAAATGAGAAAAATACCTATTTGTACAAAAAAATACATTTATAACAGCTTTTTTGTGATGACAAACAATTGGAAACTGAGTGCAGGCTCATCAATCAGTGAATGGCTGAACAAGTTATGGTATAGAATTGTGATGGAATACTATTATGCTATAAGCAATGAGGAGTATAATGGTTTCAGAAAAACTGAGGAAGACTTGTATGAACTCATGAAAAGTGAAGTAACGAGAACAAGAAGGCCATTGTACATAGTAACAGCGATATTGTAAAGATGATCAACTGTGAAAGATTCTATTACTCTGTGGAAGATAATGACCCATCTTGAAAAATGCTATTTACTTCCAGGAGAGAACTGTTGAACTCTATCTTTTTAGGGGGGAAGGCAGGGCAATTGTGGTTAAGTGACTTTCCCAAGGTCACACAACTAGTAAGTGTGTCAAGTGTCTGCACCTGGATTTGAACCCAGGTCCTCCTGACTCCAGGGCTGGTGCTCTACTCACTGTGCCACCTAGCTGCCTCTGTTGAACTCTTTTTTTTTTTGAGGGGGGAGGGCAGGGCAATTGGGATTAAGCGACTTGCCCAAGGTCACACAGCTAGTAAATGTGTCAAGTGTTTCAGGCTGGATTTGAACTCAGGTCCTCCTGACTCCAGGGCCATTGCTCTACTCACTGTACCACCTAGCTGCCCCATTCTCTGTTGAACTCTTAATGCAGAATAAAGCATCCTTTTGTTTTACTTTCTTCTTATTATTATTGAGGTTTTTTTTGTTTTTTTTTTTCTTTTGCTACATGACTAAAATGAAAATGTTTTGCATGACTTCACATATATAATTCACATCATATTGTTTGCCTTCTCAAGGAGGGAGGGGGGAGGAAGATAATTGAGAATTTGAAAATTTAAAGATGATTGTTTTTTAAATTAAAAATGGGAAAATATTTAATATATATTTACATAAAAGTATTAAATATTTCCAAAAATATTTAATAAAATAAAAATAATTAAAGACTGAAAAAAAGTACTTGTATGACTTCACTAAGGATATGTCATGCTAAACTAACCTTACTTTCAAATCAGCACAAGATGTAAAAGTCACTGGATAACTAACACATGATAGGATACAAAAAGCTCTAGAGATGCTAGAAAATTAGGCTGAGTCTAAGAAAATAAAACTTAATAGGAGGAAATAAAATTCTTATACATGAGTTCAAGTAATCTCATAAGTAGAAGAATGGAGAACAGTTCGTGTGAAAATTATCTTGGGAAAGCAAGTTCAGAGAAATCAAAGCTGGCATTATAAAGTTAAAGCAACATTGAGCTACATTAAGAAAGAAACAAAAAGGAAAGGGCAAATCCACTAGCCTTGGCTCTAGTGAGGACATATCTGTGATATTGCATTCAGTTATGGGTACCACATTTTAGAAGGACAGTGATAAACAAAGTGCAACCAGAGGAGGCTGCAATAGAGCAGCCAGGATGGCTTTGAATCGATGCTATACGAGAATACGTTAAAGGAGTTGGGGATGTTGAACCCAAGGAGAAAAGAAGACTTATTCTTTTTTTCCTGCTACTTTTGTTAACGTCTTCATGTAAATCCTCCAGTGCTGGGATCCATATGATTGTTCAAGGTCTCCTTCTAAGCCTTCTCACTAATATGACTCTCAAATAATCTGTTGCCTTTTATACAATATCTGACTCTCCCACCTCCTTTTATGAGCGTGTATTTCCTGGATACCTTGCCTAAGCCATAATTGATAATATATTCTTCATACGGTAATATTTATACATATATGTATATTATGTCTCTCCTTTGCTTTTGGGTCGCATGAAGTAGAGTTATCCATTATTTGATATATTTTGTGTCAATTTTTCCCACTACTCTTTCATTGTTAGTTGTGTGACCTTGGGTAAGTCATTTCCCTTCTCTTCCTGCCCCCAGCTCTCATTTTCATCATCTATTAAATGAAATTATATCGACAAGTTCTGGGAGTCTGTCATAACCTAACAGGACATGCCTGTCTCATATAAATTTTCTTAGAGCTAGAATTGTGCTGGTAAATATTTAACAACTTTCTTACCAGAAAAAAAAGTATGCACGAAGTTAATCTGCATCACTAATATTTTTTCCATCATTTTCTTAAGCCTAGACAATCAACAAAGCAATAAATCAAGACTTATTTTAAGAGTCTGCTAATACAATGTGTAAATGTTCAAACTCGTTATTTAACAATCAGCTTTTTGGGGTCAGATACAGGATGTCTGCAGCACACTACTGCTTAGAGGCAATATTCACTACACAGTTCCTCATTTTAAGTGTAAAATAAAATAAATTCCATCAGCATGTGGGACTGAAAATTCAAACCATCCTAGAATTTCAGATCTAGATATGACCTTCTCATCCAGCTCTCTGAGCCATTTTATAGATAGAGAAACTAAGGCCCAGAGAAGGAAATTATTTACCCAATGTCACATAGCTATTTAATTGCAGAATCAAGGACAAAAACACATATCTCCTGATTCCTAGTTCTGTATTCTTCTGACTTGACAAAATTACCTTTCAGTTCTTTACACTTTCTCTGGAGTTTTCATTCCACAAAACTACTCACTCGATTTGGCAAGGCAGTTGAGCATTTCATTCAATTTACATTAAAGGTCTGGTTTTAATTGTGTAATATTCCCATTAATAATGTCTATTTAAGTCTTCTGTTCAAATTCCCCAATGCTAAAATGTCTTTGAAACTTAAAACAAATGCAAATAACAAAAGGAGAGTGGGCAGGAAAGGGGGAAAAAAGTTAGCTTTTTTGTGTGGCTTGGGATGAAAAAAAATTGCCTTGGTATGCTAATGTTTAGGCTATTAAAATGAATAAAGATAAAAAAATTCAAACTGACAATGTTGGGTTATACTCATGGGCCACACGATTCTGCTCAGAGGCAATATGCTCCCACCACCTCAACTGGCACAGATGAATCAAAGACCCAAGAGGTTCTGCTGTCTTTAACTCTATAGTGAAGGAGGAAGGAAGAAACAAGATTTGTCCAGTTGTTTCAGTAATGTCCAAATCTTCATCATCCCACTTCATGTTTTCTTGACAGAGACACTCCAGTGGGTTCCCATTTACTTCTCTAGCACTTTTGACAAATGAGGAAAGTGAGGCAAACAGGGTTAAAAGACTTGCCCCAGGTTACACAGCCCGTGTCTCAGGCTGGATTTGAACTTAGATCTTCCTGACTCCAGACCCCACTCTCTAACTACCATGCCACCTAGGAGCATCTAATCAATCAATAGGATTTATTAAGCACCTATTATAAGTCAGGTTTTGTTCTAGGTTCTAAGGAAATCAGGACAAAAAAGAAATTTTCTCTGCTCTCAATAGGCTTACATGCGCAAATACAAGCAGACACAAAGGATGTATAAAGTGAATGCAAGTTAATTTCAGGAAAGAGGAAGCTACTACCTCCAAATCTGACTGTTTAAAGGGCTCTGTGGTTTTTATTGGTGTTGGTGTGGTTAATCACTCTATTGAGTCAGATTTTAACCCTTCTATGTTTCAGTACATATGCACATGTATCTATTTCTATCTATCTATCTATCTATCTATCTATCTATCTATCTAATTACCTATCTAATCAATATACGTATATATATATATATAGTGGCTAGGGGAAGGGAAGGTCCAGGAAAAAGAGGGTGTCACATCAGGTCACATCAAGAAGTCAGTAGCCCCTTATTTTCCCTGATGAAACACAATTCCTTAGCACCTTGCTGCTACTGAAAATCAACTAGTGGTGATGATTCCCAACCAAAGGACTATGGTGCTTCCCTTACAAGAGGTGTAAGACTTTCATTTGTAAAGCTACACTCTGGCCAGCTCAAACCAGTCTAGTCTAATCCTAGCCTGTGCAAGTACAAGGGCTGAGCTCTCTTCCCCAAGGCTATTCAGGGGATTCAAGGCCAGGAAAAATAATAAAAGAGAGGGAGGGAGATGTTAATCTATATTCCCAAAACCAAGCCAAGGGAGGTTGAATAAGGACAATTTCTTCTCCTGCTTATTAAGGGGCCTGGGTAACAGGCCTAATCATATGAAGTGGCTGCCTATTTAAGTGGTTAAGATATCTGCTTATCAACCTAAAGCCCAAGTCTGCCCAGAATTCTAAGCATGCTCAGCCTCCTTGTGAGTTACCAAAGAATTGAAATTTATGAGACTGAGAAATGGATAGGACAGACAGAGATAGGTGATAAATAGATTATATAAATGGGGGGAGGAGAGAGAAAGAGAGAGAGAGAGAGAGAGAGAGAGAGAGAGAGAGAGAGAGAGAGAGACAGAGAGAGAGAGACAGAGAGAGAGAGACAGAGAGAGAGAGAAAAATAGAGTTTTTAAATTTGCTAAAGAGAGGACTGTGACTTGTAGGAGATTCAGATTGAGCTTTGTCCTCTGCTAAACTGAGAGATTATCACACTCCCAGCTCAATCTAATTCATATAACTTTCCTTGATTTCTGTTTACTATTTTGCTTAGATGCCTGGGCTTACTTTCTATTCCAATTTTGGAGAAAAAGGCTTTCCTCTGTAAGAGTGATAAAGGAAGTGACTTTTGTTTTGAACCTGGGAAACTCCAGACTATGAGTATTTGAAGAAGGCAGGTAGATGAAATTTTAGACCAAGACTTTTAAATATTTTTCATGATCTTAAGTGGTTTTTTATGTTAATCTTCCAGACAGCTTTTATTTATTTGTTTATGTATTTTATTTTTAATTTATGGAATAAATCAAGCATTTCTGAAGTATAGGATAATTTAAAAAATGATTGCACATGAACCTGCAAATCTATTTTGTACTTCTTATTTCTTTTAAATATATAATAACATTATCATGTAAATTTCTTTTTCTCCTTTTTTTCCTTTTTTTCCCACCCCACCTTAGAGACAGCCACCATTAGACACAAATATGTATGTACATATATAATTATTCTATTCATACTTCTATTTATCAGTTCTTTCTCTGGAAGTAGATAGTGTCTTCCTTTATAGGTGCTTTGTAGTTAATTTGGGTATTTATAATAGTCAAAATAACTTATTTACTCAAAATCATTCTTAAAACAATATTGCTGTTACTGTATGCAGTGTTCTCTTGCTTATACTCATTTCACTCTTCTTTATTTCATGCAAGTCTATCCATGTTTTCCTAAGATCATTGAGCTCACCATTTCCAAGACTTCTTTCAGGGCTTAGAGAAAATAGCTCTCATAGTGCTTCTGTGATCTATCCAGTATTCCCCCTAACCCTCTGCCTAGTTTTCTAACACAGCCCTGAGCTCTTCTTTCACCAGAGGCAGGCCAGAGCTCAGGGGAAAGAAATAGACATACATACATAAGCATATGTAAGATTTTCAAAAGTTTTAGATAAAAATATATATTCATGTATATACAGCTATTTACGTATAAGAATACATGTGTGTATATACGTGTATACTTGTATACATGTATATATTATATACCACATATGCAACTTGTGAGCTGCAATTATGCATTTAGACAACCCAAGAAAACATATATATTATAGTAGAAATGAATCTTGATTTGCAAATCAAATTCGATCAACTTTTTATCAATGGGATGACAAATATCCTGGAACAAGAAGCTTTGTTGTCAGAGTTGATTTTTTTCAAGGTACTTTCACACCTCGCTAAGGAGCTGGTAGAGGAATTCAGGCAGGTTTGCTTCTCAGATGCCTAACTGGACAATGGTTTACATTAGTCTCCACCCATCACTCCCTTCTCCGCCTGGAACCATTTTGCAATTCTTACAAGGGATGGCTTTTTACTTGAGGTGAGGGGGGTGGGTTAGTGGGTGGTAAAAAACATGAAAAAAGAACACCAATAAATTATTTTTTAAATTCACAGGTGATAAAAAATGCAGATGACACATTTTATTTCTATCTTGTTATACTTAATATATAGTATGTGTATATATATGTACATGTATATACACATATATTTGTATTTATTTCACTTATATTTATATTTCTTTAAAAACATAGATGCATGTTTTTCATGATTTTATATGTATAATCAATATCAAATTGCTTGCTTTCTCAAGGAGAGGAGAGGTGTGAGAAGAAGTGAATGAATTTGGAATTCAAAAATTTTTAAATGATTGTTATTTTTTGCATGTAATTGAGAAATATTTAATGAAATAAGTAAAACATTTTAAAATGTATATTAAAGAATTTTCTTATGTAATTGTCTTTCTTTTCATCACATCTCAATATGTTTATTGATAGTCTCTTAGTTCACAATAAAAAAGAAATATTAAAGAATAAAGAACACTAGACATAGAGTCAAGATAAGTTTGAACAAATCATTCCACTTCTCAGAGTGTCAGTTTCTCTGTCTGTCAAGGAATGAAAATAATATTTGTATTCCCTACCTCACAGAATAGCTATAGAGAAAAGCATTTTTACAAATTATAAAATGTTATTGAAAAAAGCACTATTATGATTGGTGTTGGAAAGGTCCCTGTAGGTCATCTAATCTAAGCCTTGAATTTTATAAACGTAAAAACTGAGGGTCAGAGAGGTTGACTCTTAGACTTATTTAATGGGATTCCTTTCATACGCAGCTAGGTTATGCAATGGGTAAAGTGCTGGGCCTGGATTCAGGCAGACTCATCTTCCTTAGTTTTAATCTGGCCTCAAATACTTTACTAACAGTATTAATCTGGAAAAGTTACTTAATCCTGTTTGCTTCAGTTTCTTCATCATAAAACAACTTGGAGAAAGAAATGGCAAACTACTCCATTAACTTTGCCAAGAAAAACCCAAAAGGGGTCATGAAGAATCAGACGCAACTGAAAAAAACTGAACAACAACATTTTATATACTCTATATGGTTCCAGCCAACCTGGTGTCCTTATTATTCCCCAAAATCAGCATTCTGTCTCTTGCCTCTTTCCCTTTGTAACCTCTGTCCCTTACGCCTGGAATGTTTTCTCTCTTCACTTCCACCCCTTAGAATCCTTAGCTTCTTTCAAGTTTTAATTCAGAAACCGCATTATTTGAATCACTTTCCTGAACTCCCTAAAAGTTAATATTCTTTTCCTATTCAACATATATTAGAAATATTTCTCTGCATTATCTGTCTTTCATGATTCACTTTTTCTTATATTTCAACGTATACAGGAAGTACTTATCTACATTAACTATGTATTCAAATGTTGGTTCCCCTCCAGCAAAATGAACGCTCCTTGAGAGCACAGGATACCTTAATACATGTTTTGTTGAAATGAATTAGATTCATTTAACAGATCTAATACTCTTCCCATGTTCTTCCTTTCCTCTCAAATACCATATGAGTGAAGAAATAGATACCTGAACCATTTTTCATTAAAATGTTGGTGTTTATCTTATCAAAGAGAGCTTATTTGGAGATCAAAGGAACAGGAAAACAGATCATACCTTACCTAGCAAACTATCATAATAAGATGGATGGCACTGCTTTAATGAAAACCTCCCACAATTTCATTATCAGAAAGCACTGAGGAAATGATTGCAAATACATTAAAAAATTAAAATGCTCAAATGTTAAGATCCTATACAATATTACAAATGGCAAACTATAGGAGTCAACAATAACAGAACAAAAACAAAGACAAAATCCTAATGCTGTCAGCAGTGCCAGTCCCAAAAGAACCACTAAAACCAGTGGTTGCCACAAAGCAGGAGATGCCTCCTCCCATCAACACTACGAAGTGGACAACAGCAATTTTCCACACAGCACAAAATGGACTGGAGACCCTCTAGTCAACAGAGAGAGAAATGATTTGCCATAAATCCTGGAAAATTCTCTTCCTTCCAAATGTAATAAACATGCACAGTTTTAGTGAGGGGAGAGACATAAAAGAACATTTATTCCAGTTCCTCAGTTAATGCAAGAACTCTCTGTACTCTCTTCAGGAAAACTCGTGGTGATAGGCAGTTTCATTTCTCTCATACTTACAACAATGAGATTACTTTTGTTCATTCCCTACTCTTCATTTTCATATTCCATTAGGTTACCAAGTCATCATCAAACACTGTTTAAGCTCCTACAATGTGTAAGGTTCTTGAATATAAAGACAAAAATGAAAAAAACAGTCTCTCCTCTCCAGGAGCTTACAATCTGCTAGAAGGATATAATTTATACTTAGACAAAACTGAGTTCACATAGAGTGAAGAATTTTGATTATTTTGCTCCAGGACACCAACATTTGAGGAAAGGAATATGCTTTCTCTATGAGAAGGTCTGCTTCTTCCTCTGTAAGGTCTATTTATTATTCATGGTGACTGTTATCTTGGTGGAAAGTGCTGCCCTCACACTAGCAGTCAGTCTTCTGCTGGCTTATGATATCATACGGAACAGACACCACCCCAAATGTCCCTTGCATAGTATCAATCTTACATTCGCAAAATTTGAGCCTCTGTGTGCCAAAGACCTCATACTTCCGCTAAGCTGGCATTCACTACCTTCTACCACCACAGAGGCTGGGGCTGAACTATTCCCCCCCACATGGGAATAAATAGTGAAAATCTCCTCTTGTTTTACCCCCAATTTTTAAAAAAAAACCTTTCTAGCTGAGGCTTTATGAGTAGATAAGTATAATACAAGGGAACTATAGGAGAAAAAGTAGTTAAAGCCAGGAGAATCAGGAGATGCTTCACAAAAAGGTGGTACTTACTCTATGATGTAAGGCTTGAAAAACCATAAGAATAATTAAAGGCATGGTTAGTTGGTGTGTTAGGGGTTGTTCTTTGTTCCTGAAAAGGACTGAAATAATATCACTGTTGGAGTCAAGGTATAGTGCATGGACTGTGGCTAATCAGACCAATCAGAAGGTGCCAACACAGGTTGGGCAAGAATAATCCACATGAGAGGTGGAGCCAAGATGATAGAGAGAAGACAAGAAGTTGCCTGAGCTCTCCCCAATTTCCCTCAAAAACAATATTAAATCAAGACTATAAATAGATTCTGGAACAACAAAACCTACAAAAAGATGGAGTGAAACAATTTTCAAGCTTAACACAACTTAGAAAGACTTCAGGGAAAGTCTGTCTCACTTAGGTAAAATAGGGAATGCAGCCTAGTACAGACAGTGCTTGGGCAAGCCAAGGTGAGACTGTAAGCCACAGCACAGATCAGCAATGAAGGTCCTTCCATTCTGGCTCAGCAGGCCAGTGTCGCTGTAGGCCAAGAATGAGGCCTCCAGCCCCATCATAGAAAGCCAGTTGTCAGCCCTGGAATCCAGGCACAAAAGGTACAAGTAGATCTGACCATCCCAGTGCAGTGAGCAAGCTGTATGCACCTGAGGCCATGCAGTGGAAAGCCAGTGGCCAGGCCCATGGCCCCCAAGAAAAGAGGCTAGGGACAGTGTCCTCTGTGCCCCAGAAGCAGAGCTCAACTTTTAAAAATTAGCAAAGCAAACAAAAAAAAAGAACCCTGACTATAGAAAGCTACTATGGCAATAGGGAAGATCAAAACACAAATTCAGAAGAGAACAGCAATATCAAAATGCCTACATGTGAAGCCTTAAAGAAGAATGTGAATTGGTCTCAAGTTCAAAAAGTCCTCTTAGAAGAGCAAAAAGAAGGATTTTTAAAAATCAAGTAAGAAAATAGAAGAAAAATTGGGGAAAGAAATGAAAGCTATGGAGGAGAATTATGAAAAAAAGAGTGAACTGCTTGGAAAAGGAAGCAAGAAAGTAACTGAAGGAAACAACTCCTTAAAATATAGAATTAGCCAAATTGGAAAAAAAATAATTAAAGAAAACAACTCCTTTAAAAGTAGAATTGACTAAATTGAAAAGGAGGTACAAAACTGAAGAAAATAATTCCTTAAAAATTAGAACTGGGCATGTGGAAGCTAACGAATCTATGAGACATCAAGAATTAGTCAAACAAAATAAAAAGAAAGAAAAAAATAGGAGAAAATGTAGTACATCTCATTGGAAAAACAATTGACATGGAAAATAGATCCAGGAGAGATAATTTAAGAATTATTGGACTACCTGAAAGCCGTGATAAAAAAAAAAAAAACATTAACAAAACCTCATCAGGATCTTTCAAGAACTTATAAAGGAAAACTCACCTGCTATCCTAGAACCAGAAGGGGAAAATAGTCATTGAAAGAACCCACTGATCACCTCCTGAAAAAGATTCCAAAATGAAAACTCTAAGGAATATTGTAGCCAAATTCCAGAATTACCAGATCAAGGAGAAAATAATGCAAGCAACAAGAAAGAAACAATCTAAACATTCAGGACCCACAGTCAGGATTACACAGGAGTCAGCAGCTTCTACATTAAAGGAACAGAGGACTTAGAATATGATATTCTAGAAGGAAAAGGTGCTTTCATTACAGCCAAGAATCAACTACTCAGCAAAACTGAGCATAAATCTTCCAGGGGGAAGACAGACACTCAGTAAAATAGGGGACTTTCAAACTTTCCTTGTGAAAAGACCAGAGCTGAACAGAAATTTTAGTCTTCACATGAAAGACTCAAGAGAAGCATAAAAAGGTAAACTGAAAAGAAAAAAAAAACATGTTATTCAATAAGATTAAACAGTTTACATTCCTACATGGGAAGATGATACTTGTAACTCTTGAGAACTGTATCTCTATTAGGACAGTTAGAAGGACTATACATAAACAGAGAATGTGGGTATAAGTTGGCTTTGATGTGATGACATTAAAAAAATAAGTGATGAAAAGAAGGATTGTACTAGGAGAAGAGGAAAGGGAGAGACAGAATAAGGTAAAATACATGACACAAAAAGGCACAAAGACATATTACAGTAGAGGGAAAGAAGGGAGGGGGTGAGCACCGTTTGAAACTTACTCTTATTAGAATTGGCTCAAAGAGGGGAAAAACGTGCACACTCAGTTGGGTATAGAAATTTTTCTTACCCTATAGAGAAATAGAAGGTAAAAGGGAAAGGGGGGAATGATGCAAAGAAGGACATAAGAAGGAGGGAAAAGGGGATTAAAATCTGGTGCTGAAAGAAGGGAGGGCAGACGAAGGGTGGTGGTAGTCAGAAGCAAAACGCTGGTGAGGAGGGACAGGGTGAAAGGAGAAAAGTATAAACAGGGGGTAAATAAAATGCAGGGAAATACAGTTAGTAATCATAACTATGGATAGGAATAGGATGAACTCTCCCATAAAATGGAAATGGATAGCAGGAGTGGATTACAAAAACCAGAACTCTATGATGTTGTTTACAAGAAACACATTTGAAGCAGAGAGCTACAAACAAAGTAAAAGTAAAAGACTGGAGCAGAAAATATTATGCTTTAGCTGAAGCAAAAAAAAAAAAAAAAAAAAAAAGCAAAGGTAGCAATCCTGATAACAGACAAAGCAAAAGCAAAAAAATAGATCCAATTGAAAGAGATAAGGAAGGAAACTACATCTTGCTAAAAGGTACCATAAACATTCAAGTAATATCAATACTAAACATATATGCACCAAGTGATATAACATCCAAATTCTAAGAGAAGTCAGTGAGTTACAGGAAGAAATAGACAGCAAAAATATACTAGTGAGGGAACTCAACCTACCTTCTCAGAACTACATAAATCTAACCACAAAATAAAAGAAGACAGAAGTTAAGGAGGTAAATAGAATTTTAGAAAAGTTAGATATGATAGGCCTCTGGAGAAAACTGAATGGGGATGGAAAGGAATATACATTTTTGCAGTGGTACATGGCACCTACACAAAAATTGACCATGTATTTGGGCATAAAACCTCAAAATCTAATGCAGAAAAGCAGAAATATTAAAAGCATCCTTTTCAGATCATGGTGCAATAAAAATTATGCATAATAAAGGGCCATGGAAAGATACACCAAAAATTAATTGGAAACTAAACAATCTAATCCTAAAGAATGAATGGGATGGAGAACAAGTCATAGAAACAATCAATAATTTCACCAAAGAGAACAATAATAATGAGATAACATGCCAAAATTTATAGGATGCAGCCAAAGCAGTTTTTAGGTGAAATTTTATATCTCTAAATGCTTATGTGAATAAAACAGAGAAAGATTAGACCAGTGAATTCAGCATGCAATTAAAAAAGCTAGAAACAGAACAAATTAAAAATCCTCAACTTAATACCAAATTAGAAATTCTGAAAAATAAAGGAGAGATTAATAAAATGGAAATTAAGAAAACTATTGAACTAGCAAATAAAACTAAGAGCTAGTTTTATGGAAAAAAACAATAAAATAGATAAACTTTTGGTTAATTTGATTTAAAGAAAGGAAGAAGACAAGTTAATTACCAGCATCGAAAATGAAAAGGGTGAATTCATCACCAAGGAAGAAGAAATTAAAACAATAATAAGGAGCTATTTTGCCCAACTGTATGTCAACAAATCTGAGAATCCAAATGAAATGGATGAATATTTACAAAAAGTATTAATTGCCCAGATTAACAGAAGAGGAAATAAAATACTTAAATAAGCTCATTACATAAAAAAAGAGATTGAACAAGCCATCAATCAACTCCCTAAGAAAAAATATCCAGGGCCAGATGTACTTGCAAAGTGAATTCTACTAAATGTTTAGAGAACAATTAATTTTAATACTATACAAAATATTTGGGAAAATAGGTGGAGTTCTGCCAAATTCTTTTGACACAAATATGGTGCTGATACCTTAAACCAAGAAGAGGCAAAACAGAGAAAGAAAATTATAGACCAATTTCCCTAAGGAATACAGATGAAAAAATTTCAAATAATATACTAGCAAAAAGATTTTTCTCTAGGATAATATACTATTACCAGTTAGGATCTATACCAGGAATGCAGGGCTGGTTCAATATGAGGAAAACTATCAGCATAATTGACCACATCAATAATAAAACTAATAGAAACCATATAATTCTCTCAATAGATGCAGAAAAAACTTTTTACAAAATACAGTACCCACTTCTATTAAACACACTAGAGAGCATAGGAATAAATGGAGTTTTCCTTAAAATGATAAGCAGTATCTATTGAAAACCAGCAGCAAACATTGTATGTAATGGGGATAAGCTAAAAGCATTCCCAATAAGATCAGGGGTGAAACAAGGATGCCCATTTTCATCACTATTATTCAATATCATACTAGGAATTTTAGCTTTAGCAATAAAAGGCAGGGGGGGGAGCAATTGAAAGAATTAGAATAAGCAAAGAAGAAACAAAACTTTCACTCTTTGCAGATGATATGATGGTGTATTTAAAGAATCCTAGAAAATCAACTAAAATACTACTTTAAAACATTTAACAATTTTAGCAAAGTGCAAGATATTAAATCAACCTATATATAAATCATCAGTATTTCTATATATTGACAACAAAGCCCAACAGCAAGTGATAGGAAGAGAAATCCCATTTAAAATAACTGTAGATAAAATATAACATTTGGAAGTCTACCTGACAAGATGAACTCAGGAACTATGTGAACACAATTATAAAATATTAAAAAAAAGTCAGATTGAAACAATTATAAAAAATTTCAATTGTTAATGGGTAGGCCAAGCTAAGATAATAAAAACAAAAATTCTACCTAAATTAATTTACTTAATCAATGCCATATGAATCAAACTTATAAAAATTGGTGTATAGAGCTAGAAAAAAAATAATAAAATTCATGTGGAAAGACAAAACTTCAAGAATATCAAGGGAATTAATGGGAAAAAAAATTAAAGCAGGGTGGAATAACTCTACCAGCTCTAAAATTATAAATCCTCAAAATTATTTTCAGTGGAATAGGTTAGGTACACAATATAGAGTAGTAAATTACTATAGTAATCTATTGGTTGATAGTCCCAAAGACTCTAGCTTCTGGGATAAGAAACACTATTTGATAAAACTGCTAAGAACATTGGAAAGCAGCATGGCAGAAGCTAGGCAAAGACCAACATCTCACATTCTATAACAAGATAAGGTCAAAATAAGTACATGATTTAAGCATAAAGGGTGATAGGAAAAGCAAATCAGGAAAGCGAGGAATAGTTTACCTGTCAGATCTATAGAGAAGAGAAGAATTTATGACCGATCAAGAGATAGAGAACATTATAAATGCAAAAATGGATAATTTTGATTACATTAAATTAAAAGGTTTTTGCACAAACAAAACCAAGGCAACTAAGATTAGAAGGAAAGCAGACAGATGGAAAACAACTTTAAGAGCCAGTTTTTCTGATAAAGGCCTCATTTTTAAAATATATAGAGAAGTGAATCAAATTTACAAGAATACAAGTCATTCCCCAATTGATAATTGGTCAAAGGATAGGAACGAGCAGTTTTCAGAGGAAGAAATTAAAGCTATCTATAGTCATACGAAAAAAAAATGCTCTCAGGGCAGCTAGGTGGCACAGTGAGTAGAGCACTGGCCCTGGAGTCAGGAGGACCTGAGTTCAAGTCTGGCCTCAGACACTTGACACACTTACTAGCTGTGTGACCCTGGGCAAGTCACTTAACCTCAATTGCCCTGCCCTCCCCCTCCAAAAAAAAAACAAAAAAAAGATATGCTCTCAATCACTATTGATTAGAGAAATGCAAATCAAAATAAGTCTGAGGTACCACATCACACCTATCAGATTGGCTAATAAGACAGAAAAGGACAATGATAAGTGTTGGAGCAGATGTGGGGAAATTGGAACACTAATGCATTATTGGTGGAGAAGGGAATAGATCCAACCATTTTGGAGAGCAATTTTGAACTATGCCCAAAGGGCTATAAAAGTACTAGGTCTGTATCCCAAAGAGATCATGATCAAGTGGAAAAGGACCTAGAAGGTACAAAAATATTTATAGCAGCTTTTTTTGTGGTGGCCAAGAACTGGAAATTGAGGGGCTGCCCATCCATTGGGGCTTAGCTGAACAAGTTGTGGTGTATGAATGTAATGGAATACTATCGTACTATAAGAAGTGATAAGCAGGCATATTTCAGGAAAACCTGAAGACTTACATGAACTAATGATGAGTTAAGTGAGTAGAACCAGGAGAATATTGGACACAGTAATAGCGACATTGTGTGATGATCAACTATGATAGACAGCTCTCCTCAGCAATTCAATGATCTAAGACAATTACAAAAATCTTAGTGGAGGAAGACTATTTAGAGCAGGGAAGGGCTGTTTGTCCAAGATAAAGCATGGATTCAATTACGTTCACCTTCACAGTATTGTTCCTGAGGCTGTTCTAGGGTCTGAAGACTAAGGGAAAGGCTCCAGAACCTTTTGTCTTGTCTGTTTTGTACCCATTTGACCAAGAAGTGGCGTTAATATCAAAGTACAGTACTTAGTTTCTTGAAGCACTTGAAGTTTCAAGGACAGTTTCAATGGAAGGAAAAATTAGACAGGAATGTTTGGGGGGAGGGTTAGAATATTGTTTCTACCAATCCCTTCAATCTGTCCCAAATATCTGTGTGAGAATTCTCACATATAGATCTGATCATGTTGCTGCTGGGTTCAAATATTCAATAGTTTCTGATTACTCCTAAAGCAAAGTTCAAAATCCTTTATCGACTTTCAAAGCCCTCCTAAATCTGGTACTAGCAACAATTTCAATTTTATTTCTTGTTGATTTGCTCAATGCACTCTGAACTACTTTCTGTCCACTGAAAATGCATTGGACTTTCTCCTTACTGTTCTCTGTGTCTAGGATGTCCTCCCCCCATTGTTCTTCTATTTCATCCATATCCATTCTATAAAGTCCAACTTAAATTTCAACTCTTATCATCATCACCATCAGTAATTTATTCAGTCAGTTATGACCTTCTCTCCAACATTAACATATCTGTATTCTCCCCCCACTCCTTGCAGCCCTCCCCAGGCTGTAAGCTCTATGAGTCCAAGGACCATGCATTATTCAAACTTTGTATCTTCTCTATTGTCTGGTCTAACACAATACTATGCACATATCATAAACCTGATAAGCATTCTTTGAATGTTTAAAGGTAAAGTTGTCATTTTGTTTTGCAGTTATGTTCAAGGCCTACAATTACATTTATATGGAGAACTCATAATATGGAAATTTCATCCTTCCACTGATGCTAACCTACATATAACTTATAGTTATAAAGAGTTGCTTGGATAGCTGAGAATTTAAGAAACTTGAGCATGGTCATATAGTTGGTATGTGTCAGAGGCTGGTTGGAATCCAGGTGTACCTGGCTCTAAGACAGGCAGCTAGGTGGCATTGTGAATAGAGTGCCACACTTAGTAACTGTGTGACCTTGGGCAAGTCACCTAACCTCTATTTGCTTCAGTTTCCTCATGTGTACAAGAAATGATAATAGCACCTATGTTGCCATTATTAATAATAATAATAATAGACATTATTATTATTATCATCACTATTATACTGATGGAGTGATGGGACTTAAAAGGAAAAGACCATATCTTTCAAAGTAACCCAGTCCCAGAATTTTCCCATACATTTCAGCAGCACAGATCACAGGCACCTCTGCCCAAGGCAACTGGCCCCTCTCCCCAAAGCAACTGGTCTACCTCACCCACCTGGATCATCTAATTAGCTTATTTGACATTCCTTTCACTGGTGCACCTGGCTACCCTAGACTACTTACCTCTCCTTAATCCCATCCAGATTCTTTCACTGTCCTTTTGCATATAAGCATAAGTCTCACCCCCATTAAGTCTCTTCTACTGGAGTTACTATAAGCCTTGCTGTTTGACGAAAAGAAAGTGTGAGTGAGTGAATTCATTCCAGGTGGACACAGCCCTATACCTTGACATTTTCGGGTTTCCAGAAACCCCAAACCACACCAACACCACACTTCATCTCAAAAGCATCAATGAAATTTTGAGTTCCAGAAGCTAGATAAAGTACATATTGGATAGTATTGGAACAACTGATAGGAATGTCTTCACTCCACCAAGGTAATTTTCCTGATTAGTCTCTATACAGAAAGAGGAGAAAATCTCTCTTAAATAATGATCCTAATTTTTTTTTTTAGTCCTAAGAGAGCCTCCTCCCACAAATTACTCAGAATGTGGAAATTTCTAAAACCAATTCTTAAAATGAATAAAATTTTCCAGTTCACATTAAGTTAAGGGAAAATCCATTAAGGAAAAGAAAGAGAAGAATATGCAAACAATTGTTTAGGAGAGTTTGACTTGAATTTCTGACAAAAATTCTAGAATACAAAACTAAAGGGATGATTTATAACCATTTAATAATGAAACAGTGATCATTAAGTAACAATATTCCTTCATTAATAATGGGTCAAAATTGATTAATCTCATTTCCTTTTTTAAATAGAATAACTAAGTTAATATATCAGGAAAATGTTGTGAAAATACTATACCTAGATTTTAGAAAAAAAAAATTTTTTAACAATTTCTAATGCTATACTTTTAAATAAGATGCAGCTATATAGGCTGGCTACCAGTCCATTTCTTTGAATTCAGTACCTGGTTAAATGATTAGAACCAAAGAAACATAATTTCTGGGTTGCCATCAAGTTGGAGGGATGTTTCCACTGGAGAACCCCAGGGCCTTTGCCCCTGTGCTCTTCAACATTTTTTAGAAGTGATAGCTATGAAACCCTAAATATCATATAATAATTTTCATTAAATTTGCAGATCACACAAAGCTGGAAGGAATAAATGGCATGCCAGATGACAATGCCAAGTTCTAAAAACATCTCAACAAGCTATAATGATGGGCTCAGTTTAATAAAATTGTATTCAGTAGGAATAAATCTCAGATTCTACACATGGATTCACAAAATTCATATACCAACAACAGAATGGTGAAAACGTGGTTGGAAAATAGGTTACATGAAAACAAGATTGAGTGGTTTTAGTGCACCAGATAATTAATATAAGTCAACAGTAGAATACCACTTCCAAAAAAATCTAACTCAGTCATAGTATATACTTAGGAGAGTGTCCATTACACTAGTTCTGTCCAGAATAAAGGTGCCTTGATCAGGAAAATGGAGGGTATTACAAACCAATGTGTGTAGTCCATTTTCAGAAGGACACTGGAAAGTTAGTGCATATCAGTAATAGAGTGGCCAGGACCACTCTGGAGATCATTTCCTACAATGCATTGTTTGAAGATACCATGGATATTTAGTCTAAGGAGGTCTTAAGGAAAATAAATAATTAGTAGCTGGAAAAGAGATTCAACTTGTCTTGCTTGCTAAGTAAAACTAAGGTCAATGAAGAAGTTTCAGGGAGAAAGATTCAGGTCCACGTAAATAACAATAACAACACAAAACAAAAACCATTCCTACAAATTAGAGCTATTCAACAGTGGAATAGTCTACATCTGGAGATAGCAACTTGCCTTTCTCTGGAGGTCTTCAATAGGTCTTTAAATGACCATTTATTGGGGATGTTATTCAGGGGATTTTGGTTCAGGGAAAAGTTGAGCTAGATGACCTCTGCTGTTCCAACAACTGCTGATTTAGCTGGGGATTTATTGGGAAGAGAGAGTGAATGACATTGTATGGGTTAAACCAGTGTACTGACCTATTAGAAATTCAGTCCCAGTGTCAGAGAAGAAATTTTCTTATTCCTTTCTCAAGCCATATCATATCCTATAGCTACTCCTGGGAACTGAACAAACTAAGAACAACCCAACAAAATGGAAAATTATAATGATGTGATAATTCATTTTATTCATTCACAAATATTCCTTCCTTTGACACACATTTGTTAAGTACCTACCATACGTAGAATGCTTGGATAAGTGCTTGGAAAATTTAAAAAAAATTAGATTTAATTCAATTTGACAATCATTTGTTAAGCATATATTTTGTATTAGCATTTTACTATGTATGGGGATATGAAGATAGAACTAAACAGTCTCTGTCCTCAAGAAGATTATATTGCATTGGGAGGAGCAACATGTACACATATGAGTTCCTGAGTTCATGGAACATACAGTGCAGTGACCAGAAACATGTTGTAGTATAAGTGCCTTAAAAATCTTCACAATGAGCCTAGCTCTGCTTAGCTAACCAAAGCTAATGAGGCTCTCTCTTATCTCACTACAAGTACAAATAAGAGAACCCCAGGGGCATGGTGGTAGGGGAATCATAGAATCTTAAAACTATGGTTTGGTAGGGAAATGGTTGTAATATCAATTTAGATTTGAAGATCTTTCCCACCCATTAATAGGCCATGTGACCTGCTTAAGTCACAGGAAGCCTAAGTCACATGTGGTGGGAGGAGCTTGCTGAGAGGTAAAGGAAATTGTGCCACAGGAAATACTGAGAGAGCAGTTACAATAGTTAGAGCTGAGAGAGAAAGAGAAGATTGGGATTGCTGTGAGTTTGTTTTTGGGAAGGCCCCAGCAGGGGGTGGATGGTTTTGAGATGGTGAGGCTCCATGCTGTGATATTATGTTTTAAGTTCCTTGCAGTTATGATATATGGTTGTGGGAGTTGTTTGCTTGGTTATAGGATCTGGTTATCTGATGTCTCAATAAATGTTTTACTTTTTCTATCTTCTATATGGAAAGTCTCTCATATTTTGTGATACAGAACTACATAAGCATATTCATGATTATCATCGATGTTGTATTTATTGCCTTGCTGATACAATGGTCTAAAACCTTGAAGATGAGAGAAAAAGTTTTTGGTGTTAGATACCTGATTCCTTTGATTCTGGGGGTATCTGTGATTTCCTTAGTATAAGTCTTTGAATCACAACTCCTTCTATACCTTTGTTACTAGATGGTTCTTCAAGAGTTTCTGTGGTTGAACAATCCCACTGCCTTGCAGGAGGTTACCTGTGACACTCAAATGATAGTGGCACAATCCATCATTAGTGTTATTCTTCAAGCCTTTTCAGCTTGGCAGGAAGCAGCATGGTATAATGGTAAGAGCATTGAAAACAGAAGTTATAGAAGCCTAATTTAAATCCTGGCTCTGACCCTTACTGTCTCTGTGACCTTCAGCAAGTTATTTTGTCATTTCAACTCTCCTGGAATTAGTTTCTGCACCTGTAGGATGAGAGGGTTGGACTAGAGAGATGCTTAAATTCCATTTCATTTCAAGATCTGTGATCCTATTGTTGAGGTCAGGGAACCATATGTTGAGGTATTAGGAGATTAAGGGTGCTAGGGACTCCAAAACGCTGAAACGCCAGGTCCTGCGGGAAAGAATTCTAACCCAAGCCTTCTTAGAGTCAAAGAGAAGAACAAGTTTATTAATGATTCACCATAACAGGCTGAGCATTTGTGATGTTAATGCCAGCAGGCCAGACTGGACCTGGAGCACATTCATGGAGGCAAGATGTACTAAAACATTGTGGGAGGGATGCAGGGGTGGTCAAGCAGGCTGGGGTGACTGGAGGAGGGGTTTAGGAAGGGTCTTAAGGAGGAGTCTAAGGAGCATCTTGATGGGACTGTGGTCCCTAGAGGTCAGACTCCAAGAACCAAGAGAATGGGATTTTGAGGGAAGGAAGGGTGAGAAGTAGCCAGAGGTAATGGGGAGGTAAGAGATTTGGGCCTATTGATAATGGAAGGCTTATGGCCTCTGGCTAGGCCAGATCTGGTGGGAAGATTCAAGGACAGTTCAAGGGAGTTACCAGAGACTGTACCCCATCACTATGAACTTTCAACACTTGAATTCTGTTTGCATGGTTTTCATGTTGAACTACCATGCAGACATAGATTGAATCTAACTTGCCTATGTCATCTAATGGAAATATAAGCCATGGATATTTGAGTGAAAAAAGGAAGGGCTTAGCTTTCCTGGTGGACTGATTCAAATCCAGAGAGGGAAATAAAAATATTCTTAAGCCATTCTATAACTACTGAAATGAATAGCTTTGTGGTATAGGGCCAAAGCAGAAAATGCTGCCCTCATGAATAGGTGTATGCCATAATCACCTGATTGTGGGCCCACAGGGGCTCCAGTGGCATACCTAGAAAACACAGGGGTCACTTTCAAAGTTCTCCCCTGTCTCCTCCCTCATCTCCCTCCCTCCTGCCCCTAGCCTTTTCCATTTAGCTATCCCTTTCCCTTTCCCTGGCTCAATCTGCATACATTATTGGCCTAGGTTCCCTGGGCTACCACCTCAATCTGTAGCAGGTAATAGTACAACCTCACACGTGGCACTGGGACCTGGCTCAGGTTAATGAGGAATCCAACAGCAAATGGCAGACAGAGCTTGATAGAAAACTACCACTGGAAAAATCCTGCCTGAGCCCCCATCCCAACTGCACACAAGGCCTCACATTTGCATAGAATGAGCAAAGCTTTGGCTTGGAGCATTTCTGGCAAGTGCATGGAGGAGATGAACATTTTAGTTACTGTTCTGTGAAAATTTCTAAAGGATGGTTTGATTATGTATTATTAACATTAATTGACTTATATGTGGAATCCAGCCATTCGGTAAAGAGGAGACACATTTTAATCAATTTTGACTGGCTGTTTCCTGCAAGTCAAAGGCAGCTCTGGGGTTTGTCTCAGCTTTAAACCATGAATTCCACTCAATGTGCCTGGGGTAATTCTCATCTGAGGTGAATGTATATTTAAAACTAAGCATCATGTGAGGAATTCTGATTGAATTCCAAAATAAATTGATTTCACCTGAGTGAAATAATAGCCCTGGGTGAGTGAAATAATAACTGGGGATGATCTGAGTTCGAATCTTTGGTCAGAGGTTTATTGGACCTTGATCAAGTTGACTTCCCCCTCTGGACCTCGGTTGCCTTATGAAATCTTGGACTACCTGTTTCCCAGAAGTGTTGTGAGGGTCAAATGAGAAAAGGAAAGGGCAGCATCGATCACACAGAGCACTGACTATGGAGTATGTGGGTTCTAAACACGACTTTGCCTTTTAATAGCTGTGTGACTTTGGGCAAATCACTTAACCTCACTTAGTCTCAATTTTCCCAGTGGTCAGAAAAACCTCTTAGAAGCCTTCTACTTCTATATCTCTGATCCTAGGCTTTTCACATATGTTCAGAACTTTCAGAAAGCAGAGACATACACATAAATGTAATGGAAGCTTTAACAAAGGTTCCTGATATAGTCCTAATTAACAACTCAGACTTGGGAAAGATGTTAACATTTATAAAGGATTTTCTTCCACAAGAATTCTCAAGGGAAGGTCCTGGAATTAGAAATAGTGTTGGACTCGGAGCTAGGAAGACCTGTGTTCAGATCCTGCCCTTGACACTTTAGTTAATGTGTGATCACAGGAAAATCATTTAACCTCACTGACTCTCAGTTTCCTCATCTGAAAATTGGAATAATGATACCTCTAATACCCAACCAACAGCGTTGTCATGATGCTCAAAAGAGATGATATATTGAGGTGCTTTGCAAGATCTAAAGTGCTCTACAGATAACAAAGGCACTGATATGCACAAAGGTGACCATATGTTTCCTAAGCAGCAGGGCCAGGGCTTGAAGCTAGATCTCTTAATTCCAGTTCAGTGTTCTTTTTCTACTACACCAGATATAGTAGAAACCTATAGATCATTGCTCCCCTTTGCCAGGAAGCTTGTCAACATCATCCCAGCCTTTAGTAACTTTTCTTTCCCGCAAGTATCATAGATGTAAAGGTGGAAGAGACATCTGAGATCATCTGGTCCAACTGCTTCATTTTATGGGTGAGAAAACTGAGACCCAGAGCAGACAAACTGTTTGCTCATAGTCACACAGGAGCTAAACATCAGTGCCATGATTTGAGCCTACGTTCTCTGACTCTTGGAAAAAGAAATGGCAAACCACTCCAGCACCTTTGCCGAGAAAACTCCAGATGGGGTCACAAAGAGTTGGAAACAACTTAAAAAATGACTGAAAATGACAACAATCTCAGGGTCTAGAACCAATGCTCTTTCCACTATACCATACCACCTCATGCTTATTGCTTATGCCTATCATATGACACTTTACATAGACTATAATATGATACCATTTGTACTGTTGATTAGCATTTTTTTTGTCTTGACCTCATGAGTATAAGAAGATTCCCTCTACCAATGAAGGTAGGTGACTGTTCTACAATTTACAATCTAAGAGTGTTTGGGGCACCAAAATGTCAAATGACTTGTCCAGCTTTATCCAATATGTGTCAAAGATAATCTGAAATCAGGTCTTCCTGACTCTAAGGTAGACTCTCTATCCATTATACCACACTGTCCCTCTTTTTACCTTCTTAATTTTCCTTAATTATTCTTAATTTTTTTTCAGATGTGTATAGTGTCACTAGCTAGACCCTAGTTCCTATAAGTCTACAGTGGACTATTTAGTAATAGTTGTACCTCAGAGCTGGGGAATTGCTGTCTTATACAGTATCCCTCTACCTTAAAAGGACCATATGTGATATCAAGTAAGTTGAGACTTTCTTACTGTCTTAAAATGACTAATTATTGTGCCTTCAACTGAGCCTTACTAGGTACAAAGTCCCAGGCCCAAGCATCTATCTACTAGGTGCTTAAGCCTATTTGGGTGTGAAGCCCTCGGGGTCCTAAGGGGAGTTGCTAAGACCAGAGCTAATAGTAAGAGCTTAAGTTTTGGTCACTCAGATGACTTTGATGACATCTAAAGAGTATAAAAAAGAGAGAACAGAGCTATTTGTGAGGGCTCTCACTCTTGGTGTTGTGCTGATGTGGAAGCTCTGGGCAGCTGTAGTTAAGAGACCTCCAGCTTGTAAACCCAGACATTTGGACTTTGTTAAACCCTGGTAACTACGCATTGAGATTTGAATCAGACAAGGTCTGTCTGTTGATGTTTGTAATTTTTTTGTATTTGCTCTAAAGTTCAGGGTGCTGGCTTTTTCCCCTGAACTAAGTGAATGATATTTGCATGTTTGATTAAATTGAGATTGTTTACCCCTTAACATTGCTTTCCTTAGTAAAGCAGGTCAAAAGAATCTGTGTTGGCAGCCTTCTGTGTGCTGGTTGTTGTTGGTTTTACACAGCCACAGTAGCTGCTAGCAAGATTGTTACAACACCATAGAGTCAGCAGGTCACAAGAAAAAAGTTTATTGACCATGGTTGCCTAGTTCAGTAGTCTTCTATCCTATATATTATATTCTGCACATTGTCTTGCTCTTGACCTTTTCCTTCTAATTTGTCCAATTTCCCCATTTTCTTATATAAGATTGTTCCCTTCATGGTTTGCTATTTCATGATCAGATACCATGCTAGAACTAATGGTTGGGCCTCCATTTTTTGCCACTCAAAATATTAATAATTTAAGTTATCATTAATAATTAACCATAAATAATTAACATTAATGTTTAATTATTATTGTTAATAAGTTGTCTATTGTGACTCATGGATCCATGTACTGGCAAGCCTTTGTCTTATATCTTCTGCTAATATCTTTGGCCTCTTGCCTGTCCTCTATCTAGATTCATATATCTAGAATGCCTATTTGATTGTCTACTTTTCATTGGGAGGTGGTGGTGTTATCCAGAAGATAGGATGGAGCATTCAATCTTTACTCCATACTTTTCCATGTCCACAGACCATGAAGGGTCCAGCAGCAGCTCTGTTTACCCTGCATCAGCAGTTACCAGACTTATAGGCCCCAGTCACCTGGCTACAACAACCTGCCAGGGCAGCTATGGAGACGATGGTTCTCTGAAACAAGATATCAGAGTTGTCAGCCTACAAGAGGAATACAATAGGTATTTCAAGTGAAAATAGAATTTAAAAGGAAAAGGCTCTAGGTGATAATTCTTTGTTTCCTCCATAGTACCTGACACATTGCCACTCATTGAATGCTTTCCGCATGATATGATAAATGAATTATTTCTTGTTAATTCTTCAACTATTACCTAAAGAAATGAGGTCAGCCACTGCCTCCATTTTATTGCTGCAAAGCTATAATATCCTAGATAATTAAAACTGGAAAGGGCCTTGGAGATCATATGGTTCAACTCTCTTATTTGACAGATGAAGAAAGAGGTGAAGTGAGGTACCCAAAGGTGTCAAGTAAGTCTGAGATAAAGCCAGAGCTAGAGTGGGTATTACCTGATATCTAGGCCAGGGTTTTGTGTTTTTTTTTTTTTCCTGCACTATATTAAATAAATTGTTCCTAAATGTTAGGCACACTGAGACACTGTTAATGGAGCTATGAATGTATTCAGCTATTCTGGAAAGCAATTGTAAATTATAGGAATTATACTAGAAAAGTAAAAACTGTAAATTCCCTTTAAAGCAGTGATATTAATATTAGAAATATACTCCAAGGTTAAAGGAAAATGGAAAGGCCCCATATATTCAACTGTGCACACATACATACACAGACAGACAAACATGACAGCAATTTCTGTGATAGTAAAGACTTAGAAAGAAAATAGGTAATCATTGATTGAGAATAACTGAGGGAGTCCCTACCCTCCAATCTGTATTTATCTCTGTCTCTGCGCCATTCTGCATCCTGCCTTTCTGTCTGTCTGTCTGTCTGTCTCTGTTTCTCCCTCTCCCTCTCCCTCTCCCTCTCCCTCTCCCTCTCTCTCTCTCTCTCACCCTTTTTCTCATGCTTCTCTTCATTCTTTGCTTTTTTCTTCTAAGTTTTCTGAACATAAAATATCAGATCTGGAAGGGTACATAGCATTAATCCAATTTCACCCCCTACCCAATATCTGAATACTTTCTGTGCACTATATTGTTTACTGAGCGTGTGTATACATGTGTCTCTTGGTTTGGAGGAGTTAAGGAGAGAGATGAAAGAATGATGGGAGAAGAGGGTGGGTACTTGCAACCACAACCTTCCAGTTCTACATTAACATTCTGGCTACTGCTGACAAATGTGATTCCCAATGGCCTGAAATTAGACCTGACTTTGTTGTTTGCTTCTGTGCTTGTTTGGCAGCAGCACTGATGCTGAAGATGATGATATCACAGACTAAAAGACACATGGAGCTGGCACCCTAGGCCAACGCAAAGGAGAGAAGGCAAATCATATGGTGCCTTTCAATGTGCAAACACAGGCTAGCTCCTTTGCTTGCTCATTCAACCCACACGCTCTTACATGCACACATACACAAAGAAAGAGAGACAACAGTAATACCTTATGCCAATAAATGTTGCTTAGCATTATTGATAATAAAAATACATATTTTCTAGTTTCCAATGAGAAGTTCACATATTTTTATGAACCTCCTAGCTGACATGGTACATACTTGTCATTACTATCAATAATGATTTTTAAACTTCCCCATTTGTGTCTATGTGACAGGAGGGGTGATTGCTATGCCATGTTGGTGATCAGCCATGTAGGTATCTAGCCTTCTTGTTAGCCCCTAATTTTATGTGGGTCAAGGCACTCCTTCCATCCCCTAGGGGTATAACTTTCTTTTCAGCTCTTTCCTTAGCCCCTCTCCCTCTGGAAGAGTAGCTTTCTTTTTGAACTAAGTATAGGAACATGGAAGATGCCCACCTCAATGCAAACACAGCCAGTGGCTACTTAGCCACTACTAATGACTTATTTTCCTAGAAAAGTCCTGCTAAATATGTTCTTTTTAGTCTAAGTTGTAAATTTGAATATGCGTGTCTATGTTTGGCTCCGAGCCCCCAGCCAATGGTAATCCTCTATTTTAAATCTCTTTCTTCCCTCTGGGGCATTCCTAATTGTCCCCTCTCAGTGCTTCTTGTGAACTATATTATATCCAATTAAGTAATGCAGGTAGTTAACATTTCTATTACATTTGAGCGAAGAGACAAATAGAATATTTAAACACAAAATGGCTAAACAGAATTCTAAGAAGCAAACATGAGGCTCTTTCACTCCATGGAGAAGCTCCTTTCCTCTCAGTAGAGATGCAAAACTCCCTAGGGATTGAAGAGAACTTGTGGAGATTTCTGCCTAAAAGAGACAAATAATGACAAGAAGAGACAGACAGATAGAGATCATTAGAGACAGACAGGGAGAAGGAGACAGAGAAACATACAGAGATAGAGACACAGAGAAACGGAGGCAGAGATATGAACAAATAAATACTGACTACTATAAAATTGAGGGTTTTTTAAAAATTGTTTATTGGGGACCTGTTATGTGCCTAAAATTTCTGTGGATCATGGGTATGCAAAAGCATAATATGGTCTCTGCCTTCAAGGAACTTAGTTGGAAAGATAAAGCCTATACTCAAAGAATCTCTTGGATTCTCAGAAAAGACCTAAAGAATCAAGTAGTCTAAGTGATACCAAAATTAGGAATCATATGTACATTTTAAATCAACCATCTTTCTTCCTTTGAAAGAAGACTTTCATTAATATAGTAACCCCTAAGGCAGCATATTATATTTTCAGGCAACTCTACCCATGAGGAAATGTTTCCTTATTTTGAACCAAAATCTGCCTTACTGTAACATCCACTCATTGACCCTCCAGGGATACACAGAAAAGTCTAATTCCTCTCTGGCATGAGAATATTTCCAGAGGTATCAACTCTTAGAAGATAAAGTTGTTTTTTAATATCATGAATGGGAGACAATAGAATAGCTCAAGTGCTAACCTTCAAAATATTTTAATAAATCCTAAAGAAACTTGTGAGCACATTGGGTAGACTCTAAATGTTGACTTTATAGGAAGAAATTGTCAAGAAATCACAAAGAATGGTATCATGCAGGGGTTTACTTCCATGAAGGAGTTACCTATGAAAATGAGATGTCATAGCACCATTCCACATTATGCCCACCACTAATCCCCTCTTCCCTAGTCAGGGAAGTGTAGCAGCGAACTCAAGAAAACCTGTATTCAAACCCTGCTTCCGGAAATTGATAGCTTTGTATATAAAGGTACACTACTTAGCCTCTCTCATCCTCAGTTACCTCACCTATAGGGTGGAAAAAATATTGCTATAATACCCGCCTGATGGAGCTGTTTTAAGGATCAAAAAAAATATTGTTATTAACGTACTTCTCAAGCCTTAACATGTTAAATGTCCATTATTATGAGCATTTCCCATGTTCCTACAATTGATTCTTTAGTGGCATCCTTCCAGACTCCTGATCATCCTGATTTCCCTTCTGTGAATAAGCTCCCATTTGTCGATATTCTTCCTAAAATCTGATGTCTAAAATAGAACACAGTACTCTAAAAGTACTGACTAGGACAGAGGAAAGCAGGACTGTTGCCACCTATGATTTTATTAATTAAAATCTGAGATTGCATTTGAATTACACTATGATTCATACTGATTTTAGAATCCATTCAACCCTCTGATGGCTTTCTTAAACAAATTATACTCTAGTCAGTCTAATCCATCTCATACCTATGTAATTCATTATTTGAACACAAGAAAATAATGTTATGTTTATCTATTTTGAATTTTATTATAACTATGTCCCACTTTAAAGTCATGATTTTTAGGCACCTTGACTTGGCTTTCTCAGCTGTCCTTCATCGCTTCACATTACCTGAGAATTTGATAAGCATGACATCTATGCCTTCATCCAAGTAGGTCGTTGATAAAAATGATAGTGTCATTAAAATGTTAAATGTTAATATTTAGCTAAACAGAAAAGTATTCAACTATGTGGTACTGGCTCAAGTGAAGTCCTAGAGATGAGTGCATCATCATAGAATCACTGGAAAATGAAAAGCCTTACCTGTAACATGGAAGAAAGTAGATGGTTAAGTCAAATAAGGAAGCTGGAAGGATGATGTAGTATACATGGGGATAACACAGAGTCATCTTCAGGGAATGACTCTGTTGGGAATAATGAGCAAAGCTCTCCAGGACCAACACTATTTTTTAGTTTAGAAATAGTGTCCCCTAGAGAAATTTGGGGTGGGGAACATTACAAATAACATGATTCTAAAATGGAGATTTGAACATTCTCTTATCCCCAATGGGCATTTTCTAGACATCCCTATATTCAAAAATTCAGATAATAAACTTAGTAGTTTGGAAATTGGGGGAAAGACTTATAGTAAGTTTCTCTGATAAAGGTCTTATTTCTCAAATATATAGAGAACTGAGGCTAATTTATAAGAATATGAGTCATTTCCCAATTGATAAATGGTCCAAAGATATGAATAGGCAGTTTTCAGAAGAAGAATTCAAAGCTATCAATATTCACATAAAAATAGATATTGATTAGAGAAAGGCAAATTAAAGCAACTCTGAAATATCACCTTACACATATCAGAGTAGCTAATATGACAGTAAAGGAAAATGAAAAATGTTGGAAAGGATGTAGAAAAATAGGGACATGATGCACTCTTGTTAGAGTTGTAAACTGATCCAACCATTCTGGAGAACAATTTGGAACTATACCAAAAGGGCTATAAACTGTATATACCCATTGAGCCAGTGCAATGGCAAGCAGGGTAGGACTTTTTGCTGTTTTTTGTTTGAGTGTTTCTCAGCACTAAGGTGATGGAGTGTTTTTGATTGAGTCTTGCCTTTGTTTCAATCAAGAGTCTTTGCTTGAATCGGGAGTCTTTGATGATCTGCTTAAGTAATGGGAAGGCTTAGGTCACATGAGTTTGAGTCTCAAGATTGTGACACCCTCTGACCTGAAGAAGTATATTTATGTACTCTGAGGTTAGCATTTTGTTTAGGGGTTTCACTCATGGGAAGAGTGGTTGCATGATTTGGCCAGATGAGACTCTGGGTAGCCATTAAGAGACCCCTCACCTTTGAAAACCCAGATGTTGGTGCTTCTCTCTCTGGTACCTATGTATTGTGATTTGCTTAGACAGATAGAAGTCTGTCTGTTGGTTTCTGTTATTCTCTTTGCTCATAATTCCTGTTTGTAATTTCTGTTTGTATTTTCTCTGAAAGGTCGGGGTGCTGATTTTTCCTCTGAATTAAGTGAATGATATATGTTAAAGTAAGATTGTTAACCCCTTAAAATTGCTTTCCTTAGAAAAGATGATGAAATAACCCATGCTAGCAGCCCTCCTGCATGCTGGTGCTGTTGGTCTTACACCCCCACAGCAGCTGCTGGTCCCATTGTTGTCACACCCAGCAATACCACTAGTAGGTCTATACCCTAAAAGATAAAAAAGAAAAAAAGAAAAGGATCTCTATGAGCAAAAATATTCATAGGAGCTCTTTTTTTTTTTGGTGGCAAAGAATTAAAAATCAAAGGGATGCCCATCAATTGGGCAATGGCTGAACAAGTTGTATTATATAACTGTGATGGAATACTATTGTGCTATAAGAAATGATGAGAATGATATTTTCAGAAAAACCTGGGAAGACTTACTTGAACTGATGGAAAGTGAAGTGAGCAGAACCAGGAGAACATTGTAAAAAGTAACAGCAATAATGTATTATGATCAACTGTGAATGACTTAACTATTTTCGGCAATAAAATGATTCAAGACAATTCCAAAGGACTTATGATGAAAAATGCTATCCATCCCCAGCGAAAGAAATGTCGAGTCTGAATGCAGATCGGAGCATCCTTTTTTTAAAACTTTTTTATTATTATTCTTGTGGGGTTTTTGTTTAAATTTTCTTTTGCAACATAGCTAATATGGAAATGTTTTACATGACTGTACATTTATAATCTGTACCAAATTGCTTGTCTTCTCAAGGATCTAGGAGGATTTGGAGAGCAACAATATGAAACTCATTTGAAAAAACAAATCTTAAAAATTTTGGTTTACATGTAATTTGAGAAAAATAAATGTATATGTGTGTATATGAAAATGTTATTAGTTTCTCCTGACAGGAGAAAAGTAACAAAATAACAAGGGTTAAAAGCATGGAGGTAATAGCAATACCTAGAATTCAGTTAGCATATTCCCCCAATAACTTAAAAGTATAATGAGAATACGTATACCTTCATAACATACCAAAGGGAGAAACAAGCTATGGTGATCCAACGAAATCATTCCCACAGGCAGTGATGCGGAATAGTCCGAAGGTCCAGGTTTCTTTCTTTTTTTTTCAGATCTGTGAAGCTATACAAAACTATTTACAAAGAGTCACAGAGTTTGAGCTGGAAGGACCCTTAGATATCAGTGAGTTGAACAACCTGCATTTTATGATCACAAAACTGACAACAAAGATAAAGCAAATTGCCAAGGTCACTTTGGTAGAAGATTGCATGCCTGGTGCTTGAACCCAGCTATCTTAATTCCTATAGATCCAAGTCACTTTCTACTATATCATGCTGTTACTATCTTACTATGTAACTTCCCTGAATGTAAGAGAGCTTTAACATTCACTATGATAAGTGACTAGCTTAATCTAAGCCCTACTCCAAATTAGGCTATGAGAAATAACCCCAGATTCTGCATTCAGTCAACAAGTATTTAGTAAATGCTTACTATATTTCAGGTACCGTACTAGGCACTGGGGATACCGAGACAAAATCAATGTAGTCCCTGAACTCAGGGATGTTACATTCTATTTTAAATATTATTAAAGTAGAACACTATTTCTGTCAAGTCTTACCAAGTTGGAAAGTTTTGGATTATGAACATAGTGGTGATTTTTCAGTCTGTTGTCCAAGAACCACCATGTCTAAGTGCAAAAAGAGTTATTACCAGAGGGTTTATAAGAATAACTATTAAAATAAACAAATAATTTACATATAGTAAATTAATATATTATATATATTTATATCTGGTATAAATATATAATAATACAATAAATAAAAATTAAATTAAAAATAAAAGTATTGTTTTGGGGCATGAAATGATAATCTACTAAGAATGGAAAGACCATAATCTGTGTTGTTCGAAAGAGGGCCAATAGGGATGAAATCACAAATCTTTGAACAATAAATCTAACTCCAGATTCAGTCGATAACTGTGAAAAATCATGATATCCTTAAGAAAAGGAATAAAATAAAATAATGCAAATAAATTGCTCATTTGCCTTAAAATGTTGCCTTAACATTAATGCCAAGATAGTTGTCAGTAGGTATGTGGTCTCCAACATCTTGTATAAAGTCACATATTCATTTTTCCATTTAATTTGTTTGCATAGTACCTCAGTGAGGGTACCTGGCTGGATTCGGCCCTCAGTAGGTGTAATATCAATTGAGTTGGGACTTTCTTATGTTTTAAATGATTAATTAAGTGTCTTTGAGTCTTATTAGGTGCTAAGCCCCAGGCCCAAACCCCAATTAGGTGCTAAACCTATGTGGGTGTGACTTGGTAACCAAGGTGGGGCCCCAGGTGGGGCTAACTAAAGGAGGGCCTAGTTTACTCATGAGTTTGAGTGATAGATTTGCGACATCAGAGGCTCTTAGACCATGAGGGTTTAAGTAGACTCTTTGTGACAATTTTAGGTCACATGGGTGAGTCGCATGTGTGACTCACCCCTGACCCTAAAAAAGATATAAAACCAGGGGTTGGCTTTCTCTTCTTTGGAGCTCTTTCCCACAGCAGTGGTGGCACAAGTGACTCTGGGCCAGCCCTCGTTCTGAGCTCCTGGGCTGAACCTAGATGTTGCTAACTATGAATCTGTATTCGGTCTGTCTGTTGATGTTTGTAATTTGTTTGTATTTTGCTCTGAAGTTCAGGGTGCTGGTCTTTTCCCCTGAACTAAGTGAATGATATTTGTATGCTGAATTAAAGTAAACTTGTCAACCCCTTAACGTTGCTTTCCTTAGTTAAGCAGATCAAAAGAACCTGTGCTTTTGCATTGCGCTGGTAGCGTTCTTATTGTTGGGGTTGTGTTGGTCTTTCACCCCCACAGCGGCTGCTAGCCAGATTGTTGAAACAGTAGGTGATCAAATGAAAGAGATTCCCTTCAGAGGAAAGAAAGAAAACTTTTTTACTGTTTATTTATGAAGAAACTTAGGCTCAAGTATGGAAGTGACCTATACATTGTCAGAAAATGAGTTCATCACAGAGACAAGAGTAGACCCAAGCCTCCTCCCTCCTAATTCAGCCTTTCTAACTATTGTAACCCAAACAGCTAAAGCAATGTTATCTTTTTTTTTTTTGGAGAGGGGAAGGCAAGGCAATTGGGGTTAAGTGACTTGCCCAAGGTCACACAGCTAGTAAGTGTGTCAAGTGTCTGAAGCTTGATTTGAACTCAGGTCCTCCTGACTCCAGGGCCAGCTGCCCCTAAAGCAAAGTTATTAGCCACAATACATTGCTCAGAAATATTTTCAACATCTTAGACATGAGAGTCAGAAGACCTGGGTTTGTGTCCTTGCTCTACTCCTGCTGTCCTGTGAAATCCTGGGTAACTCATTTCCCTTCTGTGAACTTTCATTTCCTTGATGGAACATGACAGATTAGGAGATCCTTTACATCTCTAATTTCATTACTTGTATAAACTAATTGTATTTATCTATTGTTTATCAATAAAATAAATTTCAGCATTAATCTGTTGGATGGGTTCATGCACACAGTATTTAGTCACTAAGAATCCTGGGGAAAATAAGTATAACAGATGCCTCTTCATAGCCTCCCAACAAACTGCACAAACTTACAAGTCAGGAGAATAAAGAAGAAACAGTGTAAAACTGAAAGGGAAAAAAAGAAAGGCCTAATGATTTGTCTCACCATTCATGCTGCCCACAAACATTTCCTGACCAGCTTATACCATCAAAGTATATTATTCATTTTCCAAATACATTATTGAACAGTGTACTTATGAGAGAGTGAGAGAAAGTAAGCAAAGTCTAAATGCCTGGCAATGCTTTATTTGAAATTGTAAGCAAATTTAGTTCTTGGAAAAGTTGCCAGATGGCTAACCCCAGAGACTGAGATCTTCAGCTTCTTCACAAAACAGGAAGCAGCAGTCAAAGCTATTCACAAATGGTGTTTCCTCTGTGCCTATATAGGAGTATACAGTGTTATGGGGGAAAGCAGCTGATCTTCAAAGTTGATACAATTTGGGGTTTCATGGGGGAACATTTTGAACAAGAATATTAATGTTAATTGATTATTGTGTGAATTGTAAGCACCCAGTTTGTAGAGGTCATAATTGATAATGGTCTAAGTCACAGATGCTTAGAATTTGATGTGGCCCATTACCTCACACCTGCTCTGAGCCCTCACAGACTCAAGCTCAAAATTTGTGATTTTTAAAATCTCTTGCCCAGTTTAAAAACTGGAAACATGTGAATTTGCAAAGTTTAGGTATTCAATTACAATATTGCCAAAATGAGAAACTCCCCTTCATTCACTTTATGGTCTAGCAAAATTAATCCTTTTGCTATTTCTTACATATAGTTATATCTCCTGTTTCTGCACTTTTGTGAAAGTTATTCCCCTCCCTAGAATTCACTCAGTCCTCACCTTCACCTCTGAGAATCCTTAGCTTCTTTCAAATGTCAGCCCAATCGTTGTATCTCACATGAGGCCTTTCCTGATCTCACTGCCACCAATTGCTAGTGCTTCCACCATGAAATTACCTTGCATTGACTTTGTATAGATGCATAGGTATATACATAATTCTCCTCTACCCCCTCAACACACACACACACACACACACATACACCCCTCCACCCATAAGAATAGAACTTCCTTGAGGGCAGTGACTGTTTGATTTTGCCTTTGGCATCCCAGTTCCTGGCATAGTGCCTGAGATATAAGAGAATTCAATAAGTTTTTGCTTGTCAGATTGAGTGAAATAGCAAAACATTTAGTCAAGATAGACACGGATAGTAAAGCAGTGGAAAACAATCTCAGCCATATCTGAAGCAAATAGAATTTCATTCCCTTTTCCTGAACAGACTCTGGAAAATAAATATTCCAAACAGCTTTCTTAAATCAAGGTTTTTCTGCAGTCAGAGAGAAGGTTGAGAAACCATGCAGGTAGCTTTAGTATTTCTGCAGACAAAATTTGCTAATAATCACCTCTAGGTGTTTCCCATTCTGTTCTGGGATCCACTGCAGCTTCAAACTTGGCTTACTTCTGCATGTACTCATGTCTCTTAGTCACAAATATCTCCATACTTTAGGTCTAACTTATCTTTCCCTCCTTAGGATCACAAACTGTTAAGAGACCTCTATCATACCCTCTATCCTCCTGGGAGTCTTCATGCAGCAATCACCAGTGCTATGAGACTCCCATGAATTGGACCCCAAGCACTCTGTGAAATGTAGTCCCATTGCCCACCTCAGCTCCAAATATTACCCTAAATTATTATAGTTTCATATGCTTAGGCTCTCAAAACTAGAAGGGATGTCAGAGGTCATTTAATCCAGCCCCAATCTGAAAAAAAATCCTCTCTAAAACTTCCCTAACAGGTGGTTAACAGTAGCTTAAATCACCATTGACAAGCAATTGAAAGCAGAGGGTCTCAGTATTCATTGATTTTGCTAGTTTTGTTATTTTAATCATGTAATTTTTCAGATCTCTTAAGTATTTCCACTTCATAGTACTTTTTAAGATAAATGTGGCATATTTGCTCAAATCTTTCCTAAAGAAAATCTAAATCACATCCTGTCTTATCCTACTGTTGTTTCTCTATATGTCACATTTTCCTTGTGATTCTGTGAGTTCTGTGAAGTTAGAGTCCCTATTATATTCCTCCTCAGTGCTCAACATGTCTTGTATGATAGGTGTGCCTTGACCAATTTTGTTAATTGTTTCCACGAAAACATGTTAGACCTTTTTGGGGTCAGTAATTTCAATAGAAATTGGGTTATAAAGAGATGATTCACCAATCATTTTTAGGATGTACAACTTTACAGTAGAATTAGGTTAAAATAAATTAAAATGTTACTATGAAATCCTTACATGTATTAGGAACTTAATATATGTTGATTTGTATGGATGTTGAAGTACGATTGATTGGAGATCACTCTAAGTGGGGTATCCTTGGATGTTTATTTGTGTACATGGTTTATCTACCCACTTGCATGAAAGTATAACCTTTTTGAGGGCAGGAATGCCTTATTCATTTTTTTATCCCCTGTAGCTGCTGTAATTACTTTAATAGAACCTACGAATTCACCAATGTGAGTAGCCTCTCCAATCATTGGTCACCCATATTATCTCTTCCGGTACAATTCTCATCTACATACTCTCATTAATCCATTATAGAGGACTTATCAAATATGACAAAACCCTTCTTCTGGGTTTTTTCAACATTATTTGTCTATGAATACTATACTCAGTCTTTCATATTACTTTATGAAACAAGTATTTCTCTGTGAGTTATCTCCTTTGCCCACTAAAGACCTTCTCCAAAATACTGTTATGGAGTGGAGGTGACCAAGAATCCTAAAAAACAATGCCAGAAGATGACAGCTTCTGGCAGGTAGCATCAGTCTTGAAAATTCCAAGCAATGATTCAGAAATAGATTGTTTGTCTACTGTCCAAGATCAAGACAAGGCAAAGAGGGCAGCTGGAAAGCAGGGACTTGCATGAGCTCCCCACCAGGTCGCTCCAAAAACCTATAAAAAATGGCTCGGAACAAATTGTAGAACTGCAGAACCCACAAAATAGCAGAGAGAACCAGGGCTCCAGCCCAGGACAGCCTGGATGGTTGTGGGGAAAAGTCTATCTCTCACGGAACTGGGAGTGGAGGGGAGCAGAGCCCAGCATGGGCGGTGACAGGACCAACCAGACCAGGAGCTGGGTGCAACAGACCCTAGGGCCCTGAATCAGTGAACTGTAGCAGTTACCAAACTTCTCAACCCACAAACACCAAAGACAACAGACAAGGTTAGTGGGAAAAGCTGCAGGGGACAGAGTGAAAGGAGTTTGAGGTTTCAGCCACCCCCCCCCCCAGGGGCAGCGGTGGGGTGGTGCAGCTACAGAACTACGGCTACAGTTACTTCTAGGCCTAGGCCCACCTGGTGGGAGGAATTAAGTGGTGTATCAGAGCAGAAGTACAGAGCTTGCTTGAGATCCCAGTCAGGTCCTGGCTGGCGGTTCTTGGGGAAGGAGGAGCGCTGGTGTGGCAGAGCTTGCTGTATAGAAATAGCTCTGAAAACAACAGCACATCCCCTCAAGCTTGGAACGAAGTACTCTTTACTCTGTAAGCAGTCATACCCTGACAAAAAACTCAAGGGTCAAGTAAGTTGGCTGGGAACATGGCCAGGTACCGAAAATAGACTCAGATTCAGTCTCAGACTTTGGAATCTTTCTTTGGTGACAAAGAAGACCAAAGCATACAGCCGGAAAAAGTCAATAAAGTCAAAGAGCCTACATCAAAAGCCTCCAAGAAAAACATGAACTGGTCTCAGGTCATGGAAGAGCTCAAAAAGGATTTAGAAAAGTAAGTTAGAGAAGTAGAGGAAAAATTGGGAAGACAAATGAGAGTGATGTGAGAAAACCATGAAAATCAAGTCAATGACTTGCTAATGGAGACCCAAAAAAATACTGAAAAAAATACTGAAGAAAACAACACCTTAAAAAATAGACTAACTGAAATGGCAAAAGAGCTCCAAAAAGCCAATGAGAAGAAGAATGCCTTGAAAGGTAGAATTAACCAAATGGAAAAGGAGGTCCAAAAGACCACTGAAGAAAATACCACCTTAAAAATTAGATTGGAGCAAGTGGAAGCCAGTGACTTTATTAGAAATCAAGATATTATAAAACAGAACCAAAGGAATGAAAAAGTGGAAGACAATGTGAAATATCTCATTGGAAAAACCACTGACATGGAAAATAGATCCAGGAGAGATAATTTCAAAATTATTGGACTACCTGAAAGCCATGATCAAAAAAAAGCCTAGATATCATCTTTCAAGAAATTATCAAGGAGATCTGTCTTGATATTGTAGAACCACAGGGCAAAATAGAAATTGAAAGAATCCACCGATCGCCTCCTCAAATAGATCCCAAAAAGAAATCTCCTAGGAATATTGTCACCAAATTCCAGAGTTCCCAGATCAAGGAGAAAATACTGCAAGTAGCCAGAAAGAAACAAACTGAGTATTGTGGGAACACAATCAGGATAACCCAAGATCTAGCAGCTGCTACATTAAGGGATTGAAGGGCTTGGAAAATTCCAGAGGTCAATGGAGCTAGGATTACAACCAAGAATCACCTACCCAGCAAAACTGAGTATCATGCTCCAAGGCAAAATATGGGCTTTCAATAAAATTTAGGACTTTCAACCTTTCTCAGTGAAAAGTCCAGAGCTGAATAGAAAATTTGACTTTCAAACACAAGAATCAAGAGAAGCATGGAAAGGTAATCAAGAAAGAGAAATCACAAGGGACTTACTAAAGTTGGACTGTTTTGCTTATATTCCTACATGGAAAGATGATGTGTATGATTCATGAGACCTCAATATCATAGTACCTGAAAGGAATATGCATATGTGTAAATATATATATATATATATATATATATATATATATATATATATATATATTATATATATGTTTGTGTGTGTGTGTATGTATATGTATATACACAGAGAGAGAGAGAAAGAGAGAGAGGGCACAGTGTGAGTTGAATATGAAGGGATGATATCTAAAAAAATAAAATCAAATTAAGGGATGAGAGAGGAATATATTGAGAGAGGGAGATAGGGAGAGATAGAATGGGGTAAATTATCTCACATAAAAGCGGCAAGAAAAAGCAGTTCTGTAAGAAGGGAAGAGGGGGCAGGTGAGGGGGAATGAGTAAATCTTGCTCTCATCAGATTTGACCTGAGGAGGGAATACCATACACACTCAATTGGGTATCTTACCCCACAGGAAAGAACGAGGAAGAAGATAAAAAAGGGGTGATTATAGAGGGGAGGGCAGATGGGGGGCAGAGGTGATCAAAAACAAACACTTTTGAAAAGGGACAGGGTCAAGGGAGAAAACTGAATAAAGGGGGACAGGATAGGGGGGAGGGAAATATAGTTAGTCTTTTACAACATGAGTATGGTGGAAGGGTTTTACATAATGACACACACGTGGCCTTTGTTGAATTGCTTGCCTTCTTAGGTAGGGTGTGTGGGGAGGGAAGAGGGGAGAGAATTTGAAACTCTAAGTTTGAAAAACAGATGTTCAAAAACAGCAAAAAAGTTTTTGCATGCACCTGGGAAATAAGATACATAGGCAATGAGGCATAGAAATTTATCTTGCCCTACAAGAAAGTAAGGGAAAAGGGGATGGCAAAGGAGTGGGGTGACAGAAGGGAGAGCTGACTGGGGAACAGGTCAACCAGAATATATGCCATCTTGGAGTGGGCGGGAGGGTAGCAATGGGGAGAAAATTTGTAATTCAAAGTCTTGTGAAAATCAATGCTGAAAACTAAATATATTAAATAAATTGAATTAAAAAAAAGACAAGGCAAAGAAATTCATCGTCTGAAGGTTGGCCATCAGATGCTTTGTCACAGTAACTCATGAGACCACATGATGATTTTTTTAAAGTCTCCTGAACTACTTGTAAAACCATCTACCAAGGTCTGAGTCTATGTCAGTGGATGGATAACCAAGGTTATCATATTATGGATCTATGAAGCAAGTATTTCATATTTTTACTGAACTACAAATTGCTTGAGGCCATAGTCCAGGTCTTATTAATTTTCATGCCCCTAAGGCCCATAAGAGAGTCTTACATGCAGCAGGATCCCAAGAAAGTTTTTTTTAATTGCTAAAATACAAACGCAACAAAAATACCTTTTTATGTCTAGTTTATATCTTAATTAAGGATAAGATGCTTTAAATGTGAACAAATTAAGGGATTTCAAAGTCACAAATTCCTTTTTTTTTTCCTTTCCTGGGCTGTAAATAGGGGAAAAAAAGAGCAGCTAGACTTTATAAGAGAAATTTATAAGCATTTCCCACTTGGTACAGCTTTCAGAGCTGCTTAATTAAGGCCAAGCCAATACAATATCGCACACCAATCTGGTATTTATTAACCAAGCTAGTCATGATTTTTAACTGATTATTGCTCAGAGGATCCTCCCCTCATTAATATAAATGAATTAGGAGGAATAGTGCCAAATATTTCAAATGGGAATTAACATGAGACTGCAAGGTATAATTAGTTGAAAACGCTAAATACATCAAAGTATTAATCTGTGCACATATGGTAAAACCAAGAAAACGTGAGGCAGAGTAACATATATACGAATTGAATCTATCCTTATGGATATTAAATTCCAAGCACATTTTGAAATGTGTATCTTGACTTGTCCAGTTCAAAGGGCCTTTATGAATCCAATTTCTAGTTATCATGTGAATGTAACATAGTGAAGTTAGCCCAACAAGTAAACCAGGTTGCTTCTGTATCCCTTAGAGATCTGATTGACCAACTAGCAATATTAGCAAGATAGTCCCACTGATTGGTGAAGTATAATAGTCTTTTGACTTAGTCATTCCAAATAAAATGAGCCATAACTGTTGGAAAGAATATTGGACTAGGAATGAAAAGGTCTAACTTATTGTTCTGATTGCTAGCATTTTTGCTACATGACATTGAGCAAGTTATTTTGACTCAGTATCATCATCTGTAAAATGGTGATACTGCTCCATGACCTGCCTATCTCTGGACCTCATTGTGAAGATCAAATTACAGTGAAAGTAAAAGGGCTTTATTTACTCCAAGGTACAATGTATATGAAAACTGCAAAGATTTTTAAATAAAGCAGTGGCCCATGATTTATCTATATCTCCATACCTGTTTGATACACTACAATACTTATAAGGCTAATATCTATGTCTCTTAGGTAGTTTTTGAGTTTTCTGCAATCAAAAGAAATATACTCAGATTTGGAAGAGACCTTTGACATTATCTAGCCTAACTGCTAAAATAAAACACAATTCTTCTCCACTAACATCTTGTAATAGTAATTATGGTGGGACTTTTTGCTTTTCTTCTCTTAAGTGCCTTTAATGATTCTGGCCTTTGTTAGAATGGGGCAGATAAAGTGGGATCTTTTGTCTTGGTTATTTCTCAGCACAGAGACAATTGGGAATCATTTATTTGTATATGATGTGTTATTGGGGATGCTGCGGAACTATCCCACACCCAGCCTGGGTGAGGTCAGAGCCCTCAGGCTCTGAACAGGATATAACTGAGGAAAGGTTGGCATTTGACTTTTGGGGCACACTCATGGAATGATTGTTGAGACTTTGGACAAGCTGCGAACTGCCTCCCAGCTTTGCAACCCAGAAGGTGGCACTGGTAACTATGTATTGTGATTTGAATCAGAAAAGGTCTGTCTGTTGATGTTTGTATTTGCCTTAAAGTTCAGGGGGCTGATCTTTTCCCCTTGAACCACATGTGAATGATATTTGTATGTTTGATTAAACGGAGATTGTTAACCCCTTAAAGTTACTTTCCTTAGTAAAGCAGATCAAAGAACCTGTGTTGGCAGCTTTCTGGGTGCTGGTTGTTGGTGGATCTTATACCCCCACAGAAGCTGCTAGCAAGATTGTTACTACACATCTCCAAAGGGGTTATTGAAGCATTAATTTAAAACTTGCAGTTAAGGTAAAGTCACTACCCAATTGAAAACAATTATTATTATTATCTTTTATACTGATACTTTTGATTTTTTCATCATATTTATTTTTGAATGTATGTCCCCTGCAACTCACTCAGAAAGTCATCCTTTGTAGTATTTTTTAAAATTAAATGTATTTTGTTTTGTTTTATAAAATAAATTTATATTTTTAATTAATTTTTATTTCATTTTAGGAAATTATTTGTTAGATAATTCCTGCAACTTTAAAAGATACTTCCTTTATTTTTTTTAAATAATGTCTATTTTATTACCAAAAAAGGAAAGGATAAATATCGAAGGGGTTGTGGGAAAACTGGGACACTAATGCATTGTTGGAGGACTGATGCAACCATTCTGAGGAACAGTTTGGAACTATGCCTAAAGGGCTATAAAGCTATAGAGGTTAAGAGAAAAGTCATAGGTAGTAGGGAATGATAGGTTTCTGGGGGTGCTCAAGACCCCAAAATACCCATACACGGGTCCTACCAAAAGAATTCGACTCAAGCCTTCTCAGCCAAGGAAAAAGACAAAGTTTATTAAGGGCTTGCAATAATGGGTTGTCTTAAGAAATCCCACCCTTTGGGATGCCTGTTTTCACAAGCAGGCCAGATTAAATCTGAGCTGAGCTAAATTGAATCTGAGAGCCTTCATTGGAGGCAAGGTGGAGACTATATACACAAAGATTGTGGGAGGGATTGAGGGGTGGTCTGGGGTGACTAGAGGAGGGGTTTAGGGAGGGCCTTGAGGAGGAGTCTAAGGAGGAGCCTGATGGAACCTGGATGAGGTCAGACTCCAAAGACTAGGATGAGGTCAGACTCCAGGAGCCAAGAGAATGGGATTAAGGGTGGGAAGTAGCTGAAGGCATGGATATTGATAGTATCAAGGGTGGGAAGTATCTGGACAATAAAGGGCAAGGCTAAGTAGATAGTCTCAGGCCAAGGCCAGATCAAGTGGGAAGATTCAAGGAGAGTTTAAGGGGGCTCCCAAGGACTGTATTCCAGGTTCAAGGGGGTTCCCAGAGACTGTACCCTGATCAAAACTGTGTATACCCTTTAATCCAGCAATACCACTACTAGTTCTATATTCCAAAGACATAAAAAAGGGAAAAGGTCCAATTTGTACAAAAATATTTATAACAGCTCTTTTTCTGATAGCTAAGAATTGGAAATGAAGAGGATGCCTATCAATTAGAGAATGACTAAGGGAGCTGTGGTACATTATTATGATGGAACATTATTGTGCCGTAAGAAATGACAAGCAGTATGATTTGAGAAAAAAAAAACCTGGAAAGACTTACATGAACTGATGCAAAATGAAGTGAGCAGAACCAGGAGAACATTGTACATAACAGCAATATTGTACCATGAAGAATTGTGAATAACTGTCCTCAGCAATACAATGATCCAAGACAATCCCAAAGGACTAATGCTGAAGCATGTCATCTGCCTCCAGAGAAAGAACTGTTACTACCTGAAAACAGACCAAAGAACGCTATTTTCATTTTCTTTCTTTCTTCTTTCATTCTTTTTTCTTTCTAATTCAAGACTTCTTGTACAAAATTACTAATATGGAAGTGTATTACATTATATAAACTATATTGGATTGCTTACCATCTCAGGGAGAGAAGAGGGAAAGGAAGGAATAGAATTCTAGACACAAAACTTTAAAAGAAAAAGTTTAAAATTTGCTTTAACCTGTAATTGGGGAAAATAAAATATCATATGTAAAAAAAGAAAATGCCCATAAATGTAATGCCTACTTATATTTTTGTATGTCCCCTTGCATGATGGACAGTTGAGTTTACTTAAATGAATAGCTTTACTTACGAGGAGTTTCATTTAAGTTTAGAGTATATTTCACTTTTTGTTTTCTATCGACCAAACCATTTCTTACAGATTAAATATCAACAAAAAATTCATGTTTATCTTTTGGTAAACTGACAATTTTGGCATTGTTTTTCTTGTTAGATTTTTTTTTTAGTTCAGAAGTCTGATTTCCTTAGAGAAGCTAACTCATATATCTATATATGTACATACATATATATACATATATATATATATGTATATATGTGTGTGTGTGTGTGTGTGTGTATAAAATTATTTATTTTTAACATTCTTTTCTTTTTAAATTTTGAATTCTAAATTCTCACCCTCCCTATGATCCTGCTTGCCACCCACTGAGAAGGCAAGTGATATATCAATTATATATGTGAAATCATGGAAAACATATGTCCATATTTAAAAAAAAAAGCAAAACAAAATAAAGTCAGAAAATTACACTTGCATTTGCACTGAAGAGTTCATCAGTTGTGTTATTTTTTTTCCTCAGAGGAGTCCTTTGGAATTGTCTTGTATCATTGTAATTAATGGTCAAAATAGCCACGTCTCTCACAGTTGGTCATCATTGCAACATTGTGGCTACTGTGCACAAGGATCCCCTGCTTCTCACTGATCATGTAAATCTTGACATATATATATATATATATATATATATATATATACTTTTTTTTTTTCTCAAGCCACTCCCCTTGCCATTTACCATAGCACTATAACACTGCATCAAAATCAAATGCCACCACTTGGTCATGCCTTCCCCTATTGATGAGTATCAACCTGATTTCCAATTTTTTGCAAACACAAAAAGAGCTGTTATAAATATTTTTGTGCATGTAGGTTGTTTTCCTTTTTCTTTGATATCTTTGGGTAAAGCCCTAGCAGTGGGACAAAGGGTATGCCCAGTTTTATAGCCCTGTGGACCTAGTTCCAAACTGTTCTCCAGGATGGTTGGCCAGTTCACTACTCCACATTACATTAGTGTACATATGTTTTCCCTCATCTGCTCCAGCATTTTTCATTTTTGATAGGTGTGAGGTGGTACCTCAGAGTTGTTTTAATTTGCATTTCTTTAATAGTGATATAGAGTATTTTTTTTAAATATGGCTATAGATAGCTTTGATTTCTCCTTCTGAAAACTCTGTTTATATTCTTTGAGCATTTATCAGTTTGGAATTGGCTCTTATTTTTATTCATTTGAGTTAGTTCTTTACTTATTTTATATTTGAGAAAGGAAGATTTTATCAAGAAACTTGACGTAAACAATGTTTGATTTCATTGTCTATGTTACTTTTGGCAAAACATAATTTCCTTGATTATCTTTTTTATTTAGGTTTATTTTTGCTTTTGCTTTGTCTGAGATTGATTTTGTCACCCTTGACTATTTTTCCCCCCTTTGGCTCAAACTTATGAGATTCTCCTCCAGCCCTTTATTTTAAAAGTCTGTGCATGTCTTTCTGTTTTAAGTGCATCTCTTGTAAGCAACATATTGTTAAGTCCTGGTTTCTAGTCCATTCTGCTATCCACTTCCATTTTATGGGGGAATACACCCCATTCACATTCACAGTTATGGTTATGAATTGTGTTTTTCATGCCATTCCATTTTCTTGTTTGTTCCTATCTCTCTTTTTATACTGTTCCTACTCAATAATCTATTTTGCTTTGAACACTGTCTCCTTTAATCTGCCCTCCCATTTATTTTTCCTGCCCTTTCTTTATCTTTTTTCCTTCTATTTCACTATTGGTTAAATTATATTTCTATACAGAAGTGAATGTGTGTGTGTGTGTGTGTGTGTGTGTGTGTGTGTGTGTGTGTGTGTGTTTGTATTTCTCCCTCTCTGCAGCAATTTCATGAAGAGGTTCAGTCATTGCCTGCCACTCCCTTACTTCCCCTTCCCCTGAAAAAGTTATTTTTTGAAAACCTCATTTTTATGAGAAAAACTTCACCATTCTACTTCTCCTTTCTTTGTTCTCCCAGTGAATCTCTCTTTCTCACTCCATTTTTTCAAGGTCATTCCAACATAATTTATGTCTATAACCTCTGTTTATGTAAACTTCTTTTAACTGCCCTAATAACAATAAATTTCTTAGGAGTTACATGTATCATCTTCCCATATAAGAATGTAAACATTTTAAATGTATTGAAATCTTTTTGATTATTCTTTTCATATTTACCTTTCTATGCTCCTCCGAAGTCTTGAATTTAAATGATAAATTTTCTGTTCAGCAGTATTCCTTTCATCAGGAATGCTTGAAAGTCCTCTCTTTCATTAAAAAATCAATTTTCCCCCATTAAGGATTATACTCAGTTTTGCTGGCTATGTTATTCTCGGTTATAGTCCTAGAACGTTTGCCTTCCAGAATATCATATCCTGAATCCTCTGTTCCTTTAATCTGGAAGCCAATCAATCCTGTGTGATCCTGACTGTGGCTCCATAATATTTGAATTGTTTCTTTCAGGCTACTTGAAGTATTTTCACTTTGACCTGGGAGCTCAGAAATTTGGCTATAATATTCCAGGGAGTTTTCATTTTGGGATGTCTTTCAGGAGGTGAACAGTGTATTATTTCAATTTCAATTTTACACTCTGGATCTAAGATGTCAAGGAAGTTTTCCTTTATTGTTTCACAAAACATGATGCCTAGATTCTCTTTTTTCTTGGTTTTCAGGTTGTCAATAATTCTTAAATTATCTCTCCTGGAACTATTTTCCAGGTCAGTTGTTTTTCCAATGAGATATTTCACATTTTTTTCCTATTTTTTTTCATTCATTTGTCTTTATTTTATTGTTTCTAGGTATACCATGGAGTCATTTGCTTCAACTTGCCCAATTCTAAGTTTTAAGGAGCTCTTTTGTCAGTGAATTTTTATACTTCTTTTCCATTTGGGCTATTCTGTTTTAAAGGAATTCTTTTCTTCAGTGAATTTCTGTGCCTCTTATGATTAGGTCAATTGTTTCTTAAGGTGTTATTTTCTTTAGCATTTTTGCTGCCTCTTTTAACAAGCTATTAATTCTCGTTTCATAATTTTCTTGCCTCGTTTTCATTTCCTTTCCCAAATTTTCTCTACCATTTTCTCTCTTTCTTATTTAGGAATTCTTGTTGGGCTTGGGTCCATTTAGCATTTTTTGATGCTATGTTTATAGATGTTTCACAGCATTGTCTTCTTTTCAGTTTATGTCATGGTTTTCTGTGTCACCACAGTAGCTTTTATGGTCAAATTCTTTTTTGGTGTTGATGTTTTCTCATTTTCCCAGTCCATTTCTTAATTTGAACTTTATATTAAAGTTTGGTTCTGCTCACCTAGGAGTGGGGATATACTTTCTCAAGTTTCAGGCTTTTTATACTGGAGTTTTTAGTGTTATTTCTGGGGTCTGTTAAGTTTTCAGCGCTTCCAAGGTGCTACAATCTGCTGAAAGGTGTGATTATTGCTCTTTTGTCCTGTCCTCTGGTCTTTACTCCAGAAGGGTCCTTGGTCCCTTGCAGACACAAAAGCTAGTCTCTTCTTTTTCCTTGGAACTGCAATCAGGGCCCCAGCTGCCCTATGACTGATTCTCAGTGCTCCTCTTTGCCCCTGTCAACGAGAACTATGTATGGGCAATTGAGTTGTCAATCAATGCGAGCTCTAGCCAGTGCCAGCAAATGCTCTCTTGTGATCTCTTTCTGACTAACTATCTAACCCCCCCCCCCCCTCCTTCTACTGTCTCTGGACTGAGAGCTTCTGAAGCTGCTGGTACTACTGTAGCTACTGTTGCTGCCACCTCATATGTGGATAAAACAGGCTTCCACCTTGGTGTCATGTATTTCTCATGCCGTTTCCTAAATTTTATTAGGTCAGAAAAATGTCTTACTCTGATTTTTTTTTGGCTCTGCCACTCCAAATATTGATTTGAGGCATTATTTCTGAGTTGTTTTGGGGGCACTATTGAGGAGATTTCAGCTGAGTTATGTTTAATCTTCCTTCTTGGCTCTGCCCCCTTGTAACAAAGCTAACAGAGATTTTCCTTATAACAAAGGTTAGAAAACAAAGAACAAATAAATAGTTCAGTTAAAATGATCAGCACTCAACCACATCTGACATACTATGAAATACTCTGCACACACACTCTGCCCTTCTCCCTTATATTTGTTATCAAAGGAAGGAATTACATTTTCTCAATTCCTCTTTCTGGCCAAGCTTGGTCACACTGTAATTATGGAGCACTAAGGTTTATTGTTGTTGTTTTCATTTACATTGTGATAGTTACCATTTTCATGGCTTGGCTTGCTTTTCTCAGCATCAGTTAATATCGCCCCATGCTTCTCTAAATTCTCTATTATGTCAACGCATTAATAATCCATTATTAACATAATGAATTCTACTTTATTTTGTGCCTCCCCAATCTGGGGGAATCTCTTTTAAGAAACTCAGTATCCTAAAATTTAATATAGAAGACTTATTAATTGTCTTCTTTTTCTCTTTATGTTCTCCTGCTTTATTTTAACATTTTCTTCCTCTCTTATTTTCCTATAATGTGCCTTCCTTTCTCCTTCTATATCACATCATATGCTAATACAATGCAATCATGCAAAATAGTAGAAAGTTCTAAAAAGTCTGAGCCATAGAAAAGAATGTCACAGTTTAAGAATTGTCTAAGCCAACTTTTTCAATTTCAAAAGGAGAGAATAGACTAAAAAGGGGGACATGACTTTCTAAAATCACATGGCATATATGTGGACCCAGTGATAGAAGTGTTCTGACTCCCAACCTAGTGTTCCTTCCACTACAATATGCCATCCACCTCCTTGAGGTTCTTGATGATGGATCATCAAACATCATTTCTAACTGTCTCTAGGACATCTCCTGGGCATGCTGCCAGCATCATTAAACAAACATGTCTACAACTGAGCTTTATGTTTTCCTTTACATCCTTCCAACCTTTTTTTTCAAGGTCACCACCAGTTACCTTTTTTTCCTATATTTGTTACCAAGGGATCATTATTAACTTTTGTCTTTCCCTCACCTCTGATATACAAACCATTACTAAATGCTAATAACTTTGGCACAAAAATATCTCTCACATCTAATCACTTCTTCTTCCTCATGGCTGCCAACCTTGTACAGGCCCATATAAGTCTTTAGTTAAACTGTTATAATAGCTTCCTGACATTTTCCAGCCTGCACTTTCTCCTTCTTCCAATCTATCCTAAAGGCCACTGCCAAAATCATTTTCTTAATAATCCAAGAGTATTTTGTTTTAGTTTTTGTATCCCTAACGTCTAGCATAGAATCTTACACATAGTAGGTAACTAATAAATGTTTGGGGCACCTAAGTACCACAGTGGAGAGAGTGCCATGCCTGCAGTCAGGAAAACCTTAGCTCAAATCTGGTCTCAGAATAGCTGTGTGACACTAGGGAAGTCACTTAACCCTGTTTGTCTTGGTTTTCTCATCTGTGAAATGAGTTGGAGAAGGAAATGGCAAACCATTCCAGTATCTTTGCCAAGAAAACCCCAAATGAGGTCATGAAGGGTCAGACACAACTGAAAAACAACTGAACGACAAGAACAAAAATAAGTCTGTTGAATTTAATTTAATTTAATCATTGCATAGATATGGTCATATCGAACCTCTGCTTAAAAAATTCTTCATAAGCTTTGTATTGCCTGTTAAGTGTAATTCAGAGTCCTTTTTCTACTATTTTCCTTCACAATCTGGCCACAACCTTTATTTCTATCACTTGGGCTGTACCACACTGGAAATTCTATGATTCTATGATATTACTTCAGGTCCTCTCCTTGTTATGTCATTATTACCCACTTGGACTTTGGAAAACTGATCTGAGCTCCTGGTAACTGGACTGAGCTTAATCCAAACCAACATATTACTACAAATGCTACCACCGTAAGATAAGGTATCTATATTGTTTCCCTCTCTGAGTTTTGAATGCAGATCAGAGTGGATTGGCCCCATGCTCAAAAACTGACCTTTGTCAGCTTCCTTATATGTCACCCATTTGTGGTCAGAAATGCTTCACTGGCACATTAACCTTCAGGAATCCAGTTCCTCTAAATATCTCATTAGGGCTGCTTTTCTAATGGTTTTATAAAAGCATCTTGGCACATACGCAAGGTATGGCATATAGCCAACACATAACAATGTGCAGAGATTGTAATGAAAATGTCTGGCTGAAAATGCTCTAGGACAGAAAGCTATCCAACAGCCCAAAGCAACTCATCCAACAACAGGGAATGGTCTTTCAAATGGGTCCAGGAAAGCTACCTTGTTTAGGAATGGCCTTGCCTCTTTCCACATTTATCTATTAAAATTTTATCTCTTCTTCATAGTTAAGCTAAATATCACCTCTTCCATGAAGCTTTCCCTAATTCTCAAGCTGGTAAGTCTCTGAACCTTGCTTGTTGTTGAATTTAATGCACTTATCCTGTGTCATTTTGTATCATAGTCATATCATAGTATGGGGCACTGCAGTAAACTATGGACTACCTACTCTAGTGGACAGTTAGGTGGTGTAGTGGATAGAGTGCTGGTTCTAGAGTTAGGAACACTTGAAATCAAATCCAGCCTTAGACACTTACTAGTTATGCTGCCCTGGACAGTTTACTTAATCATTGTTTGTCTCAGTTTCCTTATCTTTTTTTTTTTTTTTTTTTGCAGTTCAGCATATTTTTTTTATTTTAATTTATTTACTATATTTACTTTTCAGCATTGATTTTCATAAGAGTTTGAATTACAAATTTATTCCCCATTTCTACCCTCCCCCCCACTCCAAGATGGCACATATTCTGGTTGCCCTATTCCCCAGTCAGCCCTCCCTTCTCTCACCCCACTCCCCTCCCATCCCCTTTTCCCTTCCTTTCTTGTAGGGCAAGATAAATTTCTACACTCCATTGCTTGTGCATCTTATTTTCTAGTTGCATGCAAAAGCTTTTTTTGTTGTTTTGGAACATCTGTTTTTAAAACTTTGAGTTCCAAATTCTCTCCCCTCTTCCCTTCCCACCAATGACTTCTTCTGGCTGTCAAGCAATTCAACATAGGCCACATGCCTATCATTATGTATAACCCTTCCACAATACTCATGTTGTGAAAGACTAACTATATTTTGCTCCTTCCTAACCCATCCCCCTTTATCCAATTTTCTCCCTTGACCCTGTCCCTTTTCGAAAGTGTTTGTTTTTGATTACCTCCTCCCCCATCTGCCCTCCCATTCTATCATCACCCCTTTTTTATCTTCTTCCCTCTTCTTTCCTGTGGGGTAAGATACCCAATTGAGTATGTATGGTATTCCCTCCTCAGGTCAAGTCTGATGAGAGCAAGATTCACTCATTCCCCCTCACCTGCCTTCTCTTCTCTTCCTACAGAACTACTTTTTTGCCACTTTTATGTGAGATAATTTACCCCATTCTATATCTCCCTTTTCCCCTCTCTCAGTATATTCCTCTCTCATCCCTTAATTTGATTTTATTTCTTTTAGATATCATCCCTTCATATTCAACTCACCCTGTGCCCTCTCTCTCTGTCTCTCTCTCTGTCTCTCTCTGTCTCTCTCTCTCTCTCTCTCTGTCTCTCTCTCTCTCTCTCTCTCTCTCTCTCTCTCTCTCTCTCTCTCTATATATATATATATATATATATGTATATGTATATATATATACACACACATACATATATACATACACACACACACATATATATATGTATATTATATATATACACACACATACATATATACATACACACACACATGCACACACACACACACACACACACACACACACACATATATATATATATATATATATATATATATATATATATATATATATATGCATATTCCCTTCAGCTACCCTAATACTGAGGTATCACGAATCATACCCATCATGTTTCCATGTAGGAATGTAAACAAAACAGTTCAACTTTAGTAAGTCCCTTGAGATTTCTTTTTCTTGTTCTTTTTCTTGATTACCTTTTCATGCTTCTCTTGATTCTTGTGTTTGAAAGTCAAATTTTCTTTTCAGCTCTGGTCTTTTCACTGAGAAAACTTGAAAGTCCTCTATTTTATTGAAAATCACTATTTTGCCTAGGAGCATGATACTCAGTTTTGCTGGGTAGGTGATTCTTGGTTTTAATCCTAGCTCCATTGACCTCCAGAATATCATATTCCAATCCATTTGATCTCTTAATGTAGAAGCTGCTAGATCTTGGTTTATTGTGATTATGTTTCTACAATACTCAAATTGTTTCTTTATGGCTGCCTGCAGTATTTGCTCCTTGATCTGGGAGCTCTGGAATTTGGTGACAATATTCCTAGGAGATTTCTTTTTGGGATCTATTTGAGGAGGAGATCTGTGGATTCTTTCAATTTCTATTTTGCCCTGTGGCTTTAGAATATCAGGGCAGTTCTCCTTGAAAATTTCTTGAAAGATGTTATCTAGGATTTTTTTTTTTGGATCATGGATTTCAGGTAGTCCAATAATTTTTAAATTATCTCCAGGTCAGTGGTTTTTCCAATGAGATATTTCACACTGTCTTTCATTTTTTCATTCCTTTGGTTCTCTTTTATAATATCTTGATTTCTAATAAAGTCACTAGCTTCCACTTTCTCCAATCTAATTTTTAAGGTAGTATTTTCTTCAGTGCTCCATTGGACCTCCTTTTCCATTTGGCTAATTCTACCTTTCAAGGCATTCTTTTCCTCATTGGCTTTTTGGAGCTCTTTTGCCATTTGAGTTAGTCTATTTTTTGAGGTGTTGTTTTCTTCAGTATATATTTCAGTATTTTTGGGGGTCTCCTTTAGCAAGTCATTGACTTGTTTCTCATGGTTTTCTCGCATCCTTCTCATTTTTCTTCCCAATTTTTCCTCTACTTCTCTAACTTGCTTTTCCAAATCCTCTTTGAGCTCCTCCATGGCCTGAGACCAGTTCATGTTTTTCTTGGAGGCTTTTGTTGTAGGCTCTTTGACTTTGTTGACTTCTTCTGGCTGTATGTTTTGGTCTTCCTTGTCACCAAAGAAAGATTCCAAAGTCTGAGACTGATCCTGGGTGAGTTTTCAGTGCCTGGCCATGTTCCCAGCCAACTTACTTGACCCTTGAGTTTTTCAGCGGGGTATGACTACTTGTAGAGTAAAGAGTACTATGTTCCAAGCTTGGGGGGATGCACTGTTGATTTCAGGGCTATTACAGCCAGCTCTGCCACACCAGCACTCCTCCTTCCCCAAGAACCCCCAACGCAGACTGGACTTAGGTCTTCAGCAGGCTCTGCACTCCTGCTCTGATCCACCACTTTATTCATCCCACCAGGTGGGCCTGGGGCTGGAAACAACTGTAGCTGTAGTTCTGTAGCTGCTCCACCTGCCCTGTCCCTGGGGCAGTGGCTGAACCGCGAACTCTATCACCCTGTCCCCAGCAGCTTTTCCTACTAACTTTCTCTGTTATCTTCAGTGTTTGTGGGTTGAGAAGTATGGTAATTTCTGCAGCTCACTGATTCAGGGTGCTAGGGCCCACTCTGCCTGGCTCCTGGTCTGGTTGGTCTGAGCCCTCCACACTGGGCTCTGCTCAGCTCTGCTCCCAGCTCCCTGCACAAAAGACGTCACCCAGCAACCATCCAGGCTCTCCTGGACTGAAGCCCTGCTTCCCTCTGCTATTTTGTGGGTTCTGCAGTTCTAGAATTGGTTCAGAGCCATTTTTTATAGGTTTTTGGAGGGACTTGTCAGGGAGCTCACACTAGTTCCTGCTTTCCAGCCGCCATCTTGGCTCCGCCCTCCCCCCCCCCCCCCAGTTTCCTTGTCTTTAAAATGGTGGTGATTATAGTACCTGTCTTCCAAGGTTGTTATAAGGATCAAATGAGATAATAATTACAAAACACTCTGTACAGTGCCTGGCATATGTTTGAAAGAAGCCAGGAGGTGAAGATTAAAAAGGAGGGTAATTCAGGCATGAAAAATATGCCTAGAGTCTGGATATGCAGTGTCTTGTACAAGGAGGCATAACACAAAGTTTCAAGGAGGACCATCAGCAGATGTGGAAGTCAGGGAGAGAATGAACACCGGTCTTTATGGAAGAAACATTTACATTGTCCATCAAAGTATTGGTGAGCATTAAAACAGGTAATGAAAAGGAAGGAAGATAGTCATGGCACAGGAGATGGTGTGAACCAAGGATGAAAGGTGAGAAAAAATAGGCATGGTGGGGAACAGAGTGGTCCAATTTACTTGATACATAGATAAAATATAAAAAGCTAGGAAGAGAAATTACAGAGGTCTTGTATGCACACTGAAATCTCATCTTTCTATTTCATAAGAGGACAAGGGTCCAAACTGTAATTGGATATACAACCAAACATGAAATTTTGGTGTACTTTTCTTCCCTTGTGGGATCTCTCAGAAGATAGGAATATTATTTTTCTCTAGTAATCCTCCATGATTCCCAACTTAAGAAATACAACATCATAGTCTAACCAAGAAGTTAAAGGTCAAAATCTTGAGCAAGTTGACTTTACTAAACCTAATTACGGCAGAATAATAGCAGTAAACATTTATAATGTAATCAATAGTTTACAAAGTACTTTCACAATTCCTATTTCATTTGATTCTCAAAACACACCATAGGAAAGGTAGTATTCTTTTCATTTTAAAGAAGAGGAAATTGATGTTCAGAGAGGTTATAGCTTTCTCATAGTCACAAAGACAAAGTGTCAGAGCCAGGATAGAAGACCAAATGTCATATAGGGAGAATAACAGGTAGGCCAGTACAGCTAGAACATAGAGCATGAAAGAAAGAATAATGTGAATTATATTGTCACAAATCTCCCAGAGCAATCATCCGTGATTTCCTGTTCCTACTCCATAGAAATAGTGAAGGGACCTGAAAAACTTCTGTAGTACTGTCTGCTTTTTCTCTAAGAAAAGATGAAAAAATCGTTCTAGGCTGGGACCCTGAATGCAGTAAAGTAGAATGCCCTGATAGGGATGGTTGTTACAGTTTAAATTGGGCTCTAAGACTTAAAGACATTGAATATAGGAATAGAGTCTGATAATCATAAAACCATGGCATGTTAAGAGCTGGAAAGCCCTTTAAAGATCATTTAGACCAAACTGTTTTACTCATGAGGAAACCTAAGCTCAGAAAGATGGAATATTTTGCCCAAAGACACACAGCTGGATGGTAGAGCTAGGATTAGAATTTAGGTCTCATGCAGCAGGACTCTTGATGGAAATATGTGTATTAATATTGTCATATGTACATGGAAAAGGAAATAAAGTTAACAAACAATTGTAAAGACCCTACTATGTGTTATGCCTTATGCTAAGTGCTAGGGATATAAATAAAGGCTAGAACATACAACAATCTTTGCTCTCAAGGAGCTCACAGCCTAATTGAGGAAACAGCATGCAGACAACTGTTATTGTTTGTCCTTCATTCCCAAAGTGGAATATGACATCGAGATGGTAATGCCAAGACTGGCAAGTGAATTGGAGTTAAGTGAGGCAGGGCTGTGCCAAGTCACCAGCCTCACTCTCTCCTCAGGAGCCATGTGGGTCCAGAAGCAAGATAGAAATCAAGAGGACTAGAGATGGCCCTGGATGCAGTGGGAGACCTTGGCCTTTTTAAGCTAAGATATTTCCCAGGTCTCCATTTGTCTGAGGCAATGCCCAATCAGTGATTAAGGCTAGGTAAAAAATAAGGCCAAGCATGTTCTCTTTTACCTAGTCAAAAAAAAATCTATCTGGGAGGGAAAGACCCTCAGTGTTTCTTTCGAAAATAGAAACAATTGCTATTTACACTCATTCAGAACCATCAGAGCCCAAACGACGAGCAAACAGGGTTTGTGCTGGGACCTATTATTGGCCAATCAATGAAAACCCTTTAAGGTATGGTCCTTAAAAGAAGAAATCTACCCCCATAAGCCCTAGGCAAACAACTATGAACAAACTAAAGGCAGAGTAAATTGGAAATAATAAACAGAAGGAAAGCACGAGCATTAAAGTGGATTGGTAAAGTCTTCTTGCAGAAGGTAGGGTCTCAGCCAGGCCTTGAAGGAAGGCAAGGAAGCCAGGAAACAGAGATGAAGAGGAAAAGAATTCCACATTTGGGGAGGACAGCCAGTGAAAATGCACTAAGTCAGGGACATAGTTTGTCTTGTGCAAGGAGCAGCAGGGGAGTCAAGGTCATTGAATCAAAGATCACACTGAGTTGGGGGAGATTAATGTGTAACAAGACAGGAAAGTTAGGAAGGGTTCAAGATATGAAGGGCTTTAAACACTGAAGAGAGGATTTTATTTGTTTCTGAAGATAACAGGGAGCCATTGGCATTTATTGAAAGAGGAGAGGGTGACTTGTGGGATAGAGTGGATAGAGTGATAGACTTGAAGTCAATACTTGAAATCCAGTCTTGTTTTTTATATATCCTAGTCTGATGACCGCATATAAGTTAGTTAACATGTCTGCCACAAGTGACACACTAAGTCTATAAATTGCATATGAGTGGGTGATCTGTATTGGTGAAGGGATTTATACACACTAATGAAATCACAGGTTCCCGTCCCCAAAAAAATAACCCCACCTAATTTTTAAAATATGCATATTCATATTCATATGTATACATCAAGTATATATAGTGCACATGATAAACAGATAATAAATATGCTTATAACATATTAGAAACTACAAAATTAATCTTCTATACTGAGTAGAAAAAGCAAGGAAGGAAGGCGGTAGGGGATGGGGAACAGCAGGGTAGGGAAATGCCTAGTAAAATTCCACCCAAATTCCAAATGGCAGGAGTGGAAGATGTTATAGAATCATCAGAGGCAAGTGTTGCTGTACCATGGCCAACCTTATTATATAAAACATTTAATATCATCTCTGTGGGCACATCTTAACAGTTCTGAATGGGATCCCAGAAAATCACAGCTATAATTCTGGAAACTTGGGAAGGCTACAGTTCATCAAAGTCTACATATTGCAAAGTTAGCTTCTCACAAACGTTCAACCCATTCATTAGGAAGGAAGGAGCAACTTTTAGAATATTGAAGGAGGAAATCACATGACATCTTTACTTTCTGAATTTCATCCTTCCTGAATCTTGGAAGAGGAACTGTTGTAAGCACTGTCAATACATGGGCCAGAAGCTCCCATCACAGTCATCATAATCATTTAGTTAAATAACTTATGCATCAAAACACCATAAAGAAAAATCCACCCTAGGCCGTTTACTGTTTGGGTCTCCTGTTCATGAAGATCAGTTACTATTTGCAGGAGAAGTGGTAATCAGAGCAGTAACTAGCCAGGAGTGATGGGGAAGTGTGGCAGGGTGCCAAAATTTAGAGGGCACTCGTACCACTTGTGTTCTTTTAGCTGAAATTAGCAAGATTAATTAGATAACACAGAAAATGAATACTCATTCCTCCCCCCTTCTTCAAACATACACTCAGGTGAACTCTGAGCACCAGTCTCTCCAGTAAGGAACTTGTCATATTTTGGGTTCTCTCAAATCCTTGGGGAAATGACTCAAAATCTGAGATATCCCTCCAAGGTCTCCCTTCTCCAAAAAGATTTTTCTTTCATGGCTTCTATTGCATTGCTTGACTGGGTATATTTTATAGGTAACACAAGTGCCAGAATCATTAGTTATCGCTCAAGTGGTAATCACTTCTATATCCATTAAGCATCCTAGAGGTATTTCAAATGGGCTCAGCAGCCTCTCACTATGGACACCATAAAAAAAAGTTAGGTCATGGAGAGCCTTGCAAAAGGTCAAGAGACAAGCACAAGAAACACCAAAACTGGAAAGGCAGGAGGAAAGAGGAGAGAGGGAGAGGGAAAGAGGTAAGGGAAGAGCCCAGGAAAGGGAGAAAAGGCTTTACACAAACAGTAGGGAAAATCAGAACAATGCCAACAATTTCTTCATGTGTACTTAAGACCACAAAATGCTACAGGTTGCTGACACCTAATTGAGAACCACCCATCTCTACGGCCCTTCATTTGGTCCACCAGATGTAATTTCAGGCAGTAGCTATTGGCCAGAAAGAGTCAAATATAGATCAATTCGCTCCCCTCCCCCTCTCACAAAAAATGTCTTGGCACAACTTATGGAAGTGATTCAAATAGAGTGTCTAAATGGGTACACACATATAGACATATGCTTGTGCAAAAGCATGCATATTACTTCACGATATATTCACGCATGTATGTACATTATATCAATTACTTCCATGTGTGTACACATGTAACATACGTACATATTATACCTTTACACGTGTTTACACACTTTACAGCTACACACTTACTATATACATGTATGCACACATACATGCATGCGCATGTACGTGTTTATATGTGTGCATGTTTGTGCACATTACATGTGTGTACATTGCATGCACATATATTTGCATATACATATACTTCCAATGAACTATAGACCAGAATTGTCTGGGAAAATACACAGATTCACAGAATCGTACAACTATACAATGTATCAATTTTAAAGAATTTAGAATCATGTGGTGAGAGAATTTTAAAGCCAGAGTGGACCTTAGAATCATAGACTCTAGAATGTTAGAATTTTCATGGACCTTGGAAATCAATTCCCTAGACTTTAAACTACGTGAGAGCAGGAGACTACGTGTTAGTGTCTTATCCAACTTTGTCTCTCTGTCAGGGCCAAAGAAAGTGCTCTGAAACCAGTAAATAATTAACATGTATTTATTGAATTTAATTAAATTTTGTATAACTCAATTCCTCTGTTTTACAGATAAGGAAACTAGGTCTCAGAAGTCCTATTTGACATTCCATAGGTACAAGAGTGAAAAAGTGAGGCCTCTTTTGTCAGCTTTAACTATAATGGAGAAACAAAGGGGTTTATTTGTTTTTGTTTTTTTCCATTTTTATTTATTTATTTGCTTATTAATTAATTAATTTATTTTAAGTAGTCTAGGAAAAAAAAAGTCTGTAAATTATCCCGGGTCTGCACATTGTTGGGAATTCCTTTGTAGTCTTAAAAGTGCCATGTAAGTGTGGGTTATTATTATTCTTATTTAAGCCACAACTACAACCTAAATTAAAATACCTCCATGGCACCTGAAGCTCTTTTGAAACTGTTTTCTAATTTTAGCCTTTTTTAAAATGCAGAATTTCAAGCAATCCACTGTATATTAAACCCCACAGAGCCCTTCCAAACAGAAGCTTTCATATGAACAAAATTGAATTCAGCCCATTAATTTGAAATTGTTTTGTACTGATCTAACATTTGGAACCTGCCAAAGCCGCTTCTATTTCAGAGTGCCTCTCTATTCCAAATTTCTCAAATTGGCATTCTCCCCCAAATGTTGTGGTCCTGACTTCATGAAGTACTTTGTACTTCAAATCCTCATTTCTCTTCTCCTATGAGTTCTACTTTCCCAAGAAACAAGTGAGGCAACAGTGTGGGAGCATTAGCATGAGATGCCATGCTGGGAATCACATCTTTTAGGACCTATCATTTAATAATTGACTTGGGTACTGATAATGCTTGTCCTGAGGTTTGTTTATTTAACATTTTTGCGTGCAAATTCTACTTGACAGACACCAAAGGAGAACCTGATGAAACATTAGGTACATCACCAAAACCACAATGAAAATATGATTGCTCTAAGTGGTCCACAAATGTCTTACCCCTCTAAATTAAGTAATGAATAGAATAGAAATCAGGAAAAAAAGAGGTTATATAGAGATAACGCTTTGCAATAATACCACTGAAAATTAGTTGGTTCTTTTTCCTAGTGTTAGTTTTTTGTTTGGATATTTTTTTCCCCAGGAAAGGACAGTATGTGAGTATAGTTATTGTGAAAGGAAATGTAATAGGATCATGGTGCATGATGTCCAGAGCCGTTCGTCTTGTTGTTTTGCATAGAACATGCATATTTTCTTCTCATCCTCCTTTTAACAGGCCTCATAGAAGCTTGGAGGAACCAAGTCCAATCACATATGGCTTATCAGTGAGGGTCCGCAATGATAAATGATGAAGTGCTTGCTAATTGTCTATTGAGCTGGAAATCAGTACATAAATAAAAGGGGCAAGTGAAAGAGTGAGAATTGCTTTAAGTTGAGCCTCAAAAGTGAGGTTGGGGGGATGTGCACCTGTCTTCTTCACAGCTATGAGCTCTTGTCCTGACAGGGCAAGCTGGCTGTGATGCCTCTTTTGTGGTTCCTTTCATGAGTAGGTGACCGAGCAGTCCCATCAAGATGAATGAGTTTGGGATATAGCCTTGTGAGTTACCAAAAGTCGAAATGTCCTAGGATACCTTCTAATGCTGGCAGCTGTGGCATCCACTGAAGTGGCAGTGGCTGATGGCAGGGAAAATTTCTATGACTACTATGATGTGAAGGGCCAAGCATAGTCTATTTCACCAGGAGACAAATTAAGTGACTGAACAATGCCAGGAGTAGGTGAAATGTAAAATGGCTAATTAGCACTTTTGCATAACTGCTTTTTGTTCTGATGAGGCTTAAATGATTAGCTTCCCAAAAGATGATAACCATAGTTACGTTAGGTTATTGAATATTGTTCTAATTCTCTTAAGCTATATTATGGTTCTTTTTTGTTTAGCAAATCTCTCTGTGTAGGAATAAACTACCTGGTTCATATGGTCCCCTTCATATATCCTACTCCATTTTTGGGCGGTAGGCCTTAGGCTTGAACCTAAAAGCAACATTGTCCCTGAGACATTGAGGTGAGGGTATTATGAGCCAATAAGACCGAGAATGGAAAGCCTAATATCCTTAATTGGAGGAAGACTCCCCCAGCAGTAAAGCCAGTGTAGATCTGCAAGTTTGGGGACAGAATAGGAAGGGATTGGGACCCCTGAGCCTGGGCTCCTCTGCCTTGAGGGGAACATTGTACTTAAAGTCTGTAGACCTGGATTGCAGTCCCAGCTCTAAATCTCAGTAGTGTTACCTTAGGGAAGACATTCCCTTCCTCTAGGCCTGCTTCCCCATAAGCAAACTGGACAGTTTCTGTTCTAATACTCTATATTCTTATATTTCTTTAGCTCTTAAATTCTATTTTCAATGATTTCAAAGTGGTTTTCAGCCCCAGCATCCTGTGTTTCTATAATTATAAGCTACAAATGATGTAATTGTATGTTCGAAGTGCCATGATGGTACTAATACTTTGCATTTGTGTTCCAGAGCCCAAATCTGGCCTCAGACACTTGCTAGCTATGTGACTCTGGACAAATCACTTTTAACTTTTGTCTGCCTTCATTTCCTTGTGTGTGAAATGGGAATACTAATCATACCTACCTCACAAAGTCATTGTGAGGATAAAATGAAATAAGATAATTAAAGGTTTTCGAAAATCTTAAAGCACCATATAGATGCTAGTTATCATTATTATTAGTCATCCCTAAAGAATAGGGATATGAACCTTTTCTCTAAAACATGGAGTTTACAATATGAGGGTACATGCCAATGGCATTGGTGTTATTAAGTATCAAAATACTAAAATGATTACTGTAGTAATGATATTTGCATTTATATGACATTTTAGATACATATATTTATATACAAAGGACTAGCATAGGTATTATATCATTTGATCCTGACTATATATGATCTATGTAAGATATATAGGCCAAAAAGTCCTATTCTGATGCTTTGTCATGGTGTGGAGGTGCCTTTCACTTCTTAAAGACTAAACCAGCAGAGTATTATCTCTGGAAGGTTCTAAGAGGCTGCAAAGGCTTCACGAATGGCCATGGCAACAGATTGAGTCTGTTTTCCAACGACCAACCAAGCTAAATACAGAGAGACACATCACCAGTAGGCTGGCCACCTGGCTATGATTTTGTTTTTGTCTATGGCAACCCATGAGAAAAAGAAAAAAATGGCCTTCAGTCAATTGCTTCTTCAGTGATGGTGGTAGCATTATGGTAAAGGAGGCAGAAGGTGCTAAGAATCAGCTTTTTGACCATCAAAGAACTTTAACCTGATTACTGCTATTCTAATTTTGGGATCTTCATTCAGTTACCAACAAGTGGAAATATTTTTGGAGGAGCAGATTCCTATCTATCTTGACATACTTGTTACAAGAAAAACAAGAAGACTTTGAATCTAGATGGGAGGAAGGTTCACAAATACTACTTAGGCAAAGAAAGGAATGAGCAGAGTAAATTTTATGGTTAGCCCAAAGGTAATAAGAAATATTATTATGTGGGATATTAGGTCATTATATATAGAATATTAATGAGGTTAGTTGCAAAAAGACCACCATAAAATAATTGCTGGTCATATACCAATAGTGATTGCTGAAAATGAAATATTAGAGAATTACCGCAAAGAATTTGCTAAGATGCTACAAATAAAGTTAGTGGACATTCTGATTCTTGATGATTCCATTGCAAAGGTGGGAAAAGGTGAGATTAGGAAAAAAAATAAATGAGAAAGCATGGTTAGGGAAGCAATACAAGTACTTTTCTCTGGTTTCCAGTTGGAAAAACTGAGTCACAAAGTTTAAATGATTTTTCCAAGGATATTCAGTTAGTAAATAACAGAGCCAGAATGTTTTCTAAAATGTGTGCTGTGGGAGTGCTGTAAGGAAAGTCATTAAATGTGAATGGAAGAGATAAAGCTCTCCTTTCTCCCCAAAACATCCCCCCTTTCTTCACCCTGGAGAGGGCTGCGTTGTGAAAATATCTTTCTCACAAATCAGTAACATAGGTCTTCTGTTGGTCTAATGTGATCTATCTGCTGATGCTAAAGAAGATTTAATAAGCTTGTGGTTTCCTATATGGTTTGAATGATAATAAAAAAAGAAACCTGAAGCAATCAGAATAAAGTAAAGAACAGCTATCAGATTTGACTACAGAGTCAGGATCAAAAAAATCTTGACAGGTTAGTACATTAGACTGAATTTAATAAGATGAAATCTAATAGAGATAAATGTCAAGTCTTCTATTAGGGTTCAAAAATCAATTTCATAAGCACAAAGAAGAAATGTCCAAACAAAATTTTGTCTGAAAAAATATCTGAACATTTTGGTAGACAGCAAGATCAATAGTTGACACTGTGATGTAGTAGCTAAAAAGGCTAATGTAATCATGAACTGTATCAAGCATAACTTACAATGAGGCATCGCTTCCAAGCATAAGGAGATCATGGGGCCACAGAGCTAGAGCTGAAAGAGATGCCTGCCATAATTTAATATAAACCTTTCCTTTTTTCAGATGAGGAAACTGAGGCCCAGAAAGATGTTAACCTTGACTTGCCCGAGCTTGTAAAAGTAGCAGAGCTGGAATTCCAGCTCAGGGATTACTAAACTAACAGTTCAGTTATTCTTTCCAAAGTACCATGCTGCTATACTCTACTCTTCTCTGACCATGACTACATTATTGTCAATCATATGCCAATCATAGGCACTACATTTTAAGACATTGGTGAGGAGGAGGAGGAGGAGGAGGAGGAAGACAAGGAGAGTAAACAGAGCAATAGAGGATGTTAGAGTTCAAGCCATATGAGAATTGGTTGAAGGAGCTGAAGGTGTTTAGTCTGGAAATGAGAAGACTAAGGAAGGAAATATCCTTTCTTGAAATATTTTGGAGACTCTTATCTGGAAATAGGATTAGACTTGTCTACGTAGCCACAGAGGGAAGAGCAAGAAGCAATGGATAAAAGTTGTAAAGAAGCAAACCTAAGCTTGGTACAAGGAAAACTTTCTAAAAATTAGAGCTGTTCAAAAGAGGAAGTGGTGCATCTGGCAATAAAGGGTTTCCCTACATTGGAGGACTTCAGTTCTGAGACTCTGTGATTGTATGGTTTTGTAATAGGTACCACACATAGATAAGAACACATTATCCCATATAAGTCAGAAGATTTTCTTCTACCTCTGACTTGTACAGTAAATATTTCTCACCTAAATATATATCAGTCAAATTTAGGGAGGCCCTGAAGTTGGTGTTTGATATAGCAGAAACAGCACAGGACTGGGAGTAAGAAGATCAGATGTCTCCTAGGAAACTAAATGGCACAGTGAATAGAGTGCTGGTTGGTTGTTGTCTTTCGTTCTTGGAGAGGACCAAAATGACATCAGCATGCTAGAGTCAAGTTACGGTGTGTCCGACTATGGCTGATCAGACCAATACAAGCTTGGAATGCTCTACCACAGGTCGGGCACAAATAGTCCACGTGAACATTTGGGGTGGATTCTCTAAATTTGTGCATCTCATGTTTCTTTTGAGCTACTTCAATTCTGTTTTGCTCATAGAGCACAGCACTTTCTCTGATGAGGGCACACCGTGCTGGGCAGTCCTGTGCCAGTGTCTCCCATGTCGCATAATCAATTCCAAATTTCTTGAGAGAGACCTTGAAAGTGTCTTTGTATTTTTTTATCTGACCACCATGGAAGCCCTTGTATGACTTTCCTGTTAAAAAAAAAAAGTCTTTTAGGGAAACATATGTTTGACATTTGAACAACGTGGCCAGCCCCTAGGAGCTATGTTCTGGGCAGTAGAGTTTGAATGCTTTACAATTTAATTTGAGAAAGGATCTGGTATCTCATCTTGTCAGGTGATCTTCAGAATGTTTCTCAGTTTCCTGGCATGGTGCTGGCATGCTGTCCAGGTAGATCTGGTGTCTAGAATAAAGTTTAAACCTGGCCTCATATGCTTACTAGTTTTGTGACATGAGGCAAGTCACTTAAACCTCTGTCTGCCTCAGTTTCCTCATCTGAAAAATGAGGATGATAATAGCATCTGCCACCCAGAATTGCTGTGAGAATAAAGTAAGATATTTGTAAAGCGCTTTGCAAACCTTAAAGTGCTTTAAAATTGCTGACTATTATCATTATCGATTCAGCTTGGCTGCCGATTCATTATGCAGCATGGTATACTTTGTACATATGCAAAAATCTCATCTTTCTCCCGCATGATATTAATCATACCACATCTATACTAGTGATTTCTGGATTAGTAAACAGACAGGTAGAGGTGTTAGTAACTTTACTCCCTCCCATATCACCCTTATGTGGCAGAGCTACCTCTTGGCTTCCCTCCTCTCTTTGGGTCAGATTTTCTCTTTACCCGCTCCCACAGCCTCCTCCCTTTTGGGGGTGTGGTTTCCTTTCAAACCTGGTCCCATGGCCAAGGGATTAATGGCTGCTGCCTGACTCACCCTAGCTAGTTCCCACGGTGTAAGCAACTCATTTTGAGGCTCAAAAGAATCTAAGTGAAAGTATTTTCTATCTTCTACCAAGATGCTAAAATTAATGGCTTCTGTCCTTCTTCAACTACAAGCTCCCAACTAGTCCCGCAAGCTTCCATAACACCGTAGCTCAAGACTTCTTGAAGCCACTTGCCACCTCCCAGTGGTAGGCCACACTCCTTCCTCCATTTTTGCTTTCCTCTATCTCATTTCCTTTGTCATCACCTCCCGCATTCCACCCATCTTCTTGTTCCTTGCTTCAGTCTCAAGCTAAGGGTAAAAAACTCTCTAGGGAGTTGAGGAAGGGGAACCTAGGAAATCTTCCAGAACCTGCATGCATCCGTTTTCTGCATCAGTCTTCTTGGGGACATCTAGAGTCACACACCTGTCTTCTGTTCTTCAGGCTAAACATCCCCAGTTCCTTTAAGAGATCCTCATGTGACATAGTTTCCTATCTCCTCACCATTCCTATTCCTTTCTTCTGAATGTACTCCCACTGTGCTGGCCTTTCTAAAATATATGCTTAGAATTCCACACAGCAGGAGAAGGGAAAGGAATAAGCATTTATATAGCACCTAGTATGTACTAGGTATCGTACTAAACACTTAAAAAACATTATCTCATTTGACACCCCCTAATGAGGACAGAGCAAAGTAGGATTACCACTTTCTTTATTCAGTGAGTTTTGTTGTTCAGTCATTCCAATGTGTCTGTCTCCTCATGATCCCATGGACCATACATCCTATTCATGGGGTTTTCTTAGCAAAGATATTGGAGTGCTTTGCCATTTTCTTCTCTAGTGGATAAAGGCAAACAGAGGTTAAGTGACTTGTCCAGGGTCACACAGTTAGTTAAGTTTCTGAAATAAAATTTGACCTCAGGTCTTACTGATTCTCAGCCAGGTGCTCTATCCATTGAGCCACCTAGCATTGAGATGTGTGTGTGTGTGTGTGTGTGTTGTGTGTACATGCGTGTGTGTGGGGAGAGAGAGAGAGAGAGAGAGAGAGAGAGAGAGAGAGAGAGAGATACAGAGACATACACAGAGAGACCGACAGACAGACGGACAGAGACAGAGAAACAGACAAAAATTATAGTGTTCATCATAGCTGTAGTAACTTCAGAAACTGGAAGAGCTATTCTGTGGAAGAAGTATGGTGAACCTATTTTGCTGGGCTTAAGAGGGCAGAACTGGGATTCCAGAGCAGTATAAATGAAAACTTCCTAACAATTGGGGCTGTACAAAAGTGGAATGGATGGGCTATCTCATAAAGGATCCTTAAGCTGAGGAGTGAGTGCCACTTGCCAGCAACATTGTGTAAGGGTCTCCTTTGTCAGATAGGAGTTGGAGTAGGCTGTGTCTGAGATCCTCTGAAACTCTGAGATTATCTGATATCACAGTTGGTGAATCAATCAACAAATATCTGTTTCTCCACATCTAGGTTTAATCCCAAAAAAGGCAAGTAGTAAACAAACTGAAAGAAAAAAAAAGCCCCTAATTTCCCTCTAGAGAGATATTGTCTTGCGATAATAAACAGCATTCCAGACACACCATCAATGGCATTGTTAATATAGATTGAATCAAACAGTCCTTTCCTTGTGGAGATTGGAATGATTAATCTTCATTTCATTTCTCAAGCTAGTCTCTTTGGGCTATATTCCCATCTTTTTCCACACCCCTATTCAATCAAAGGGAGTGCAACATCTAGATCAGCTCTGGGGAGACTTGGAATATGATTACATTTGTCCAGTATCTTTAAAGTTGCAAGGATATGGCCAAGGCACTGGTAAACAAGATGTAGTCATTGAAGATTAGAGCCTTAAGGAAGACAGGTTCAGCCATCACCTTGGATGGTTCTAACCTGTGTGGGCAAGTCCATCATCGGGAGTTGCCAGAGTCACAGGAAGGTGTTTGCCTGAAGGCAGCCAGAAGGAGACTGTGATCCTTTGAGCATTCCATCTCCCACATCTTTTATTTGGTTCCCACAGTCAATGCAGGCTGAGTTTGATTTGCTTCAGAGATAGTGTCTCTTCTCTCTTTCAGGGATGTACTACTTTTCATTGCTTAGGAGACATGTACAGTATGAATACCACCAGCTGCCTCTTCATGACCTCATAGCTCCTCTAGCCACCTCCACAGTGATGCGTTGCGCGGCAGGAGCCTAGGAACTCATTTGCCAACACCATCTGCCTGAGCTTCTGAGCTTACTTCTAAAGCCAAAACCACCTCCCACTAAGCCCACACCCTTCCTATAAAAGATTTCAGATCTTTACAAACAAGTGGGTCACATGACCTGCCCAGACAAGCTCAGAACACCATGACCAATAATGTTCTATCTGTGCTTTTCACTCTTCTTCCAAGATGGAATTGTCTCCTTTTGAGCTGTAGTGTCTCTTGAGTCAAGTTAATCTACAAACATTTATTAAGAACCTACTATATATCAAGAATTTTGCTAAGAATTAGGGATATAAAGGAAGACTATATAAAGTTCTTGCTAGCAAGGAACTCACATTCTAATGGGGTAGATAATATGCAAATAATGATATAGAAAAATGATATCATACAGGCTAAATTGGAGATCATCACAGAAGAGTCATTAACATTAAGCTGTATTGGGAAAGGCTTCTTGCAGAAGATGGAAGTTGATGTGGGGTTTGAAAGAAGCCAGAGAAATCAGGAGGTGGAGATGAAGAGAGAGAGAATGCCAGGTATAAGAGCCGCCAATCAAAATAGCCAGTCAGGAGATGGATATCTTGTATGAAGATTAGCAAGGAACCCAGAGTCACTAGGTCACAGATTACATAGAGGGGAGAGAAGTATACTAGGACTGGAAACATGTGTCTGTGGAGCAGGGAATGGGTGGCAGGTTGTGACAGATTTTAAAAGACAAATAGAGAAACTTATATTTGATCCTGGAGGCAATAGAGAGCCACTAGAGTTTATGAAATAAGGGAATTCACGTGGCCAAACTAGCCTTTACTCAATTCATTTCTATTCAGCAAATATTTAAGTCACTACCATATGGAAAGCACTGTGCTGGGCACTAAGGTGGACACAAAATTTAAATGAAACACAGTACCTTCCCTCTAGGACCTTAATTCCTAGAGATGCAAGCAGCAAAGGTAAGACTCAGGATAGGAAAGCTGTGTGCATGTTGGATGAGTGGCCATCCAGGTGGTATTCTCCCAGGTTAAACTGACCAAACTTCTCTTGTTTTTCAAAGTAAAAGAGATCCTTCTTCAGCAATATTTCTGTCAAAGGATCTTAATGTTAAGGACAAAGACACGATATGCCTTCTTATTTTTTATTGCCTTCCAATCAACAAATCATTCAACCAACAAGCGTTTATTTTATGTGTACTTTGTGCCAGGCACTGTAATGCCTGATTCCAATGGCATGCTGATTGATTGGGTTGGTATTAGAGCTTTTCTAGGGTTGTTTACCACTCCTTCCTCTCCCTGGAGGCTTTACTTGTCCTGCTAAATGGACAAGTCTCAACACAGATGAGTTCCTCTATGTTGATTCGAACTAAGAAAAGAGAGGGGAAAAGAAGATTATAATCGGATTAGAATACACAACTTGGCCACTTTCTCACTTTACCTCCTTTGCCCTTTTACATTTGCTTACAAAATATGGATTTCAGAGAAAATCACCATAGTTGACTCCACTTAGCATCACTGGATTTGGGATCTGGAAGGGAATTTAGAATGAAAATCAGTACCTATCATTTAGATACTGGTTGAGAGGCATTTACTCAGTTATTCCTCACAACAACTCTGGTGTGTATGCATAACAGGGAACTAAATCATCGCCATAGATGAGGGCTTAAGTGACTTGCCCTTGATCACCCAACTAGTATCAGAGAATTTGAACTCTATTCCCTGCTGATTCCAAGTCCACAGAATTTCATCTACAATGCAATGTCCCATACTTCTGAAGAACCAAGAAACATTAGAATGAGAAGTATTTTTAATAAAGTTCCCTTATTATTCAGACTTAGGAATGTAACCTTCACATGAAACAAACTTTTCAAATGTTTTAACTCACAGACAAGTTCTCTATCACCCAACACTGATAAGCAGATTCCTATATGAACACTAAAATAATAGTCTTGATAATTGAACTAACAGCACATATCCATTAGTGAGAAAGCAGTTATGATATAGTTTTTATTAAAATCCTTCCTCAGAGACTTACTACCCGTGTGACCCTGGGCAAGGCGTTTAAACTCTCAGACTCAGTTTCTTCATTATAAAATAGGGAAGATAATAGGACCTATCTCTCAGGGCTATTGAGAAGAAGAAATCATATTGCAGTGCTATGCAAACTTTAAAGTTTTCTATAAATCTTAGATATTATTGTTAATGTCAATATTGATGCCTCTTGTTCTTATATCACAAACATTTCTGCATATATCTTTCCCCATTTCTCTAACCAGTAAGCCATTTCTTTTAAGAAAGGATAAAAAAAGAAAAGAAAAGAATTAGAAAAATGGATGAATGCATCAACGTCATCAGTATATGGAATATCCCTACCCATAGCTCCCCACTGTTACAAATTAGGGAGCGAAGAGGAACATTTTTGAAAAATTCTTCTCTAGGGCCAAGTTTGTACTTATAATAATAGCATTCAGTTTCACTTCTTTTGTTCTTTTCATTTAAATTGTTGTAGTAATTGTGTGTGTTTTTTTCTTATTCTGCTTGCTTCATATAAATAAGTTTTTGTGTCTTCTTATGGTGAATTTTTCATATTTGTCATTCTTGTACTACAGTGTTATTCTATCATACTGAGGGAATATAATTTGTTTATCCATCCCCACAATCAATGGATAGTTATTTTCTTTCCAACTCTTTGCTAAGGATGATGTAGCTTTGTTGTGTTTTGTTTTGTTTGTTTTTTGCAAAGTCACTGGACCTATACAATCTGGATTTGACTATTCCCCTTTACCATTTATGTCACCTTGGACAGGACACTCACTACTCTGTGGTAATCCTCAGGTGTTCATCTATAAAATGGGTTGGTGGACTAAGTGATGCCAAAGATTCTTTCAAAATCGAATACCCTATGGAGTCAAAAGACCTTGATTTTCCCTTTGCATCATTTTTGTCAACTTGGATAAGATGCTAAACCCCACTGATTCAAAAATCCTTATATTTAAGATGAGTTGGAAGATAGTTTTCCAATGAAGACACATAATCTATGAATAATCGTATAAAAATTTTCCAAACCATTGATAAAAAGGGAACAAATATTAAAGCTACTCCAAGATCCCATCTAAGACTGTTCAGATTAGCAAAGATGAAAACAAACAATTGACAATTGTCAGAGAGTCTATAATAGAAAAAGTATATGAATGCAAAAATGATAGATTTGAGAAGTGGCCCAGCAACTTTGAAAAGCAATTTGGAATTAGAGCCCAAGTCACTAAATTGCACATGCCCTTCAATCTGGTAATTCTATTAACAGTCATTTATGCCAATGGCATCAAAGAGAGAAGGAAAGGACTGATATCCAAAAATATTTAAAATAACAGTTCTTAATATAGCAAAGAACTGAAAACAAAGAGAGTACCCATTAATTGGAGAATAGATGAATGAGATATAGTATATAAATAACTATATGTATAGAACATGAATACATCAAGCCATAAGAAACAATGAATATGAATAATTCTGAGAAACTTGGGAAATTGGGAATGATTCAGAGTGGAGTGAACAGAACATGGTATGACCAGAATGGCCATAACAAAGAGTAGGTAGCCTATGAAGAGCCTGTGGGTCCTTATCCCAACTCATACTTACATTAGTGAAGTTGTGACCTCAGAGAGAGGCTGGTTACCTACATTTCCCTTGGAGTTCTAGTGGTACCCCTGAGAAATTATAAGGTTTACTTTAATGCGATTAGTGTGAATTGCCATTCTGTTGTGTGTTCCTTAATATCCATCAAGCAATGACAGTATTTCATTTGACCCCCTTGATTAGCACCTCAAGATCAATATCATTGGTGGATATCAACTACATTTTATAAAAAAATATTTACTTTAATGTTATGGATAACACAGAAGTAAGTACAAGCATATCATCTCTGAACTGGAGTGTGGGAGAACTTTCTTTACTATGAATCTGTTCTTGAAGAAAGTTAATGTACGCATAGAATAGTTAATACAATCATTCCCTCCAAGTTCACTTTCAAATATGTCATAGCTACTGGACAAGTTGCTTGCTTCTGCAGGCCATGGTATTTCTTTTGGTTTTAATTCCATTTACCACTCAGCTATCAAATTCATCTTCCTAAAACACCTTCTTATCCCACTACTGAATAAAATCTAGTGGCTCATATTATCTCTGGAATCAAATATAAAGTCCTTTGTTTCACTTTTAAAGGTCTTCATAACCTCGCTCTTTGCTCCCTTTCCCATCTTACATTTTATTACTTTTTATTTCCACTGTGACCCAGGGACAACGCTCTTCTTACTGTTCCTCACACAAGAGATTCCTTCTCCTAATTCCTGGTGTTTTCCCTGGTTGTTTATCCCTATCTCTGGAAATTTCTCCCTCCTCATGTCCACCATTTGGCTTCCTTCAATAAAATCCTGCCTTCTGCAAGATGCTTTTCCTAATCCTCCTTAATCTTAATGCCTTCTTTCTGAGATCATCTTGAATTTAGCCTGTATATATTGTATTTGTATGTAATTGTGTGCTTGTTGTCTCCTCCATCAGATGGTGAGCTTCTTGAGAGCCAGGACTGTTTTTTTTGGTTTTCGTTTTACTCTTAGCATTTATTGCAATGACTGGTACTTCGTAGACACTCAATAAATACTAGTTAATGACTTAGTTTGCTAGTCAGCATCAAACTAGTCTGTCCTAGGACAGTAGTCATCACCAGGCTTGGCTATAAATTCTGGCATGGTCTCTATTCATGAATTTCTGATGGCTTACTGTTCTGAGCTTTTAAAGCTCACAGATTCATAGCCATCTCAAATACTCTTTCACTTAAGAGCAGGAAAAAATAGACATAGCAGAAAAAGAAAAAAAAAGTATATGTGCTTTTGATGGCTTCAGGGAAAAGATGAAGTTCTCTTCTGTGGGAATATTTTGTATGCCCACTCAGTTCCAATTCAGCAGCCAATCAAAATAGCTTTTCATCACCATCATTAAATTAACAGGAAACAATCATAGAACATAGAATGCCTGCATATGCTCTGAAGCTGAGAGGAGGTCCCTCCATGATGCTTTCCCCTAAGCAGATATTTTATAACAGCAAGCATCTGTTCGATTAAGCTAAGTTAGGTTCGGATTCAGATTCGGATTCGCACTGGCAATAAAGCACACTCCTGAGAGAACATGGTTTTTATTGAAAGACAGAGGAAATACTCTAACAAACACAGTTAACACAACAAAGACAAAGATACAAACAATATAGCTTCATCACCTCTCAGGGGAACTCCAGCACTTGATGCTCTCAAAGCTGAGGGGGCTCCCGGTTTACACAGCCCAGCTGGATCAAGGCCTGAAAGGGAAACTGATCCCAGGAAGCTTCCTTTCCATAGTGAGATCCCTCTAGCTTGTTCCACATGGGGACTTTTATAGCTTCATGAACAAGGATGGACTACTGCTAACTGTCCCGGATATTCCCCTCCAGAAGGGGCAGCCACTCCCCTCGGGAGTGGAAGATCTTGTCAATCATTTTGTTTTTGAGAACTGGCTAGGTCCTCAAGAAGCAGTTTCAGAATTTCCTGTCCTTTGTCTTGAGAGTTACCTGTTCTTTGTTCAGGCCTGTCTCCTAGTGTATTCCATTCTTTGGGTCCATCAGCCAGACAGCGGATGTTTGAGAGGTTAATGTCTGATTCTTTATTCCAAGCTGGAAAATCTTAAAGGTCTTTGCAAGAAAGAAAAGGGGAAAAGGAATGTCTGATATCCCAAACCAGAGAGTCTTGTGGGGGGGGTGATGGGGGGAAGGAAGGAAAGCTGGGCTTATACTATAATATAGAAGATCTTCTATAATGATTTATCATTCAGCATCCCACCTACATTGGCAACAGGCAGAACTGCGTATTCTCAAAGAATGGGATTCTCAATGGCACACACTCTGAACCATGCACACACATTCACACACACACACACACACACACACACACACACACACACACACACACACACAAATGTAAAGGAAAGAAACTCTGAAACCCTTTAGAATTCTGATCAGACCAGTGGCAAATCAAGATTTTAGAAGTCTACTGATGAATCATACTTCCTCTACCTTGGCAGAGAGACGATGAGCTGGAGGTGTAGAGAGAGATAAATACTTTCAGAGATACCCAATGTGTAGATTTCTTTTGCATGACTATGCTTATTTGTAAGGGGATAGGGGGTTCTATAAGAAGACAAATGAGGGAATACCGATAAAGGTTAAAAAAAGAACAAAGAAAACAGAAAGAATAAAGCATTTAAAAATACACTAAAGAAAAAAAACTTTACTACCTTGTTAGATTTACTATAAACTTCAAAACCTGTCATGCAATCAGAAGTTCTTTGTTTCATATATAACCTTCTTTAAATTTTTATGTACTGAAATGCTCGTGTTTGTAGAAGATTTTTAAATTCATAATAAAAACAAATTTTCAAAAATAGAAATAATTAGAACTAGATAATATCAAAGATTCTTTCCAGTTTGAACATCCTATGGTTCTATACTTCTAAATTGTGCCTCACATGGTTGCAGTGAGGATTCTTTGAGATATGTATGATACTTTGCACACCTCAGAGCACAAATGAAACATTATTATTACTAGTAGGAGCATTACTATTATTACTCTGTGTTACTCCATTTGCTTTTGGGGTCACTTTCCTTTCTAAAAATTATTTTTTTTAAATTTATCTTGTTTAATATTTACCCAATACATATAAAAAGTGACAACCATTTTTAAAAAATTTTGAGTTTCAATTTCTCTCCATCTTTCCTGTTTCTCCCTCCTCCTTGAGAAGCAATCAATTTGCTATCAATTAGACATGTGAAATTATGCAAAACATATTTCCATAGTATCCATGTTGCAAAAGAAAACACAAACAAAATGACAATAAAAAAGAGATTTAAAAAAGCATGTTTCACTCTACATTCTGAGTTCATGTGTCGTTATTTTAAATGGAAATTTTCTTTATATCTCTTGCTTCTGGGTTTTATTGGCACTATATAGAAATGTTAATGACTTATGTGAGTCTATTTTAGATCTTTCTGCTTTCGTGGAGTGGTTGATTGTTTCAATTAGTCTTTTAGTTAATTCTCTAGGGTTCTCTAAGTATACGATCATATTATGTTCAAAGAATGATAATTTTGTTTCCTTATTTTCTATTTTTTTTCTTTTTTGGGGGGGCAGGGCAATTAGGGTTAAGTGACTTGCCCAAGGTCACACAGCTAGTAAATGTGTCAAGTGTCTGAGGCTGGATTTGAACTCAGGTCCTCCTGACTCCAGGGCTGTTGCTCTACTCACTGTGCCACCTAGCTGCCCCTATTTTTTATTCTTTATACTGTTAATGGGAATGGGAAGATCTTTTCCATCTATTAATAGGCCCATGTGACCTGCTTCAAGCCTGGGTCACATGGAAGCCTGAGTCACATGAAACCTGTGGTGGGAGGGGCTTGCTGAAAGAGTGGAGCAGGAAGAAGTGGAGCAGGAAGTAGGAGTGAAACAGAGCTGGGAGAGAGAGAGAGGCAGGCACAGGCAGAGCAGCCAGTGTGAGTGAGAGAGGGAGTGATTTTTTCTAAAGAAGCTTGTTTGTGGGGAGGCCCTGACTGAGGGAAGGCTTGAGGATGGAGGTGCTCTCTGCACTGGTAATGTGTATTTACTTCTTTATTACTATGATGGATTTGGCTTTCTGGTGTTTGAATAAATGTCTTGGTTTCTTCTATGAGGAAAAGGGTTTATTATATTTTGCACTTCAAACCCTGGAAATACGCTGGCAAAAAAGCACCTGCTGCGGGTATTGCATTGGCCATATATCTGGTGTCATGAGCAGGATCACAAAATATAAAACCTCTACTTGGAGACAGGAAGTCTCTAGGGAAGGAAATGAGTATTCCAGGATGGGAGGATTTACCTTATTCCTCCCTGGTGAGAGAACGGGATAAAAGCACAGGACTTTGTGAAAACTGGGAACTGCAGCTATAGAAGCGAGAACCCAGAGATTTAGAAAGATGTTTGCAGGAAATACCAATAGAACCAGGGAATTCTTAATGGCATTGGTGTGTCAAAGAGGATGTTAACAAGTAATTCACATTATATGTAAAAGTAGAGACAAATTGTTGGAAGAAAAGGTTCAAATGAAAAAAGGATTTAGCTGATTGGCATGAGAAGCTTTCTATGCTACAGGATTCAAACTTTCCTTTAGAAGAAAAGGTAGTTGTTAGTTTAGTTCAGACAAAGATTCAAAAAATTAACAAGAGGAAGGTGGATGCAAACCTTGCACAGGCTGAGCCTGGTTGGGACGAAGATACCTTGCAGGAAGACACACGGGAGGAAAATGAAACAAAGTTAGAAGAAGAAGCTTCTAGAAATTTGGACTTTCACCCAATACTATGAAGGAAACAAGAAAACCAACACAGTGTTTAAGGAGGTAATTGAAGATTTTACTCATCAGGAGCTCACAGATATTTTGAGTTGATTCACCTAAAAAATGGAAGAATCATTAGTATCTTGGATGGTGAGAATCAGTGATGAAGGGGCAGGAGGAGTAGGGATAGATAACATAGATTGTTTGAAATTCATAGGTATTAGTCAGAATCCTTTTGTACAACAAGCTTTTAGGGATTACCATATTCAAGGAGATAACAATGCAACTAATCTGTTAGCTTTAGCTGCACCAGGGTGCAATAAGCAGTATCCCACTGACTCTATGTGGCCTAGTGGAGATACACCCTTGTATTTGCTTAGAGACTACATAGGAAACTTAAAGCAAGAGGCAATGAAAGCTGCAATAATGGTTAGAGATTACGACGCTTATCATAGCACTCCCTTAACGGTTCTTCATAGAAATATAATAGTGTAGAGGGCTCCTCCTGCTTACAAGCACATAATTCTGACTATTAATTGGGGAAGCAGGGCACCCTCTTTCAGAAGTGCTGCATAAGGTTTCTCAGTTAGGTGACTTAGGGGAATGAGGAAACGATAAATTTCCTCAAGAGAGAAGAGTAAATAACCAATGGATTCAATGTCATAATAGATTAACAAGGAAAGAATTGTTTACTGCATTATTAAGAGCTGGGATAGATTTTGGAAGAATAGATGGTATTCTAATGAACTACATAAGATGTCCTGAGAAAAGGGATTTAATATTAGACTGAATAGGGAAGAAAGAACTGTCCTTACAGATGCTCCTGAATCATCGTGTCCAAGTTTGTCACACCTTCAGGGAGAATAGGAAATTGGCCAAGTTCTAGCTCAAATTAAAGAAGTACACAGACAGAATTGCAGACCCCATATCAGTTTAACCATATATTGGAAAAATGGATCAACTACTGTAACTAGGGTGTTAATAGATACTGGAGCAGAGGCCTCTCTTATATGTGGAAACCCTGATGAGTTTAAACATGGAACTCCTATTACCATCACAGGACTGGGGATGAGGGGCTGAAATATCATCCAGACAAGTTGAACTAATGATGAAAATTGGACAATTACCTAAGAAAGAATATACCATGGTAATTGTACCCATTCCCGAATATATCGTTGGAATAGATATATTGAGAGGTATGACATTAAATTTACCTGAAGGAAGATATCAATTTGCAGTAAGGAAGTTAAGAATTAATACAGTTTTAATGGGTTCGTGGACTTCTGAAGCATGGCTGCTTCTGTTTAATGTCTCCTTATTCTTTTTGGTTTTGGTCCTTTTGGCTTTTGTCTGTTCAACTTGTTTGCCAGATTTGTTTCCTGCAGGCTTAGTGCCCTCCACTTGTAGATGACTGACTGTTTGAAGCTGGATGTTATTTATCCCCATCCAAGAATGTGATGGGTTGCCCCTGGACCTGGCATTGACCAAGCTCCAGATGCTGACTAAAGAAGTGACCCCTTGAATTGGACCTCTCGGGGCAGGGACAGCTCTATGTCCAATCTCAACAGGAAGTAGCTACAGAAGAGACCTTTGCCCCTTTTCCCAAGGAATTTTGGGCTCTGTTTGTTTGAGTGGGGGATGATGGGGGTATTTGTGTTCAAGCCCCCACCCTAAGATGTTTTTCTATGTGTTTATTTTGTGCTATCCCTGTTATATTGTTGCAAAGTTATGTTAATACCAGTTGCCCCTAAACCTCCATTGACCTGTATAATGGATACAAAAGATCTCAAGGCTGAATATACTTTTGATGGGAATGGGAAGATCTTTCCCATCCATTAATAGGCCTATGTGACCTGCTTTGGGCCTAGGTCACATGGAAGCCTGAGTCACATGGAGCCTGTGGTGAGAGGAGCTTGCCGAACAAGTGGAGCAGGAAGGGCTGGAGCAGGAAGTGGGAATGAGACAGAGTTGGGAGAGAGAGAGAGAGAGGCAGGCACAGGCAGAGCAGCTAGTGTGAGTAAGAGACGGAGTGATTTTGCCTAAAGGAGTTTATTTGTGGGGAGGCTTTAACCCAGGGAAGGTTTGGGGATGGCGGTGCTCCCTACATTGATAATGTATATAAACTTCTTTGTTACTATGGTGGATTTGGCTTTCTGGTGTTTGAATACATGTCTTGGTTGAAGAAGGTCTCTTATATTTTGTGATTCAAACCTGGAAATATGCTGGCATATTCATAGCAGCTGCTGTGGGTATTGCATTGGCGATATATTGCTTCAATTTCTTTTTCTTGTCTTATTGCTATAACTAGCAATTCTAGTACAATATTGAATAATAGTGTTGATAATGGGCATGTTTCCTTCACGCCTGATATTGTTGAGATGGCTTCAAGTTTATCACCATTATAGAAAATGCTTGTTCTTGTCTTTAGACATCTACTACTTTTTATTTTAAGAAGGGTTCCATTGATTCCTATGCTTTCTGGTGTTTTTAATAAAAAATGGTGTTGTATTTTGTCAAATGTTTTTTTCTGCATCTATTGAGATAATTGTAATACTGTTGTTTTTGTTATTGATATGGTCAGTTTTGCTGATACTTTTCTTGATATTGTACCAGCCCTGTATTCCTGGTATAAATCCCACCTGGTCATAGTGTGTACACTTCATGATATATTGCTGTAATCCTCTTGTTATTATTTCATTTAAAAATTTTCATTGACATTTATTAAGAAAATCAGATCATAGTTTTCTTTCTCTGTTTTTGCTCTTCCTGTTTTAGGTGTCAGAAACATATTTATGTCATAAAAGGAATTTGGAAGGACTTCTTTACCTATTATTTCAGATGCTTATGTATCATTGAGATTAATTATTCCTTCAATGCTTGATAGAATTCAGCTGTAAATCCGTCTAGTTCTGAGGATATTTTTCCTAGGAAGTACAGTGATGGCTTGATCAATTTTGTTTTCTAAGACGGGGTTATTTAAATCTTCTCTTTCTTCTGTTAATCATAGCAGTTTATGTTTTCATAAATATTTACCAATTTTACTTAAATTGTTACTTTTACTGACATATAATTGGGCAAAATAACTGATAATATTTGTTTTAATTTCATCTTCATTGGTGGTGCATTCATCCTTTTCATATTTGATACTAATGATTTCATTTTCTTTTTTTCTTTGTGTAAATATATTAGCCATTGATGTATCTATTCTTTTATTGACATCTACACTAAGAGGTATAAATTTCCTCTTAAGTATTTAGTTGGCCACATCCTACACATTTTGGAATGTTGTCTCATTGCTGTCATTCTCTTTGAAGAAATTATTAATTGTTTCTATGATGTGTTCTTTAATCCATTCATTCTTTAGGTTTGGATTGCTTAGTTTTCAATTGACTTTTAATTTGTGCTTCCACGGCCCTTTATTAAATGAAATATTAACTTCATTGTGGTCTGAAAGGAATGAATTTAATATTTTGGTTTTTTTTCTGCATTTGTTTGTGAGGTTCTTATGCCCTAATACATGATCAATTTTTATAAAGGTACCCATTCACTTTTCTTCAGAGTTCTATCATATCTGATTTTTTTTAAAACTCTATTATTCTCCTTGAATTCTTTCTTATTTATTTTAAACTTAATTTTATCTAGCTCTGTTGGGGAAGGTTGAGATCCCCCACTAGTGTAGTTTTACTATTTATTTCCTCATCTAATTCATCTAACTTTTCCTTTAAGAATTTAAATGCTATGCCATTTAGGGAATATAGGTTTAATATTGCTAATATTTCATTGTTTATGGTTCCCTTTAACAAGCTGTCATTTCCCTGTTTATTCCTTTTAATTAGGTCTATCTTTGCTTTTACTTTCCCTGAGATCATGATTGTTACCCATGCCAATTTTACTTTTGCATAACAGATTCAGCTCTAGCCCCTTATTTTAACTCTTTGTGTATTTCTATTTTAAATATGTTTCTTATAAACAACATATTATTGGATTCTGGTTTCTTTATTTGTATTGCTGTCTGCCTCCATTTTATGGGTAAGTTCATCCCATTCACATTCACTTATGATTACTAACTGTATGTATATTTCCCTCCCTGTTTTTTTTTCTATTTCTCTCTCTCTCTCTTTCACTCTCTCTCTCTCTCTCTCTCTCTCTCTCTCTCTCTCTCTCTCTCTCCTCGGTCTCTGTCTCTCGGTCTCTATATCCCCACCCCCCCCCTCTCTCTCTCTCTCACTCTCTCTCTCTCTCCTCTCTCTCTCACTCTCTCTCTCTCTCTCCCCATCCCTCCAAGTCTGTTTGGCTTCTGACAACTTTTTTTTTGTCTGCTCTCCATTATAGAATACACCCCACCTTGTTCCTCTTCTCCCCTTCCCCACCTACTCTCCTTTTGGTTAAGATAGATTTCTACTGCCAATTGAGTGAGTGTGTGTGTGTATGTGTGTGTGTGTGTGTGTGAGTGTGAACATATATACACCTGGATAGATAGATGGATAGATAGATAGATAGTTTCCCTCTTTGAACCAATTTAGATGGGAATGAGGTTTAAATATTGCTCCCTCATTCCCCCTTCTTGCAAGCCTCTTTCCTGTGAAATAATTTCTCCCTTCTTCTCCCTCTCACCCCCTTTTATTCCAGGACATCACATAATGGACTTATTCCCTCACCTTCTTCCTATGTAGAATCCTTCAAAATACCTCAATAATGGCAAAATTCTTAAAAGTTATGTTTCCTCTTCCTATATATAAAGGTAAACAGTTTAACCTTTTTAAGTACCTATCAATTTGATGTCCATGCTTACCTTTTATGCTCCTTTTGAGTCTTGTATTTGAAAGTCAAATATTCTATTCAGCTCTGGTCTTTTCATCAGGAATGCTTGAAAGTTCTGTATTTTATTAAATGTCTCAGACCTAAAGCATCACATTAAAATATTTTAATTTTTTCCCCTATATAAGAATAAGTTGAGCATCATTGAAATTTCCACAATTTAATCTACTCATTTTCTACCTCTTGCTCAGTTCTAGACATAGCTCATTTTCTACTTGCCAAGCCTGTCTAATACATACTTATGGATGGGCTAACTCAATGTGCTTTACATAAAGCTACCTGTGATGATCTGAGAAATAAATATTCTACAGCCTTTTAGTATTATTATTATTATTATTATTATTATTGTGGTTGTTGTCGCTTTTCCCTGAGTAAGATAAACTTCTTTTTGTGGTCATAGATTGCACTGAAAAGGCTCTACCATATGTGGGGCTTTCTAAATTCTGTACTACTATTTTCATAGAACATCCTGAGAAAATCCAGCACCTATACATATCACATCTTCCATTTGAAAGCTATACTTCACATCAGTGTGCCCAACAATTTTTGCAGGTATATAAAAAAAGTCAACAAACTCCATATAAATGTAGTTTAATCTTGCATTCCTTCCCTAAATGTTTTCATTGTTTGTGTGACTGTAAAGATATGGTCTGCTAGAGAAAACCCTTTGCACCTGCTTTTTTCTCCTTCTCATAATTCTATCAAGAATATCCTTACTAGGCGTGGAGATAATTATCAGAAATATTTTTACAGAAATGAAAAAAAATATGCACATGAATGTGTAGTTACTACTGTCCTTTTGATTTATAATGCTATCAATATTTTTTTAAATCATTGGGCTTAAACACCACCCCCCCTTCCTTATACTGAAAATTGAAACCTCACTGCTTTTGAAACTGCCTTTACTTCCAGATTTCTTCTCTGCTATATGCTCTAGATATTCTACCTACTTTCATTTTTTTTAAAAATATCATTTCTCCTTCCTAACATAACACATGGAAAAGTGAGACGTTAGAGTCAAATATGGTGGTTCTGCTGCAATTGATGAAAGAAATAACTCTATAGAGAAATGCTAGAAGATTGGTTTTGTTTTCCACATATGTGTGATCTTCTTTTCAATTCCATCTATAAATGCTCATGGTAATCTGGGTTGATTGGCTATGTGACTTGATACTTCATGTAATCTTCTATCAACCTCTTCTGCAACATTCATAAATTAATTTAGATCTTTTAAACAACTAAATCAATGGGGATTCTACTACAACTACATGTGGATCACAATAGACATTTCTTAGTGCCTATTCTGCTAAGCACTGAGAATACAAGGAGAGGAGGGTGGGGAAAGTTATCCTTGTCCTCAAGACTACTGAGAGGAAAGAAGGAAATATTTACACAGATGGGTTAATGAGAAATAGGTGAGGAGGGCAAAAGCTCCAAGGATACCACAAAAATATTTCCTTAAGGAGCTGACACCTAAGGTGAACCTTGAAAGAAGCTAAAGATCCTAAGAGTGGAGATGGGGAAAGAATTGGGGTTGCTAGGTGTCACAGCAGATAGAGTGTTTGGCCTGGTGTCAGGAAGTCTCATCTTCCTGAATTAATGTCTGGCCTCAGACACTTACTAGCTGTGTGACCCTGGGCAAGTCACTTAACCGTGTTTTTGTCAGTTTTCTCATCTGTGAAATGAGCTGGAGAAAGAAATAGTAAACCAGTATCTTTGCTGAGAAAATCCCAAATGGGGTCACAAAGAGTAGGACACACCTGAAACAACTGAAAAACAAAAACCACAACAATAAAAGAGTACATTCCAGGTGTACAGAATAATCTATGAAAATGAAGTGAGGTCAATAATCAAATGCTAAGTTGAGGGAACAGTAACTAATACAGTTTGACTTGAATAATAAGTCTATTAATGGGAATAATGTCTAGAAAGGAAAGCATTGGCCTAAATTAATTTTGCCCTTGTAACTATATTTCTCTGAAGATCAAGGATGAGATGACTTCTGCATTATTTCAAGTTACTCCTTGGAGTAATTGCTCCACATTGGTTAAATTTCTTTAAAAGATTATGCTAGTCCAAATTGATATCGTTTCTTTTTTCCATTTCAGACTCTCAAAACGCTATTTGAATAGATCGTAGATTTTGTTTTGGGGCTTTGGAAGATTGGATAGGATATCAACAAGTAGATATATGGGAGAAATTATTCAAGGATTTAAGACAGAGAACCCCCAAAAGCTCTCTAAGAATAAACTACTTATTTCAGATGGATAACATAATAAACCAAAGTTGCAGTCAGATGAATTCAGCATACTTCTGACATGAAAAAAGACCTAAAATTCCAAAGAAAGCTGGATATTACTATGGAGATAAGGAAGGGGGAGGACATCTATGTTCATTCCCTCATTTTTAACATCTTTTGCTCCCACAGATTATGGGAATTGTATTGAAAAGCTGGAAATGAATTTAGGGTCAATAGGAAAACATTAGGCAAGATGGATACCTTTTAAAGGGTTGGTCATTGCGTGTTTTTTTTTTGTTGACACCTCAAGACACAGGCTGCCAACTGACTTTCCTTGCTTTCCCTGCTCTGAAATGAGCAAGTCATTGGATTTCTGCAGTGCTCTCTTAACTCCACCTCTCTATAAAATGAAAAATAATTCAAAAATTTACAAGTATATAAATTATAGGATGTATAAGGAGAGCTCCTTAGAGAGTAGGAAATATAGGGAAACCATCCTAGATCACAGTGTCAGAAGTCATGACTATTGAATTTGATGTCAGACACAGAGGTTTGAATGCTATCTTTTCTACTACTTTCATGACCTTGGTAAAATAAAGCAATGAACAAACATTTATTAACATGTGATAAGCAGTACAAAGATGATAAATGAAATGTTGTTCTTTGTCAATTCTAGAAGAGGACCAATGACATCAGGAAGATGGTGTCCTGACTTGCAAATGAGTTGTATTTAAGTGAGGCAGGGCTGTGCAAAGTCACCAGCCTCACTTTCTCCTAGGGAACTATCTGGGTCCACTGGCAAGACATAGATCAAGATGACTCGAGATAACCCCAGATGCAGTGGGAGACCTTGGTCTTTTTAAACTAAGGTCTTTCCCAGGTCTCAGTTTAAAATAATTCCTACTTGAAAGAAGCTTCCATTATAATGGGGATAGCAATAAGGAAATATATAAGTATATACAGAATCTCTGTAAAAAGAATCAATATAACAGTCACTTTAGAGGCATACGAAAAGGCTTCATGTAAAAGATGGCATTTGGGCTGTGTCTTGAAGGAAGAAAGGGATTCCATGAGATGGAATTGAGGACAAAGTACATTCCAAATCACAAAGGCTAAAGATGGGAGTGTTCTGTGTGAAACATACAGGGCAGAACTATTTGTCAGTATCAGAGAGTGGGGGAGGAAATGTCTTGTTTGATTATGTTATAAACATATGCAGGGGCCAGGTTGTGCAATCATTTTGGGAGCAGTATTCAATAGTTTATTTTTGGTGCCTTTGCCTCAAGTCTCTCCCCACTCCACTCCCTCTTCCCCTCAGTTATCAAATTGATGTATTTTCACATCAGCATGGGAGGTTACTGAACAGGACAGGGACACATTCCTCTATTACCTACATAAGCAAATATAGAATTTTCGGTTTGGTCCCTAAAGCTTTTTACAACTTGACCCTCCCCTTTCTCTCCAATCTTCTTATACCTTCCTCCCATCTACACACACTCTGATCCAGCGCCACTCATCTCCTTACTGTTTCTTGCACAAAACACTGCATTTCATAACTCCATGCATTTTCACCAGCTGCCCCCCAGACCTGGAATCCTCTCATTCATTATCTCTGCCTCCTGGTTCCCCTGGTTTTCTTCAAGTCTCAATTAACATCGTGATTTCTTTTTTTTTTTTTTTAACTTATTTTGTGCTTTTATTTTTTTTTTTTTGCTTTTTCTACAGTAATATTTAATGGTACAGTATCATGAGAACAAACGTACAAATGACACTTTCCCTGATGCCTGAGGACATTGTCCTCCCCACGTAGCCCATTTCAGTCTCTGGAGAGTTGGGGGGTGATGGGTATTCAGGTTCATAGCTTAGCCCAGTTCCTACACAGTGTAGTCCCACCAAGTTCTACATCCAAAAGCCCCTTGGACTAAAGTCCCAGGTACCCTGGCTTCTCAGGTCCTCCCTTCTGGGCTGGTAGCAGCATGTGGCCTTTATTCTTCCCTCCAAGGTCTACATGGCTTGGGTTTTGGTGGCATGGAGAATCCCAAATCTGTGCCTACAAGTGTAAAGGACCAACCAATAGCCCCTACCCACACCCTAAGCCTGTTTCTGGAGGGACACAGAGCCTAGATTGGGGAAGGAAAGAACATTCTTCCTTACCCAGCTCAGTTCATGATATTTGTACCCTGTGGATGAATAGGACTTTCACCTCCCCTAGACACAGCTGGAAGGAAAGAGAGGGAAAGAGGGAGAGAGATAGAGAGAGAGACAGAGACAGAGACAGGCAGACAGAGACAGACAGACAGAGACAGAGATGGAGACAGAGACAGAGATAGAGAGAAAGATGGAGAGACAGAGACAGAAATACAGAGAGACAGTGACAGAGAGAAATGCAGACAGAGAGAGATAGACACAAAGACTTAGTGACAGAGACAGAGCCAGAGCAAACAATGAATCCTAGTCTTGTAATTTTCAAGGCACAGCCTCTACCAGCTTTGCAGTCTACAGAAAGAGGCTAGTCCCACCGCAGTGGTAAGGAAATACAGAATGGTTTGACCCCAACACAGGCCCCTGGAATCTCCCACATAGGTCCCTCCAGGTTACGTCAGCTGGGCAGGCACAAAACAAAGGCCCCTTGTCCTTCTCTCTCCATTTCAAATATTTATGTCTTTATCCAATAGGCAGGGATACATTCTGAATCCAGTTCTTGTCCCCTGTTCAGAACAATCCTCTGGGGTCTCTGGGCAGCCATGAGGGACTTCCTTTCATCTGCTTCCGCAGGGCCCTACAGGAAGGACTCTGAGAGCAGCCAATGGTGCAGGGTCATACACAATCCCACAGACTCAGAAGTCAACCACCATCATCCCAGGTGTGTAATCCAGGGCAAGTCATTCACCTCAGTCTGCCTCAGTTTCACCATCTTTTCATGCTTCTCTTGATTCTTGTGTTTGAAAGTCAAATTTTCTATTCAGTTCTGGTCTTTTCACTGAGAAAGCTTGAAAGTCCTCTATTTTATTGAAAATCCATATTTTGCCTTGGAACATGATACTCAGTTTTGCTGGGTAGGTGATTCTAGGTTTTAATCCTAGCTCCATTGACCTCCGGAATATCGCATTCCAAGCCCTTCGATCTCTTAATGTAGAAGCTGCCAGATCTTGGGTTATTCTGATTGGGTTTCCACAATACTCAAATTGTTTCATTCTGGCTGCTTGCAGTATTTTCTCCTTGATCTGGGAGCTTTGGAATTTGGCAACAATATTCCTAGGAGATTTCTTTTTGGGATCTATTTGCGGAGGCGATCGATGGATTCTTTCAATTTCTATTTTGCCCTGTGGCTCTAGAATATCAGGGCAGTTCTCCTTGATAATTTCCTGAAAGATGGTATCTAGGCTCTTTTTTTGATCATGGCTTTCAGGTAGTCCAATAATTTTTAAATTATCTCTCCTGGATCTATTTTCCAGGTCAGTGGTTTTTCCAAGGAGATATTTCACATTGTCTTCCATTTTTTCATTCCTCTGGTTCTGTTTTATAATATCCTGATTTCTCATAAAGTCACTAGCTTCCACTTGCTCCAATCTAATTTTTAAAGTAGTATTTTCTTCAGTGGTCTTTTGGACCTCCTTTTCCATTTGGCTAATTCTGCCTTTCAAGGAATTCTTCTCCTCATTGGCTTTTTGGAGCTCTTTTGCCATTTGAGTTAGTCTATTTTTTAAGGTGTTGTTTTCTTCAGTGTATTTTTCAGTATTTTTTTGGGTCTCCTTTAGCAAGTCATTGACTTGTTTTTCATGGTTTTCTCGCATCCTTCTTATTTCTCTTCCCAATTTTTCCTCTACTTCTCTAACTTGCTTTTCCAAATCCTTTTTGAGTTCTTCTATGGTCTGGGGCCAGTTCACGTTTTTCTTGGAGGCTTTGGTTGTAGGCTTTATGACTTTGTTGTCTTCTTTAGGCTGTATGTTTTGGTCTTCTTTGTCACCAAAGAAAGAATCCAAAGTCTGAGACTGAATCTGGGCGCGTTTTCGCTGCCTGGCCATATTCCCAACCAACTAACTTGACCCTTGAGTTTTTCAGTGGGGTATGACTGCTTGTAGATTACAGAGTTCTATGTTCCACGTTTGGGGGGGAGGTGCCAGCTCTGCTGCACCAGCACTGCTCCTTCCCCAAGGACCCCCAACCTGAACTGGGCTCAGATCTTCAGCAGGCTGTGCACCCCTGCTGTGATCCGCCACTTAATTCCTCCCACCAGGTGGGCCTGGAGCCGGAAGTAACAACAGCTGTAGGTGCCCCACCTCCGCTGCCCCCGGGGCTGGAAGCCAAACTGCGAACTCCTTCCACTCCTGCAGCTTTTCCCACTAACCTTCTCTGCAGTCTTTGGTGTTTGTGGGTTGAGGGGTCTGGTAACTGCCGCAGCTCACATATTCAGGGCGCTAGGGCCCCCTCCGCCCGGCTTCTGGTCTGGATCGTCCACGCCGCTCAGGCTGGGCTCTGCTCCACTCCGTTCCCAGCTCCCAGCTCCCAGCTCCCAGCTCCGTGTGGAATAGAGCTCACCCAGAGACCATCCGGGCTGTCCTGGGCTGGAGCCCTGCTTCCCTCTGCTGTTCTGTGGGTTCTGCCATTCTAGAATTGGTTCAGAGCCATTTTTATAGGTTTTTGGAGGGACTCGGGTACGGAGCTCACTCTAGTCCGTGCTTACCAGCCGCCATCTACAACATCGTGATTTCTATGTGAAGTTTTTCCAAGTATTCTTTAATCTTAGTGCCTTCCTCATGAAATTATCTATAATTTATTTTTTATATATTTAATTTTTACAGAATTGTTTTTATTGTCTCTCCCACTAGCCTGTGCACACCCTGACAGCAGGAACTATTTTTTTAAATCTTTCTTTGTATCCCCAGTGCTTAGCACAGTTCCTGGAACATAAAAGAGTATTTAATAAAGACATGTTGACTTGATTTGACTTACTGTTCTCATCTATAAAATGGGACAATGATGTCTAAGATCTCTTGTTCTGCAATTCTCTAAGTCTGTGAGTTACATAAGAGACAAATATCTAAATTAACAACTACAATTTCATAGGTGCATAACCAAAATCATGACTTCCCTCCTGCTCTGAATCCACCTAAAAATAATTACTATATTTACAATTGGGACGTCTTTCCCCTCAGGAAATAAAATAGCAATCATATCTGCATCCAGGCAAAACAGTATTTCCTCAGCTTCAGAAGCTGACCGGAGAAATGCTATTTTAATGATCCCAAAGTAACAAAATAAAATTTCTTAAAGTCACTCTGTCAGCTTTCGACATCCCTCCCTCCCTTTCTTCCTCCCCAATTCCCCAGCCTGTGCACAAAATCTGAAGGGAAGAAATAGTGAGTGGCAGATACTGCAGTTGGCATGAATAACTGGGATGCTACAGCTCGTCACAGATCACCATGTTCTTTAAAAAAGAAGAAAGTCAAATCTGAAGATAAGAGGACTAAGATGAGGCTTTCCCATATTCTCATTCAAATTTTTCCCTCTATTAAATTTCACCATATTGCCTTTTTTAGCCTTTATTGTGGGTCTCTCTATATAGGACTTACTTTCTCTCTCTCTCTCTCTCTCTCTCTCTCTCTCTCTCTCTCTCTCTCTTTCTCACATACACACACACACACACACACACACACACACACACACACTCCACTTCTGTCATTTAAAGCATAATGAAATTAATGATGGAAATTTGATTTTCAGGTCTTCTTTGTTAGAGCATTCCCCTCACCCCGGGATGAAAGTAAATGGTGAAGGAAGAAATTGATATCCTGGTGAAGATGAAGATGCTATTGTGATCCTACCAACTGAAGTCCATATTGATCAAGAGACCTGTATGATTATGGAAAGAAAGTTGAAAGGTGATTATCTATAGTTATTTATACACTGATTCCATTGTGGATACAATTCTCTGGAAAGAGAGGGGCAGCTGAAAAAGTTATTGCAATCTTTGACTTCAGACATTTAAAATCCAGAATGAGATAAGAGATGGTCTCACTGTGTGCTGCTCTGATAAGACCACATATGAAGTATTGCGTACAATTCTGGAACCCATGTTTATAAAGATAAAGAGTGACCAGAAGAAGAAAGGCCATAGTGGTGAGGGAATTAAAAATTTGTGGTGTGCAGTTTAATTGAAGAAGTTGGTAAGATTTAGCCTTTAAAAAAGCTGCTGTTCTTGTTTTATATTTGGTTTGGTTTGGTGGGGAGAGGGGTTGGTAGGTAGGAAAGGAGTTGGTAGGGCTGACTTCAAGTACTTGAAGGGTTATCATGTGAAAGAAGGATCAGAACTATTTTGCCTGGACCAGAGTGCAGAACTAAGAACAATGTTCAAAAGCTGCCAAAAATCAGATTTAAGCTTAATGTCAGGAGTAACATCTTAGCAGTCAGAGCTGATGAAAATTGGGATAGGCTTCCTCAAGACATAGTGGGTTCTGCATCACTGGAGATCTTCAAGCAGAAGTTTAATGTCCATTGGTTGTCATGAGAAGGCATAATCAGGTATGGATCAGATTAATAGCCCCCAGGTTTCCTTTGGGCTCTGAGATTCTAAAGTTCTGTGAAATCCATTACTCTCCCAGTGCACTGAACATAGGTAATTAGATGAACAAAACGGAACCCGGGCCCTGAAGAACAAAAGCTTCTCTTCAACTTCATTCCTTTTAATGGTCCTTGCACAGTAAAAATAAAGTCCAAACACTATAATTTCACTTGCAGAAAAGTTACACATACTCTAGGTATCTTTAGAAACAGCTGCAAAAGTGAATTCACTTCTGACAAGATTGGTGTTAATTATCAGCAAGGACTTCAGTATAATACTATTTAAATCATTTTAAATTATCCCTCTCAAAAATTAATTTTTCATCAAAGATTACACAAAAAATCATGATATCATCTCTGCAGCTGCGATTTAGTAATAATTTCATCTATTATTACCAATGTCAGTTAGATAAAAGAAAAATGGCACCCCACTGTGCTGATTCCAGCACAGACCATATATAGAAATTTTTAACTATCACTTATAATCGCCTTGATGAGCTTAAACCTCCTCTCAATTAACACCCTAAATGACACTGAGACATCTTAATGGAGGATGTAAGTAAAGGAAAAAGACTTTAATCAAAGAATAAAAAGGAAAGTTCCAAGAAAAAGGAGGGGCCCCCTAAAGCACCTCTTCATGTCCAATCCAATCCAGGTCTTATATCTTCTTGTGAATTTCTTGACAGCCCAAGATGCTGAGTGGGACCAGAAAGGCGATACAACAGTAAGATCTGCTGTGCACATTTACAGCTAAACCCTCTCTTGTAAAAGGACACAAGATCATAGGACTGAAAGATTAAAGTGACCATAGAGATTATGTAGTTTGAGCCCTCATTCTACAGAGGGATAACATGAGATTCAGAAACAGGAAATGACTTGTACAATATCACCCATACAGTAAACAAAAGAGAGCAGATTTTAGCCCCAGTCTTCTGACTTCAAGTTGAATGTTTATTCTGAGTCCTAATCCCCAAAGTGGGAGCAGATTGAACAAGGATCCTGGAAATTCTAAGCTGCTACATCTTGAAAAGATTTGTAAAAGGTGCTGAAAACAAAAGCTTGTGAGGCAGCTTGGGACAGTATATAGAGAGATGATTTCAAATCATGAAGACCTGCGTTTATATCCTGCTTTAGACACCTATTTGCTGTGTGATCCTGGGCAAGTCACAGAAGTCACAATCCCCCTCGGTTTCTCACTTTTCTCATCTAGAAAACGAGAGGATTAGGTTTGATGACTTGATCAAGCTTTAAATATAGCCTCCTATGGCCTTATAATAGTAACAATGTTTCTGTACCATAAGTATTTTTTACTGGCATAAGTACAGCCTCCACTGTGGAGATCACACTACTTAGCAGAAACTTTCATAGGTTCTTGTGACAAAAAAATCCATTACTTGGTGACCATTTTTTTTTCTGATGACGTATCTTTCTACACTTAATTGGATTTTACTTATTCAACTATTGGAAAACAGTCTCTGTTGAATCCATATTCATACTCATACTCATACTACAATGATATAATGGTGACATTACCTACTACACTTACTAAATGCTGCTGCTGCTACTACTACTACTACTACTAAACAGTGGCTAGCATTTATATAGATCTTTAAGTTTTGAAAAGCACCTTACTTATGTTCTCATTTGGTACACGCACACACATGCACACACACGCACCCAAACATGCACACATACACACCTAAGAAGCAGGAACTATTACTATCCCCGTCTTATAGATGAGGGAATCTCTCTCAGAGAGATTAAATGACTTGATTGGGGTCACATAGCTAATAAGTATCTGGGGCAGGATTGGAATTTAATTCTTCCTCACACCAAGTCCAACACTCTATCTACTATGCCACCTAGCTCCCTCTGTTTCAGGTCAATAAAATCTGACACAAATTACACTGCCCAGGCATAGCCTAAGAACCAAGAATAACACAACTAAAATGAGGTTGTATATGAGTGCTTTGTGGAATTTTAATGATTATTGTTGGTGATAATAAGAGTAATTGTACATCTCTCAAAGTCCAACCTAACATCCATAGCATCAGAGAGCAGAAAGCAAAGTAGAAGAATGCCAGCCACAGTGATGTGTGTCCACAGGGACTTTGAGTGCCTTCAATACTATTACAGTTGCTACGAACACCTGATAGGACTCCTGAATTGTTGGTAAATTATATTCAAGTCATACTACTGACTGAATTAGCTCTCTGGTCAAGTCAATCATTCTTACTTATTAAGTTCTTACTGTTTAAAGCACTGTGCTAAACAACGGAAATGCAAATATAAGCATAAAGCCAATCTCTGCTCTGTAAATATGCAAATGTGACAAAAGATGAGAATAGTCAATGTTGGAGGGATTGTGGGAAGATAGGCACACTATTGCATTGTTGATGCATTTGTGTATCTGTATAGCCATTTTGGAAAGCAAATTTGAATTATGTAAATAAAGTGACTAAAATACCCATATCCTTTGACCCAGAGATTCCATTGTTAGTTTTATGTACCAATGAGGCTATTAAAATAAGAAAATCCCATATACATCAAAATATTGATTAGCAGTATTTTTATTGATAGTAAAGGATTGGAAATGCCCGAGGCAGGTAGAGAGGGCGGACGCTCGGCTGCATGCTAGACTTGCTCTAGTTTGCCCCAGTTCTTCATCCTGAAGCTCACTCCAGCCATGGAACTTACACTTTGGATGTTTTTTCTTCCCTATAGGCTCTCCCTCTTATGGTTCTTTCCAGAATCTCCATTTTAAGAAGCGTGCCCAGGCCAACCATGTCTTTATTCCTCTCCTGCCTCTCAGGACTTTCTCTAAAATGCTCTCCCTAGGTAATGTGCCTGCTCCTTTTCAGCTTCCTTCTATGTTGCTTTCCCTTACTAGAATATAACTTCCTTGAGGGCAGGGATTGCGTTTCTTTCTCCTTATACTCATATTTCTATCTCAGCACCGTAACTGGCAATTAATAAACACTAATAAATGCTAGTTGACTGACTGAAACAAAGGAGATACCCATTAATTTGGGAATAGTTAAACAAATTGTACATGAATGTACTGGAGTATCATTGGACCATAACAAATGAAGAATATAAACAATATGGAGAGGTTTGGATAGATCTATGTGAAGCAATGGAGAGTGAAGTAAGCAGATCCAAGAAAACAATATAGATAATGACTAAAGTAATTTAAATGAAAAGAAAAATCAAACATGCAAAAATTAAATACTTCATAATAACGAAGAACAATCAAGTATAGAAAGAATATATATGAGAAGATATCCCCACACACACCCTACCCCTCTGCAGAGCAGGGACATGCACCAGTGCTATCCATTGGGCATATTTTCAGATTTTTTGATGTACTGAACAAGTGTGCCTACTTTTTCTTTTTCTTTTTTTAAAATATCGTTTGTTATACTGCATGTTATTCTGAGAGAGGTAGGAGAGGGATGTTAGAGGTATGGTGATGTAAAAAAATCAATAAAAACTTATTTATCATGAAAATTAAAGAAATTAAAGGTCCCTAAAGTTTGTAGAAGAAAAAGTGGAAGAACCTAAAGGACTGAAAACAATGTTCATTTAACACAAACACCAAAAATTATGTGTAACAAAGAAAATGGATGATAAAAATGTTACTGTTGTCTTAAATAATTTGGAAGAGGAGATGGACATACTTACAATGGAATTTGAATAGCTCTTTTGAAGTTTGGCAGCACGAGTCCAAATACCAAATCAATTATAGGATAATAAGAATTCACAAAGCTGTCATTTGCTGTAACCACCACAAACAAACACATTCTCCCACAATACTCCACAGAAAGCAGAAAAACAATTCAGGACATTCATACAGCAATGTATGCAGCAACTGTGGCAATGGTGAGAAATATATAAGAAAAGACAGAACCATCCAGAAATATGCTTAAAGAGAGATGTCAAACTCTCTCTTGGTAGAAATGATCTGAGAAAACTACTGAAGAAAGAAAAGTGTAGAAATCTATAGCTGGTACATGCAGTCAAAAACATGAATGTCATATTGACCAACTAAAAGTAACAAAAAAATACATAATGGATAGAAATCACAAAACAAGGGCCTATCAGAAACTCAAGATTCCCCACATCTTCAGTTGAATACCAAAGTCCAAAAAAAAAAAAACAATATGAATGAAAATAGTGGAAAAATTAAAACAAACAATTCTATATAAATTAAAAACTTTACTGTAGTGGCTTGAAAAGGAAAAGCATCAAAAGAGACAATCAATCATGGGATGATTTGAAAAAGCATTTATTAAGTTTTAGAAGTTGTCTCTCCTTCCTCTGAACTTTCATAGTGATTGCTATCTGTCTTCTGCATTTTTTCACCCGATTTTAGAGTTATTTAGTTGCATATGCAACTTACTTGGCCTACCAGATTTTCTCTGCCTTGAGGAAAGATCACAAACCCTTCCTATGAACTCTCATAATATTTAGCTCATATCTTTCTTAAACAATTACATCTTATTTTGTACTGTAGATGCTTGTGTACATGTCATTTTCAGAGGGGAGCTAGATGGAATAGTGGATAGAGCAAAAGACTTTCTAAATCCTAATATTTCAACCTTAGTCATACTCTCCTTCATGTCCTATGACATTGTGACTACCCCTGGTAAAGGAAATTATCACCTCCCATCTGTGCTACTGCAATAGCCTGCAGGGTTGGCTTCCCTGTCTCAAGTCGGTCTTCACTCTGTGAATCTTACCATGTCATTTTCCCCCATTCAGTCAATTCCACTAGTTCCCTATTGCCTGCAGGATCAAATATAAAATTTTGTGAGGTGCTTAAAGCCCCCCACAATCTACTTGTCCCTCTCTTACCTTTCTAACCTTCTTACCCTCCCCATGAAAAAGAAAGGAAGGAAGGAAGAAAAAGAAAGAAAGGAAGAGAGAGAGAGAGAGAGAGAGAGAGAGAGAGAGAGAGAGAGAGAGAGAGAGAGAGAGAGAATGAAGATAGAGTAAGACTGAAGACTTCACACAACTCAGTGTCCCTTAAATCCAATTCCTGTGCAAGTCAAAACATGGCCTGTGATGTCATTGGTCTCCTTTGAAAATTGAGAAGGAACAAGAAGTAGGGGCCAACCTGTATAAAAACGTTTGAAAATAGATGTTTGTTTGTTTTAATGAGACAAACATTGATCTTGAAGAGCACACATTCTAATATGTTGAAATAGTAATTATATGAGAGTCCAGATTGAGAGCAGATGGAAAAGTCCAGTTCTTAGGGTACTACAGAAATGCAAATCAGAAACCCCAAGGTGGAGGGCACAATGACAATGAAGTGGAAACATTTGGTGGTGTAGAGGGAAATGTGGTAAGGTGGACAGCAAGGAAGCAGGCTCATCTCGTTCTCATTCACGGATAGGAAGTATCACTTAGCACCTCTTTTTTTTGAGGAAGGCAATTCAATCCATCACCATGGACTTCAGTCTGAAAGTTGCAGACAGTCTTATAATGAAGCATCACTCCTATAACTGCTACTTCCCCCTGGACTCAGTCACTCCCACAACTACAGATGAGCACATGCCATTGGCTTTATCGAATATAACCAAAATTTGTTTGCCTCTACGTGAACCCTGTGAAATATCTAAGATCTATGAGTGGAGTGACATCCACATAAACTCAATCGACAAGACATAAAAAAATAAGCACTGAATATATTGCTGAATTATGTGCATTTGTTCATGAAAATTGAAGGTCCTATGTTGGCAATTCAGAAATCAAAAATCAAGAAGCAAAAGCAGAAATTACAGAAGGGCTATTCCTAACAAGTCCAAACCTAGTTTTTAACGGATATTGTGTAAGGAAGCAATAAAAATTGTGCAGCACGTTATCAGCAAAAATTAGTAGCCACAAATATATACCTAGACCACAAGTAGTGGCTAAAATTACATATTGGAAGTTTGTCATCTTGTATGGACTGATAGATGACAAATCCCCATACTACATGTCCAAATATCCTTGCTAATAAATAAACTGAGCTGGAATCAGAACATTGTTAAACTGCACTTGGATTGCCTATGAACCCAATGATCTCAGACAAAGTCACTTCACTTCTTTCAATGTTTCTCCAACTATAAAGTACATGTTTATCCAAAAAAACCCAACAACAATAACAAACATATATTCAGGACCTACTGTATGCAACGCATTGTGCTACGGTAATTCTTTTTAAAGATTAATTTATTTATTTTTAATTTTCAACACTCATTTCTACAAGATTTTGAGTTACAAATTTTCTCCTCATCTCTACCCTCCCACACACCCCAAGATGTCATGTATTCTGATTCCCCCTTTCCCCAGTCTGCCCTCCCTTCTATCAGCCCACTCCCCTCCCCATGCCTTTCGGGTCAAATAGATTTCTATACCCCATTGCCTGTATATCTTATTTACCAATTGCATGGAAAAATAATTTTTAACATTAGCTTTTAGAATTTTGAGTTCCAAATTCTCTCCCTTCTTCCCTCCCCATGCGCTCTCCTTTAGAAGGCCAGCAATTCAATATAGTTCAACATAGGTTATACAAGTATCATTATGCAAAACACTTCTATAATAGTTATGTTGTGAAAGATTAACTATATTTCCCTCCATCCTATCCTGTTCCCCATTTATTCAGTTTTCTCCTTTGACCCTGTCCCTTTTCAAAAATGTTTGTTTTGGGGGTGCAGCCAAGATGGTGGCTTGGGAACAGGGACTCACTTAAGCTCTCCCCCAAATCCTCCAAACACCTGTAAAAATGACTCTAAACAACTTCTAGAGTTATAGAACCCACAAAATAACAGAGGGAAACAAGTCTCCAGCCAAAGACGACCTGGGAGGTAGTTGGGAAGGGTATATTGCACCATGGTGGGAGTGGAGTCACACCCAATGTGGGCCACACCAGGACATACCAGATCAGAGTAGACCGAGCAGTGCAGGTCTCAGGGCTCTGAATCACTGAGCTGTGACAGTTACTAGACTTCTCAACCCACAAATGACAAAGACAACCAAGCAGGTCAGTGGGAAAATTGCTGGAGCTGGGTGAAGGAAGTGCACAGTCTGGCCACAGCCCCCAGGTGGCAAAGATGGCTGCAGAGGCAGTGGCAGCAGCAGCAGCAGCAGCAGCAACAGCAGTAGTGGCAGTGGCTGCTTCCAGCCCAAGGCGCACACAGTGGGGGTAATCAAGCTGATGAGAACAGGAATGCAGAGATCATATTGCTGGTGCTGAGGCAAGGTTCTCTTGTTTTGCCCTCCTTGGATCTGGGTCATGGTCCTACTTGGCACTTCTTGGGAAAGGAGGACCACTGGTGTGACAGAGCTTTGTGGTAGCTGTAGAGAGGGAGTCCTCCTGGGGGTTGCATGGTAGAAAGGAGTGCCTGCACTCACAGACCAGAGCACAGGCCAGGAGATTAGCATCATGCCACCTCAGAATAGAAATGGTGTAGAAAACAGCAGCACAAAACCCCCTGAAGCTTGGGACAAAGCACTCTTCACTCTAGAACCAAGAGTACACTGATAAAAAGCTCAAAAGTCAAGTAATTGACTGGGAAAAGGAGCAATCAGCATAAAAGGACTCTGAATATAGAATCTTTCTTTGGTGACAAAGATCAAAACACACAGCCCAGCCTGAAGAAGTCAACAAAGTCAAAGAGCATACATCAAAAGCCTCCAAGAAAAATATGAATTTGTCTCAAGCCATGGAAGAGCTCAAAAAGGATTTGGAAAATCAAGTAAAGTAAGCAGAGGAAAAATTGGGAAGAGAAATGAAAGTGATGCAAGAAAATCATAAAAAAACAAGTCAACTACTTACTAAATACTTAAGAAAATAACACTTTAAAAATAGACTTACTCAAATGGCAAAAGATGGCCAAAAAGCCAATGAGGAGAAGAATGCCTTAAAAGGCAGAATTAGCCAAACAGAAAAGGAGGTCCAAAAGATTACTTAAGAAAATACTGCCTTAAAAATTAGAATGGAGCAGATGAAAGCTAATGACTTTATGAGAAACCAAGAAATTATAAAACAGAACCAAAAACATGAAAAAAATTGAAGACAATGTGAAATATCTCATTGGAAAAAAACCACTGACCTGGAGAATAGATCCAGGAGCGATAATTTAAAAATTATTGGACTACCTGAAAACCATGATCAAAAAAGGGGCCTAGATATCATCTCTCAAGAAATTATCAAGGAAAACTGCCCTTATATTCTAGAACCAGAGGGCAAAAGAGAAATGGAAAGAATCCACCCATCACCCATTGAAAAAGTTCCCAAAAAGAAAACTCCTGAGAAAAGTGAATAAAGGGGGGTAGGATAGGATGGAGAGAAATAGAGTTAGTGTTTCATAACATGACTACTATGGGAGTGTTTTGCATGATGATACATGTGTAGTCTATGTTGAATTGTTTGCCTTCTCAAGAAGGGTGGGTGGGGAGGGGAAAAGGGAGAGGATTTGAAACTCAAAGTTCTAAAAACAAATGTTTAAAATAATTGTTTTTACATATAACTGAGAGATAAGATATATAGGCAATGGACTATTGAAATCTATCATGCCCTACAAGAAAGTAAGGGACAAGGGGATGGGGGGGGGAGTGGGGTAATAGAAGGGAAGGCAGACTGGGGAAAGGGCTAATCAGAATTTATGCCATATTAGGGTGTGGGGGAGTGTAGAAATGGGGAGAAAATTTGTAAGTCAAAATCTTGTAGAAATCAATGTCAAAAACTAAAAATGTTAGATAAAGAATTTCGAATTTTTTTAAAGTGTTTGCTTTTGCCTACTCCCTCCCCCAATCTGTCCTCCATTCTATCATCCTCCCCTTAACTCCTTCCCCCCTACTTTCCTGTAGGGTAAGATACCCAACTGAATGTGCATGTAATTCCTTCCTTAAGACAAATCTGATGAGAGTAAGGTTTACTCATTCTTTTTCACCTACCCTCTCTTACCTTCCATTATAACAGCTTTATCTTGCCTCTTTTATGTGAGATAATTTACCCCATTCTATCTCTCCCTTTCCCTTTCTCCCAATATATTCCTTTTTCATCCCTTAATTTTATTTTTTTGGATATCATCCCATTGTATTCAACTCACCCTGTGCCCCCCTTCTGTGTGTGTGTGTGTATATATATATATATATATATATACACACACATATATATATATCTATATGCATATATACATACGTATATATGTATGTATATTTGTGTATATGTACGTATACATGTGTATGTATGTATGTATGTATGTACTAATACTGAGAAAGGTTTCATGAGTTACACATACAATTTTTCCATGTTGGAATGTAAACAATTCAACTTTAGTAAGTCTTTTATGATTTCTCTTTTTGTTTAACTTTTCATGCTTCTCTTGATTCTTGTGTTTGAAAATCAATTTTTCTATTCAGATGGTCTTTTCATCAAGAATGCTTGAAAGTCCTCTATTTCATTGAATATCCATTTTTACCCCTGAAGTATTATACTCAGTTTTCCTGGGTAGATGATTCTGGGTTTTAATACTAGCTCCTTTGACCTCCAGAATATCTTATTCCTAGCCTTTCGATCCCTTAGGGTAGAAGCTGCTTGATCTTGTATTATCCTCATGGTGTTTCCACAATACTCAAATTGTTTCTTTCTGGCTGCTTGTATTATTTTCTCCTTGACCTGGGAACTCCGGAATTCAACTACAATACTATGGGTGGGTTCTTTCCATTTTTATTTTACCCTCCGGTTCTAGAATATCAGGTCGGATTTCCTTTATAATCTCTTGAAAGATTATGATAAGGCTTTTTTTTTTTGATCATGGCTTTCAGGTAGTCCAATAATTTTAAATTATCTCTCCTAGATCTATTTTCCAGGTAAGTTGTGTGTCAAATGAGATATTTCACATTGTCTTCTATTTTTTCATTCTTTTGTTTCAGTTTTAAAATTTCTTGATTTCTCATAAAGTCATTAGCTTCCATTGGCTCCATTCTAAAATTTAAGGAATTATTTTTTTCAGTGATCTTTTGGACTGCCTTTTCCATTTGTCCAATCTTGTTTTTTAAGGCATTTTTCTCCTCACTGGCTTTTTAGGCCTCTTTTGCCATTTGGATTAGTCTATTTTTTAAGGTGTTATTTTCTTCAGTATTTTTGGGTCACCTTTAGCAAGCTGTTGACTTATTTTCCATGCTTCTCTTGCATCACTCTAATTTCTCTTCCCAATTTTTCCTCCACTTCTCTTACTTGAATTTCCAGATTCCTTTTGAACTCTTCCATGGACTGCAACCAATTCATATTTTTCTTAGAGGCCTTTGACGTAGTATCTCTGACTTTGTTGTCTTCTTCTGGCTGTTTGTTTTGATCTTCTTTTTCACCAAGTAAGTTTCTAAAGTCTGAGTTTTTTCACACAGTCTGCTCATTTTCCCAGCCAATTACTTAACTTTTTAGCTCTTTGTCAAGGTGTGACTCTGTTTTCAGAGTGGAGAGTGCTCTGTCCCAAGCTTCAGAGATTTGGCACTGCTGTTTTCCAAGCTACTAGTAGGCACCTGTAAAATTTCAGTTCTTCTGAGGTGGTATGATCCAATGAGAAATGTTTACTCCTTTCCTGGCCTGTGCTCTGGTCTGTGAGTGATCTCAAACACTCTTTTCTTCCATGTAACTATCAGAAGGACTCTCTCTCCATGGCCACCACAAGCTCTGCCACACCAGCACTCCTCTTCACCCCCAGACTGCCAACTAGGATCAGGACCCAGATCTAAGCAGAGCAAAGCAAGAGAATCCTGACTTACTGCCAGTGAAGAGATCCCTCCACTCCTTCTCTAATCAGCTGCTTGATTCCTCCCACTGTCTGTGGGCCTGGAGCTACAGAAACAGCTGCTGCCACTACTGTGGCTGCTGCTGCTGTAGCCACCTCTGCTGCCCCAAGAGCTGGAGAGAGACTACACCCTTCTCTCAACCAAGTCCAACAGAATTTTCCTAATGACATCCTAAGTTGTCTCGTGTGCTGGTATGGCCCAAGATGGCAAGCATTTCACTCCCAGCCTGTTGAGAAAGACCTTTCCCAGTGACCATCTGTCTTGGGCTGGAGACTCATTTCACTCTGTCATTTAATGGGTTCTGTAGCTCTAGAATTTGTTTAGAATCATTTTTACAGGTGTTTGGAGGGATTTGGGGGAGAGCTCAAGCAAATCCTTTCTTTCACTCTGACACCTTGGCTCTGCCCCCTTGTGCTATAGTAATTCTTGTGCTTCCTCTCTTACAATGTTGATGTGAGAGGCAAATAAGATAATGAACTTTGTAAACTGTAAAAACATGGAGTGCAGTGGAAAGTGTATTGGATTTGCAAAATGTTGGATTCGAATACTGCATTTTATGGAATTTAAGCTTGAACAAGTCATTTTAACTCTCTGGGCTTCATTTACGAAAATAACGGGTCGGACCAGATAGCTGCTTAGCTTATAATCTTATGATCACGTTTAGCATACTTATACATCAAAGCTCTAAGTTTTTTTTTTTCTTTCCAGGTTTTGTCACTGCTACTTTCTCTATTCTTTCTACTATACTGGAACCTTAGTACTCAGATCCTTCTGGCTTTGTTATGTAGTGATATGAAGGTGTCATTTTGAAGAGTTCCTTCCTTGTCCCATAAACATAAATACTTTAAAGTCCAAATTTATACATTAAAACTTTGGACAAGTGGATGTTAGGCAGACTCACAAAGTCAGAATAATTTTACAATTTCATTTTTCACATTGTTAGGATTTTGTTTCAATCTGTTGTTCCTGAGAATTTAAAGAATTAATTAAAAATCAAATCAAATGCAAATGATCACTATATTTCATTTTTAAAATGTCTTCTTTGTTAATGGTGATTTTTCTTCAATTAAAATGTCCTGAGGGGCATTTGTTAGTACACATGCTTCATTAAATGTAAACAAATCTACAAGATTAATAATCCTGAAGGTGGCATTGAACTATGTGCCTGGCACACAGTAGGTACTAATAAATGTATATTGATAAATTGATTTACTAAGTATGAATATCTGATTTTTTAAATTGCTGCAAAGCCCTGTAAAAATCAGATTTATACAAGAAGTTTGAATTCCTAATTTTTGGTTAAGAAATTGAATTTGTGGGAATCTTTGAAGGCAAAATTCCTTCCTACAATATCTACATAGCTATACTAGCATCCTTATTGTTCTTCACACAGATATACTTTTCCTTTGACTGTCTCCCACGTCTCAAATGCTTTTCCTACTCACTTCTCTCCTAGATTCCCTTATTTCCTTGTAGACTGGGTTCACATCTTTCCTTCTTCACAAGGGCTTTCTCCATTCCCTCCCCCTAATCATTTCATAGGGACTTCACCTCTAAGATAAAGAGGTATATGTGTGTATATATATATATATATATACACACACACACACACATATATATGTATGCAAACATGTATATACATGTGTATATATACATACACACACGAATATATGCACATATATGTGTAATCTTGTATGTACCTAGTTATTTAGATATTGTCTCTCTTATTAGAATATGATGTCCTTGAAGATGAAAACTTTTTTGCCTTCCTTTCTTTACCCAACATGTAGCATGAGGTGCCTTGTATTACTTGCAGAAAATCAATGATATACATCTCTAGTCTCTTCTCTCCCCAGCCTTCTCCAAGGGAGACTTTAATTCCTTCCAGGAAGAGAAGCAGGAGGCTGGTGCCAGAAACTTAAGCACTCTGCTCTCTTAGGGAGGGAGGGGACAGAGCTTATCGGTAGGCAAGAATTATATCCATCTGTTCTCTTACATATTCTGAGTCTAAGGAATGTACTTTTGAGGTTCAGGCTAAACTCCTTGTTGCTGTTTCTTAATGGAGTAAGGAGGAAGGCTGAACTCCCTTCCCACAAAATACCAATTCCACAATGAATATACACAGCAAATTGCTAAGAAACCCAGCTTTCCAGGTCATTAGTAAAATAGAACTCAGAGAAAGTATACATATAAGAATATACTAGACAATATGAAATTAAAGAATAATCGCATTAGTAGTGAGGTAGTTCAATTCAACCAAAAGAGAGTACTAGATTTTACTGAAAGGGAAAAACGACCCCAGAATCACACGTGCAGCAACCTGGGGGGGACAGGAATATGATGGAGATTGCCAGATTCTCTAATATCCCCTTCTTTGCAGATTCTTATTCTCCCTTCAAAAAAATGAAGTTGAATTAGTATTGTTCATCTTGTCTCTTGAAGCTGGAAGCTAGAAGGATCCAGAAAGAATGTGGAACCCAACAGGATTGAAGAGATGGTAGCTTTCATCTCTCTCACTTTCCCCACCTCCATCCTGTCTCTCACATAGACACAGTGCATTGCTCTCCAACAATAAGCCTCATATCCAAGAGCTTTGGGAGTTTGGTTACAATTGTGTGTGACTGGATCATATTAAGTGTTTAACAAATGCCTTTTGACTCTCTGATAGGGAGTTGGACTAGAAGCGAAGGAGACATGAGTTCAAGCTTTGACTCTGACATATAATGGCAGCATAAGCATGGACAAATCACTATAATCTCTCAGACAATCCTCTAAGAATGTAAGTTGCAGATAACATGCTGAACTGTATTGGTAAAAAGATTTATCTCACAGAGGAGTCCCGTGTGCCAATGAAATCATAAGTCCAGTTCCTATTCCTATCTCTAACGTGTTAAAAACAGAAACAGATCCAACCATATTATAGCAAGAGATGCAGAAAAAAAGTCTTTTGACAAAGCATAACACTCATTTATTCTTAAAAAATGAAAGCAAAAGAAAACCGGTTCAGATACTTCCCATGGTTTTAGCTAAGAGATATATTTACCAAATAAGGAAAAAGGTGATGAGAAAAGGCTAAATAGATAATTTTATTATACTCAAATAAAAAAAGCTAAATTAAAAAAAAAAGCTAAATTAATGCAACTAGAATAAGAAAAGAAGCCCTCTTCTATGGGGAAATATTTATATTAAATGTGTCTTATAATGATCTGATATCCAAGATATCAGCTAACAGAAATTTAAAAACAGAAGCCATTACCCAAAAGATAAATTGTCAAACGATATAATCATTTCCAAAAGAAGAATTGCAAACTCTTAAAAACCTTTAGGAAAATTGCTTCAAATAAATACTTAGGCCAAACAAAAACCATTCAGACTTTATTTCACAATAACCAAATTGGCAACATTAATAAAAGATGGAAATAGTCGATGTAGTAGGGGTTACAGAAAGGCAAGAACACTAATATATTATTGGTAGAGTCATGAATTGGTTTGACCATTCTCTTAAGTAATTTGGAATTGTGCTAAGAAATTGAGAAAAATGTACATATGCTTTGATTCAGATACTCTAAGAGATTAATGGCAAAAAGAAAATCCCATATGCACCAAAACAATTAATAGCAGTCCTTTGTGTAGTAGCAAATAAGAGAAAGTAAAATGTACATTCTGATAGATTGTAGAATGCTCAATTTTGTCACAAAAATGAAATATTATGCTATTATGATGTAAGAAACAAAGAATGTAATGAATGCAGAGAAGCATGCATATTAACTCATGTGACCAAGTGCAAAGGAAATTTAGCAGAACCAGGAAAACAACAACAGCAATGAGATAACATTTCTGTAGCACCTACTGTGTGCCAGACACTATGCTAAGCACTTTACCAATATTATTTCATCTTATCTCTGCAGTTACCCAAGGAGATAGTGTTCTTATTGTCCTGATTTTACACTGAGACAAGCAAAGGTTAAGTGATTTGCTCAAAGCCACACAGGCAGTAGGTGTCTAACACCAGACGTGAACTCATTTATTCTTGACTTCAGCTCCAGTGCTATATACACTGTGACACCTGATTGTCTAAAAATTACGATGACACTTACTCCTACTAATTAGCACCAATGAGAATTTAAAAAAAGGAAAAAAAATCAAAACTAAATATTGTGAAATTGAAATGACAAAACTTGGCACTAAAGAAAAAATATATGAGAAAACACTTCATCTACTCTTTAATTAACAGTGGGGAAATATGGGTATGGAATATTCCATATAAAGTCAAACTTTTTTGGTGTTTTGTTCTCTTTTACTTGACTATTTTTTCCTACTATTTATTTTTTGCTGTAGGGATTGATTGGTTTCTAAGTGGTGGACGGGAAAGAGACACAATGAGTTATATAAAAAAGATATAAATGAAAAAAATGTTTTTATGAAAGAAAACAGCCTGCATTTATAGCACCTCAGCTTGTCTCCCCCCAAGAGCAATTCACATAGTAGATTCTCAGAATACGACTACCCCAGGTTCAAATATTCTATAGATCCATAGTCCTAAAACTAACTCATGATCTCTCAATATTTCATTTACCTTAGGCATTCAGATGAAGCAATTAGCTCAATGTAAAAGCATTTACTGATATGGTGTTATAAAAATAGTAGCTAAATACAATTTTTTCTTTAAAACTAAAACAAAATCTCCACAAAATCCATATAGCATCAGAAAGGAGAACTGCTACACACAGAGTTCACTAATGGAGGTACCTACTCAAAGAACAATCTTGGCCAAGACCAGCCATGTCTCCAGTGTTACAGAGCTCTGATATCTATTCTTTGCTGATGGTGTTATCACAGTCTTCCCCTGGGTGCAGCATCTCTCCTGGGCAAGACACTCCACTGGGTTCCCTGGAACCACACAGTGTCTTCAAATGGGTAAGGAACTCTGCTGCAAGATGTTATTGGCAGGGGGAAAGGCAAGATAGATAAATCCCATTTAGACATGAGAGATGAGAATTAACTCTTCCTTAAAGGCTTAATTCTCCCATACCTAGTTGTCAACTGTCAGAGTCCATACTGCAGAACTAGTCCCTTCCTTGACTGGTTAATTTCTTAGAGTGTGTTTGTTGTTTATTAAATTATTATTATTAATTATTTTTATTTATTAATTATTTATTAAATAATGCACCAGGTGCATTACTGATCCTTCAACTGGCCAATAGATAGCTACCCTATAATTTCATCAAGTGTGATTGAAGAACTTCTCTGCATGTCCTGATAAGCTCTAAATACTTTTATACTTCCTTTAAGGTGTTTATACTTCCTTCTCTCTGCCACCTACCCGTTTCATTCTCTAATTGCTCCCATGAAATCAGAAAGGATTTCATATTTATATAGGGTTTTCTGGTTTATAAGTAACATTCTTTGTAATACTGTTATAGAGTAGTGGGGAATTGATCTTCAAGATCTCTTCAATTTGTGAAGTTTTATAATATGTGCCTATAGAATGTTCTACAGTTATAGTTGCCTAGTGGAGTAATGCTTCCAGGAGGTTAGACAGCCTAAGAGAGAATGTGGAAAAATAATCAGAAAACTGGAGAGTAGTCCCACAATTTTAAAAATAAATTTATTATTTATTGTTAACATCCATTTAAAAAATTAATTCCATATTCTCCGCAAACTTCCCACCACTCCCTCACAATTTAAAAAGAAAAGCAATGAGATATCAAATGTACACAAAAATCATGCAAAATGTCTTTCCACATAAGCCATGATGAAAAAAGAAAAGCAAAATAAAATAATAATAAAGTAGAAACAAAATCATGCTTTCATTGGACTTAGATTTCACCAGTTCTTGCTCAGGGAGTGGATAATATTTTTTATTATGAGTCCTTCAAAATTGTCTTGGATCGTTGTATTGATAAGAGTAGCTAAGTCCCTCAAAGTTGATCATCCTTACAATATTTATATTACCATTTACAACAATCTCCTGGTTTTTCTTATTTCACCTTGTATTAGTTCATATAGCTCTTCCCATTTTTTTTGTGAAACAATCAGCCTCATAATTTCTTAGAGCATGTTAATATTCCATCACAATCATATACAATAACTTGTTCAGCCACTCCCCCAATTGATGGGGATCCTCTCAATTTCTAACACTTTCCCATCACAATAAAAGAACTGCTATAAGTATTATTGTACATATAGTTGGTTATCCTCTTGGTTTTATCTCTTTGGGATACAGACCTACTAGTGACATTGCTGGGTCAAATATTATGCACAGTTTTATGGCTCTTTGAACATACTAAAATGTTATCCAGAATGCTTGGATCAATTTACAACTCTACCAACAGTGAATTAATGTCTCAATTTTTCTACATCCCCTCCAACATTTGTTTACTATTTTTATGATGTTAAACAATCTGACAGGTGTGAGGTGGTATTTCAGAGTTGTTTTAATTTGCCTTTTTCTAATCAATAATGATTTAGAGCATTTTGTTACATGACTATAGATAGCTTTGATTTCTTCTTCTGACAAGTATGTGTATTTAGCTATTTATTAATTGGGAAATTGTTCTTGTTTTTCTAAAATTACATCAGTTTCCTATATATTTGAGAAATGAGACCGTTATCACAGAAAATTATAAAAAAAATTTCCTCAGTTTCGTACTTTCTTTCTAATCATCACAGCATTGGTTTTGTTTGTGGGAAAACTTTGTAACTTAATGTAACAAATTTTATATTTTACTTTCCATGATCTTCTCTATCTCTTATTTGCCCACAAATTCACCCCTTATCCATAGCTCTAACAGATAAAATGGTCCATGCACCCTTAATGTGCTTATGATATCATCCTTTATGTCTAAATCATATTTTGGTATTCAATGAGTGATGTTGGTCTGTTCCATTTCTGCCAAACTGTTTTTCAGGTTTCCAGTAACTTTTGGCAAATAAGTTCTGACCCCAAAAGCTTGGATTTTTGGGTTTATCACTAAATTGCAATGGCCATTTTCTACTCTCTATTGTAAACCTGATCTATTCCACTCTCTTTCTTCACCACCACCAGTTTTTTTTTTTTTTTTGATGATTATCACTTTAAAATATCGTTTGAAATCTGGTACTCTCAGGATGCCTTCCCTCACGTTTTTTTTTAACCTCTTGTTATTTTTGACCTTTTTTCTTCCAGATGAATTTTGGTATTATTTGTTCAAACTCAATAAAATAATTCTTTGATAGTTTGACTGGCATGGCATTGAAAAAAGTACATTAACTTAGGTAGAATTTTCTTTCTGATTTATATTGGCTCAACCTACCCATGAGCAATGAATATGTCTCCAGTTATTTAGATGTATCTTTATTTCTGTGAAAGGCATTTTGTAGTTGTGTTCACATTGTTCTGAGGTTTGTCTTGGCTGGTAGACTCCCAAGTATTTTATATTATCTGCAGCTATTTAAAATCGAATTTTTAGTTCTGTATCTTCTTATGGATTTTGTCGGTATTATGTAGAAATACTGATAACTTATGCGGGTTTATTTTATATCCTGCTACTTTGCTAAAGTTTTTAATAGTTTCAATTAGTTTTTTAATTGATTCTCTAGGATTTTCTAAATATACCATTGTATCATTTGCAGAGAATTATAGTTTTGTTCCTACATTATCTATTCCAGTTCCTTCCATTTCTTCTTATTTTCTTATTGTCAAAGTTAGCATCTTTATTATAATTTTAATTAACAGTGGTGATAATGGACATTCTTCTTTCATCTCTGATTGTACTGAGAAGCCTTCAAATTTATCTCCATTACAGAAAATACTTGCTCTTTGTTTTTGGTAGATAATACTTATCATTTTAAGAAAAGCTCCATTGATTCCCATCCTTTCTGGTATTGTTGATGTTGTTGTTTTTAATAATAATGGGTGTTGCATTTGCCAAAGGCTATTTCAGCATCTGTTAACATCTTCCAGGAAAACTTGTTGGATTTTTTTTTCAATTTGGTTTTCTTTGAGGCTTTGCTTTTAGTTGTTTTGACATCGATGTCTTTTTCTGAGATTGTATTTTGATCTTCCCTGTCACCAGAGTAGCTGTTTATGGTTAGGTTTCTTTTTTGTTGTTTGTTCATTCTCCCAGCCCATTTCTTGTCTTTTAACTTTATGTTAAAGTTGAAGTCTGTTCCCAGGGTGGAGTAAGGTGTATTTCCAAGCTTCAGGTTTTTTTGGCTGCTGTTTTCATAGTTCTGAGAATCTGCAAGTTTTTTGCAGTTTCCAAGGTAGTGTAATCTAAGGAGAGTTATGGTCACTGCTTTCTGAGTCTGAGCTCTGGACTTTAACCAGGAAAGATAGTTGCTCCTGCATGACTGCCAAGTGCTAGTGCCCCTCTTGTTCTTGGAACTATGAGTAGGATCCTTGCTTCCTAGAGGCTACAAGTACTAGTGCTCCTCTCTGCCCTAGAACTGTGACCCAGATTTGCCTAAAGCCAATGCAATGGAATCCTGAGCCCAATGTCAGTTCAAGATCTCTATAATCTCTTTCTGAGCAATTGTATGACTCCCTTACTGGTTCTGGGCTGAGAACTGCTGAAACTGCTGCTGTTGCTATCACAGCAGCTTCCAAAGCTCACCACTGGTGCTGCTACCTCACACAGTCTGGGCTGGCTCCCATCCCAGTATCACAGAACACTCCTGAGGCTAACAAGTTATCTTGGGCTAGAAAAATGTCTCATCCCTATCTTTAATTGTCTCTGCCTCATCAGATTTTTATTTGAGTTGTTATTTTAAAGTTGTTTGGAGAGGAATGTTGAGACAGTTCAGCTGGGGCGCTATCTCTGCTCCACTATTTTGGTCCTACGTCTCCCATATTCTTCATTGTAGCTTTATGTGTATTACATTGGAAAGATGACTTTTTTCCCCCTCTGAATTACTTGTAAAATGATTTCTGCCTATTCCCTAAGTATAGTTTGAAGGGAATGTGATTTCATGTGTGCATGTTGTCTTCTGGAATAACCTTTGGTTGTTATCACCTATTCTTTCCCTGTTCAACAGGTTGTCCATTCCTTTATCCATCAGAGTTAGCTAGGAGGCATGGTGAATAAAATGATGGGCAGAAACATCTGTGCATAAATCCAACCTCACACTAGCTGTGTGACCCTCAACAAGCTATTTAATCCCTGTCTACCTGTTTCCTCAACTGTAAAATGATGTTAATAATAACTTTTACTTCCCAGGGTTGTTTTGAGGATCATATGAGATGATATTTTAAAATCACTTTGTATAATGCCTGGCACACAGTAGGCACTGAATAAATTATTATGTACTTTCTTCTTTTTTTCCTTTCTTCCTTCCATCCCCTGGCCCAAAGACCCCTTACCGTGACTCAACCTTTTTTCTCCTTTCTACTTCTTCACACATACATATATGCTTACCCACACAAATACATACGCAATCTGGATTTTCTATTTCTTGAAACTTTCAAAATGGAAAATAAAGTGTCTTTGCTGATTGTTGCATACTTGCCTATTATTTCAGGTGTTAAAAACCAAGTGGGCCAATTTACTAGAACCCCTCCCCTTCTGTTTCCTATAAAATACTTTGAGTAATTCTGATTCAGCAACTGCCCAGATCTTGGGCTGTCTGAGTTGCTATACCTCTCAAGCCACTGGATGGACCAAGTGAGATGCCCTGAAGCATGCACTAAAAAATTCCAGTCTCCATCTTCCTACTATAGAAACCACAGAAAATTAGAGATATGAGGAACTTCAGACCATTAAACTTGCCAAGATTTTTAAAAATATCATGCCTTACTTCCCTCAGTTTACATATGAGGAAACTGAGATTCAAAGCAGTATAACACTTTACCCAAGTTCAGTCACAAGTAAATCAAAGTCTCTTGCTTCCCAGGCCAATGTCCTTTGTTCTCCACTATACTTGCCTCCTGGAAACTGAGCCGTGCCTTATTCTTTCCATTTTATAGATTGCTAAATTGAAGCCTGGAAGAATCATGTGATTCATCTAAGGCCAAGTAATGAAATTGATGAGAGGAAAAGCTGGGAATTGAAGCTACCAAGAACCTTAGACATCAGCCAGCCCAACCTCTTCATTTTATATGATGAAACAACCGATTCAAAAGATATGAGTTCATTTAATCTCTCTCCCACTAAATAATTTGAGTGAGCAGTTAAATCATTAACATTTTTTCAATAATCATACTTCATTTATTTTAATATTATTTTTTGAATTTGAGCTCCAAATTCTCTCCCTTCCTTCAGCCCTTCTTGTACCCATTGACTAGACAAGCAATGAAATCATTACCATTATTCTCAATTTCATCATGTATAAAATGAAGATAATAAAAAGTACATGTCTCACATTCAAAGGGTAGTCCTAGAAATTAAAGGAAATAATACAGAAAAGGTGAAAGATTAAGAACTTGATGAGACCATCGAGATCATCTAGTTCAATCTATTTATTTTATACATAAAGAGACAGGCCAAGGAGATTAAATGACTAACCTAAGGTCACAATATAAACACAAGCCATCAGTAGTATCATTATTTCTATTCTTACTGCTCTGGCTCCAAAAGCAATAGGATAGCAGACATCCATGGTGGGAACTTGTTACAAATGGCTGGAGCACTCTTCAAATTATCAGCTCAATCTAGGGAATAAAAATTGGCCTACCGTGCATGTGCCCAGAACAACCCATTCACTCTGAAAATGAAGTGCCCTTCAAATTGTGAAGCACTACATTTGGAAAGGATCAAGGGTTTGGGCATGCACAGCTCAGAACAATTTAATATTATTGGAGCGCTTTGGATGGTTTTTTCTTTATTAACATTTCATTTTGGGAAGGAATCAAGTAACTTTATGTTATGGTTCTAAACACATGGAATAATCAAAATGCAACAACCCAATACTCAAAAACCCCTTGAAGCCAAGAAACTGGGGGAAAAGAAAAGGAAAAGCAATCCTTCAAATGTTGAGTTTCTCACTAACATAACATGATTTCCTTCACCTACTATATAGTGTACTGGAAAATATACTATATTTGGAGGCAGATGACAGAGCTCTGCCACTTACTACTTGGGTCATTTTGGGCAAAGCACTTAATCTCCTGCCGTCTCAACTGTCCCATCTACAAAATGAGTGAATTGGACTGGCTGCTCTCTAAGGTCCTTGCAGCTTCAATTCTCTTCTCTGCCTTTCATGATCTATTTGACCTTGGAAAAGTCACTTCATACTTCTTGGCTCCAATTCCCAAATATGAAATTTGGAAATAATAACAAATACACTTCATTTCCTCCCCAAGGCCTCATCAAAGTACGGAAGTGACTTGGAGTTCTGGAAGGAAATCCTTCATCACCTGTTGCCTTACCTATTGGATTAGCCTCGTAATGGCCTTCCTGCATAATCTCACTTCACTGTCATCCTCCACAGAGCTGCCAAAGAGATGTTTTTTTTAAATATGCAGGTCTCATCATGATATTCCCCTACTCATCAAACTCCATAGTTCCCTATTAGTTCATCTCAAATATTAATTCTTGCATTTGGTGTTTTAAGCTGTTTACATCCTGGCCCCAACTATCTTCCTGGCCTTTAATTACTGTATATTACTATGTTAGCTCCTTTCATGTATACTAGAGCCCAGGCAAATGGGCCTTCATATTGCCACAATCCACCTCATATCTTTATGCCCATGCATGGTTTGTTCCCCAAGTCCTGGACTGAATTCCCTCCTTACATTTGTCTCACAGAATCTCCAGTTTCCTTCAAGATTCAGATTAAATGCAATCTTCTACAGGAAGCCTTTCCTGGTCTAAAATCATCCATCTCCCTTAACATCATTATGTATCATGCATGCATGTGCATTTGTATGTGTGTACACCTGTGTCCATGCTGTCTCAAATTTGAACTTGAATTTAAATAAAATGTTAGAATAAAGCATGATTATTGAAAAAAATGTTAATGATTTAACTGCTCACTCAAATTATTTAGTGGGACAGAGATTAAATGAACTCAGATCTTTTGAATCAGTTGTTTCATCATGTTAAATGAGGAGGCTGGGTGGGCTGATCCTTAAGGTCCTTTGTAGCTTCAATTCCCAGCTTTTCCACTATTCGATTCCATTACTTGGCCTTAGATGAACCACATTGTTCTTCCAGGCTTCAATTGCCCGATCTGTAAAGTGGAAATAATAATGCTATACTGTAAGCCTCTTGAAGGGAGGGACAGTTTCACTTTTGTCTCTGTATCCCCAAGACCTAATGCAGTACCTGGCATAGCTGATACTTAATAAATTCTTGTGGTTTAATTCAATCATTGAATGACTGAATGATCACAGGCCCTGGCTGATCCTGTCAAGTTGGAAAGTCTTCACGTGTGGTGGCATCATTGGAATGTAACACTGTCACTAAGAAAGATGACCAGTTTAGTTAGGTATAGAAGGAAAGAATACTCAGAAAAATGGCCAGTAGGTGATTCAAGATTTTTATCACAGCATGAAATCATGTATACAGAATGGAGAGACATCATGATGTAGTGGAAAGTGTTGGATATGGTGTCCGAGTTGTTGAATTCACAAGTCACTATCCGTGTAGCCTTAAGTCATGTACTAACCACAGAGAAACTCAGTGTGTAAGGAAAATGAGACAGTTGGACTAGATGACCTCTAGATGGTCTCTTCATTGTCTAAATATATGACTAATGCCTTTTTCTTTTTTCCTGTGGAAGGAGCAACCACAATGAAGAAATCGCAGATTATTTAGGATTTGATTTTTTATAGTACGTTACAGTGTTGTCATGAGGAGAGTATTTCAAAATTCTTAAAGCTCTATAGAAATGTGAGTTATTAATTTTTGCACAAACAAAGCCAATGCAAGCAAGATTAGGAGGGAAGCAGAAAACTGGGAAAGAATTTTTACAACTAGTATCTCTGATGAAGGCCTCATTTCTTTTTTTTAATATTTTTTTTTATTTTTAGTTTACCACACACGGTTCTACATAATTTTGAGTTCCAGATTTTCTCCCCTTCCTCCCCCCTCTCTCCCCAAGATGGCATGGAAGCTTATATAATTATCATGTATAACTTTGCATTGAATTAATTTATACACTAGTCAAGTTGTGGAGAATAATTATGACCAATGAAATGAGTCATGAGAAAGAAGAGACAGAACCAAAAGAAAACAAAAAAAACCACAACAACAAAAAAAAGCCAAGAACAAAAACAAAAGGGAAGAAAAAAAGGCAAGCATGTAGTGTGCCTCAATCTGCATTCAAACTTTGTAGTTCTTTCTCTGGATGAAGATAGCATTCTCCATCCTGGGTCCCCTGGAGTTGTTCTTGCACCTTGCGTTGCTGAGAAGAGCGAAGTCTGTCAGGGTTGGTCCTCACAGAATCCATGTATCTGTGGTTGTGTACAATGTTCTCCTTGCTCTGCTCTGCTCACTCAGCATTATGTCGTGTAGGTTTTTCCAGGTTGTTATGAAGTCCGTATCATCCCCATTTCTTATGGCACAATAGTATTTCATTACCTTCATATACCACAGCTTGTTCAGCCATTCCCCAATTGATGGGCATCCCTTTGATTTCCAATTCTTGGCTACCACAAGGAGAGCCACTATAAATATCCTTGTACATATGGGTCCCCTTCCCTCTTGTGTGATTTCTTTGGGATACAACCCTAGAAGTGGCATTGCTGGGTCAAAGGGTATGAACATTCCTATGGCCCTTTGGGCATAGTTCCAAATTACTCTCCAAAATGGCTGGATCATCTCACAACTCCACCAGCAATGTAACAATGTTCCATTTTTCCCACATCCTCTCCAGCATTTGTCATCCTCCTGCTTTGTTATTTTAGCCAATCTTACAGGAGAGATGTGGTATCTGAGAGTTGTTTTGATTTGCATTTCTCTAATCAGTAGTGATCCAGAGCATTTTTTCATATGCCTATAGATAGCTTTAATTTCTTCCTCTGACAACTGCCTGTTCATATCCTTTGACCATTTCTCAATTGGGGAATGGCTTGTATTCCTATATATTTGGCTCAGTTCCCTGTATATTTTAGAAATGAGGCCTTTATCAGAGATACTAGTTGCAAAGATTTTCTCCCAATTTTCTGCTTCCCTCCTAATTTTTGTTGCATTGGCTTTTTTTGTACAAAAACCTTTCAATTTAACATAATCAAAATTATCCATTTTGCATTTTGTAATGCTCTCTATCTCTTGTTGGGTCATGAATTCTTTTCTTTTCCATAAATCTGATAACTAAACTATTCCTTGCTCTCCCAAATTACTTGTGGTATCAGCTTTTACTCCTAGATCATGAACCCATTTTGACTTTATTCTGGTATGTGGTGTAAGATATTGGTCTATGCCCAGTTTCTGCCCTACCCTTTTCCAATTTTCCCAGCAGTTTTTCTGAAATAGTGAATTCTTAGCCCAGAAGCTGGCCTCTTTGGGTTTATCAAAGAGTAGATTGCTATAGTTGTTGACTTCTCCATCTTGTGTCCCTATTCTATTCCACTGATCCACACCCCTGTTTCTTAGCCAGTACCAGGTACTTTTGATGACTGCTGCTCTGTAGTACAGTTTAATATCTGGTATGGCTAGAAGGCCTCATTTCTAAAATGTATAGAGAACTTTGTCAAATTCATAAGAATAGAAGTCATTCCCCAATTGATACATGGCCAAAGGATATGAACAGGCAGTTTTCAGAGGAAAAATTTAAAGCTATCTATAATATAAAATGCTCTAACTGTCTATTGATTAGAGAAATGTAAATCAAAACAACTCTTATGTACCACATCACACCTATCCAATTGGCTAACTTGACAAAACAGGAAAATTATAAATGCTGGAAAAGATGTGGGAAAGTTGGTACACTAATGCATTGTTGGTGGAGTTGTGAACTGATCCAACTATTCTGGAGAGCAATTTGGAACTATGCTCGAAGGGCTACAAAAATGTTCATACCCTTTAACCCACCAATACAACTTCTAGGCTTGTATCCCAAAGAGATCATAAAAATGGGGAAAGGACCCACATATAGAAAAATATTATAGCAGCTCTTTTTGTGGTGACCAAGACCTGGAAATTAAGGGGACACCCATCAATTGGGGAAGGTTGAACAAGTTGTGGTGTATGAATGTAATGCAATACTATTGTGTTATAAGAAATGACAAGCAGGCAGACTTCAGAAAAATCCAGACAACTTATATGAACAGATAGTGAGCGAAATGAACAGAAACAAGAGAACACTGTACACAGTAACAGCCACATTGTACAATGACTAACTTTGATAATCTTAGCTCTTCTCAGAAATGCAAGTACCTAAGATGATCCCAAAAGACTCATGCTGGAAAATTTTATTTGTATCCAGAGAAAGAACTATGGAGTCTGAATGAAGATCGAAGCATACTGTTTACTCTCTCTCTCTTTTTTTTTTTGTTGTTTTGTTTCATTTTTTCTTTCCCATTCTTTCTTATTCTTTACAACATGACTAATGCAAACATATGTTTAGTAAGAATATATATTCAGAGCCTTTAACATATTGCACCTTGTCTTGTGGAGGGGGGAGGGGAGGTGGAGATTATTTCTTTTTTTTTGCAGAAGAGAAGGCAGGGCAATTGGAGTTAAGTGACTTGCCCAAGGTCACACAGTTAGTAACTGTGTCAAGTGTCTGAGGCCAGATTTGAACTCAGGTCATCCCGACTCCAGAGCCAGCGCTCTACTCACTGCACCACTTAGCTGCCCAAGGTGGAGAAAATGTAAAACTCAAAAACTTATAGAAGTGAATGTTGAAAACTAAAATTAATTAATTTAAAGAAAAAATAGATGTGAGTTATTATTTGAATTCTTCATAGCTCAGCTCAAATCTTAGCTTCTCCACGAAGCCTTCCTTGATCCTTTCTTCTTTACTCTCTCCCTCTCTTCAGAGCTTGAGACTACTGGTCCTAGGAGGAGTAAGCACACTGATCACTTTTCAGACGCATTTCCATCATCTCCCTTTGTTGCTATTTCTCAGCAACCTCTCCTCCTGTTAGAGTCTCTCCTTTCAAGTTTATTATCAAATGAGATCCTAGTAGTAGTTCGCCACTAGTCCCCAAGACATTCTTTTTACTTTCTCAAGTTACTCAATACCTGGCTTATGCATAGGACAGTGAGGTGGCATAGAAAATAGAGTGCTGGGCCAGGAATAAGGAATACCTGAGTTCAAATCTGGCCTCAGATATTTACTAGTTGTGTCACCCTGTGCAAGTCACTTAATTCTATTTGCCTCAGTTTCATCATCCATAAGATGACCTGGAGAAGGAAATGGCAAACCATCCCAGTATCTTTGTCAAAAGAAAATACAACAAATGGGGATCATGCAGAGGCAGATGGGCCTGGAAATGACTAAACAACAACACCCGGCTCATAGTCTTCCATTCTGCATCAATTTCTGCCTTTCTGCTATGGACTTTTAAAGTACATGTTGGTTTCCTTTCAAATGCCCTAAACTTTCAGATTCTCCAATCTCCACGATCTATTCCATCATTCTACCACAGCTACATACAGTGATGGCCACAGCCTTGAATTTGACACAACCATAAGTATTCCTTTTCAATGATCAAAAACTCAGAATTCTTTCTTTTAATTAAAACACCCATCTTTCCTTATGTCCCGCTGCTTGTAAGCATACTCTCCATCCTCATTTGGGAAGTGAAATTCCTCCATCTCTCAGTATTTTCCCAGGTTATCACTTTTGTTCTAATCTCATTTCCCTCTCTTCTCAATCTCAACCACATAGTTAATTCATTAAACTCTATATCATCCTCTTCTTTCAACTCCTCTCCCTGTCTCACACAATTATCGATACGCTTGTTTTGCCAAAACTCCCCTTTGACCATTTATCAATTGAGGAATGACATATTCTTATGAATTTGACTCAGTTCTCTATATGTTTTAGAAATGAGGCATTTATCAGAGATACTAGCTGTAAAATTTTTTTCCCAGTTTTCTGTTTCACTCCTAATCTTGCTTGCATTGTCTTTGTTTGTACAAAAACTGATAACTCGCATTTCAATAATGCTTTAAGGATTTTGAAATACTTTCCTCATGACAACACTGTAAGGTATTGTAAAAAAATCAAGTCTTAAATGATCTGTGATTTCTTCATTGTGGGTGCTCCTTCCACAGGAAAAAGTAAAAGGCATTAGAGTCATAGATTTAGACCATGAAGATTATCTCCAACATTTACATTCTTTGCTCTGACTCATGATATGCTTCCCGAAATGAAGGAAATCATGTAATCAAGTTGACTGGGTCCTGCACTACAAATCTGCCTTAACTGAGCCTTCACCATGGGATGACGATACTTTTATTCTTTTTTATTTTTTAAGCTTGGTGCTTTATTCTCCAAAAGGGTCAACATTTGTCAAAGAGAGGCAGCCTCTAGGGTAAAATCTTTAACAGGATGACAGGATGCTGGATTCTAGCCCAAATAGGGGTAATGTCTCTTCCTTTACTACCTCCCACTGTGGGAGTCAGGATTTCTTCCAAAATTGACTCCTTCCTTTCTCCCTCCCTCAGGGCTCAATCAACTATATCTAAGGCTTTTGAAGATAGCCTCCAACAACAGATTCCAGGGGATAAAAGAAATCTCTGAAAGCTTTCTCAGGCTAGCATGACTATTGTGGAAAAAGGGAGGTTGTAAGGCCAGAGGAGAGTTGGCTGGCTCCCACCTCATTTCACTTTCAAGTTATCTTGGTAGCCTCAGCCTGGATGAGGGTAGTGAGGTCTTGATTGATAAGGAAGACAAACAACACACTGATGATCTCCATCATTGAGTTGTTGTTGAGTTGCCATTTAGAGCCAGGAAGGATGGGTCAACCCTCTGTGTAAATTGGCCATCTGCCATTATTGGCAATGAAGAAGTCATCATTATTCTTCAGCTTGATGACACCTTGTTTTGGAAACATCTTCTAGGCTGGACCCTTGGAGGGACTGATTCCTATCAATCTGGTTGTCCTTGGGGGCTCTTCCCAGAGCAATCTCTCTGGAATGCATCAGGTACCACACCACACACCTACACAGAAGAGCAGGTTATCAAAGTCTGGAGAACTCATTCATGTGATTTTGTCCATCGATACCTGCCATTTGTATAGCTTCTGCTCTACCTACCAAATTTCCCGTTTCAGGCATCTGTCAGTTACCATTAGCTTATGTTCCAGCACCTCATCCCATATGTCCTTAAGCTTGTTGTCATCAATCAGAGTCTCAGCAGGTGAAAAATTAAGTGCTCTGTCCCTTTTGGCAACAGTTTCTCTGTCTGGTTCTCTAGGAGATGGTACTGCTCCATGAGCTACCAGTGGCTCTGCAGGGCCTTGGGTATGGGGGACAAGTAGAAGGCATTGTGAAGCGGGTCTTGAAAGGTCTCCAGGGAAGACTGGCTGGCTGATCCCACCTTGCTCAAAAGCTGCTCTTCAGCTTTGTTGAACAAAGCTTCTCTTTGTATGGCTGCAATGGCCTCTGGGTGTAGCTGCCTCATTGTCTTACAAGCCAATGTGGAGATGACAGGATAATACAGCAGGGAATACCATGTTTTCCTAGACCTCCTGAAGTATGAAACAGCAGCTAGATTTCACACCTAGGTGGACAGATGTCAGATTATTGGTCTGTAACACAGCGCTGATGAGCAAGAGATTGTCTGCTGGCTTTCAGTGGCACAGGCCCTTGGTCAACTGTGGTGGCTGCTTACTTTTCCTCATGCATTTAGTGGGACTAAGGGCAAGGACTTGGATGGGGGTGGGGATGGTACTGGTATACTCAACCCCTTGGATACCTCTTCTTTTCACTGGAAGAAGGCTCACTCCTTGAGCAACATCTCAGTTTCTCTCCTGTGGCAACCTTGACCGAAGTAGATGATTTCACCAGGCTACTCTCCACCAACTCATTATAAAATTTATTCCTCTTAATAAACCTGGAAGAGCTTCTTGATTGCAAATAGTGCCCAAGCCCTTAGGAAGAGCTTTATTTCTACCTGGCCAATGACTCCTTATCCTCTCAGCAGCTGGCAGTGTCATCAGAGATCAATCTTACAGTCCCTGAGGATCTTTGTTCATCCTTCAAGTGGCTTAAAGCCAAATGAAAGGGATAGGAAGAGTCCCACAGGTTCCTCCAAGGCTTCAGATAGAGTGACTTGAGAAAGAAGTCATTCTTAGACCACCAGCTCCAATACACTATTCTCTGTGGGGACAGCAACAACCACAGGGCCTCAACTAACTGACTTTCATGACATACTTCCAATTTTGGGTCTTGGGAGAGGACCTGATACTTTTATTCCTAATTTATTTTCTACCTCTGTTGCAACAGATGTTCTTCCAAGCCTTCTCTGCTTATAATCCCACACCACCTCCTTCATCAGGTGATGACATCACCTCAATGTTTTACTGAGAAAATGGAGCTCATTGACTATATTTTTGACTTTTTCTCATTCCCTGTATCTTTCAGTTCCTGTATATCGTTCTCTCATTCTCTCTTCCTTTAGCACAGTTTCTGACAAAGAAACTTTAATGGGGCCAACCCTTTCAATTGTATCATTTGTCTTTATTAAGTTAACAAAACATTAAATCAAGGCCTGATTTTAGCGTTTGATGATTTCTTAGGTGTATATGTTCGCACTGAAATTTTAACTATTAGCTCTCCAGAGCTGGCAAGTGAGTGATTAAGCATTTATCAAATGCACATTTTACTGCTGATGTTAAGTCATAATAATAATAATAAAAAAGAGAAGAAAAAGAAGAAAAAAGGGCTAAGTTTTATAGTGTTTAAAATTTACAAAGTGCTTTCTTTACAAAATTCCACTGAGGTAAGTATTCCAAGAATAACATTCATTTTACAGAAGAGAAAACTAAAGGTCATAGAAAAGTGACTTACCAGGGCACAAAGTCAGTAAGCACTGGGGAGTTAATGAATTGCAAACACAATCTTCTGGCTACAAATTTCTAATGCATGGCAGCTACCCTTCTAGAGACATTCTAGTCTTGAATTGAGCTTAATTATTTCCACCTATGTTGTACACAATATATAACTTAAGATATACTTGAGATTCCTAATAAAATTAGGGAATGAGACAAGAAATAACTTCTTTAGTGATAAATTATAAACACGAAATGCATGACACAGGCCATCTATTTGAATTGTATTCAACAGGCATCTAAGTACCTACTATGTGTAAGATATTATGCTAGGCTCTAAGGATACAAACTTTAAAATGGACAAAAAGTAAGCCCAGGCCTTCCCAATTTTAAACTCTACTAGGAGGAATACAAACTGCAAACAGATAAATAAATATAAGACTCTTGGAGGATTGAGAGAACACTAACAAATAGAAGGACCAGAAAAGGCTCAACATAAGATGGGAGCATGGCCTTGAAGGACTGAAGAATCTTTTTTTTTATTTAATATATTTAGTTTTCAGCATTGATTTTCACAAAAGTTTGAATTACAAATTTTTCCCCATTTCTACCCTCCCCCCTACTCCAAGATGGTGTATATTCTGGTTGCCCCATTCCCCAGTCAGCCCTCCCATCTGTCACCCCACTCCTCTCCCATCCCCCTTTCCCTTCTTCTCCTGTAGGGCAAGATAAATTTCTATGCCCCATTGCCTGTGTATCTTATTTCCTAGTTGCATGAAAAAACTTTTTTGTTGTTGTTGTTGTTTTTGAACATCTGTTTTTAAAACTTTGAGTTTCAAATTCTCTCCCCTCTTCCCTCCCCACCCACCCTCCCTAAGAAGGCAAGCAATTCAACATAGGCCACATGCATATCATTATGTAAAACCCTTCCACAATACTCATGTTGTGAAAGATTAACTATGTTTTGCTCCTTCCTAACCTATCCCCTTTTATTGAATTTTCTCCCTTGACCTTGTCCCTTTTCAAAAGTGTTTGTTTTTGATTACCTCCTCCCCCGTCTGCCCTCCCTTCTATCATCCCCCCTTTTTACTCTTCTTCCTCCTTTCCTGTGGGGTAAGATACCCAATTGAATGTGTATGGTATTCCCTCCTCAGGTCAAATCTGATGAGAGCAAGCTTTACTCATTGCCCCTTACCTGCCCCCTCTTCCCTTCCTACAGAACCACTTTTTCTTGCCACTTTTATGCGAGATAATTTACCCCATTCTATCTCTCCCTTTCTCTCTCTCTCAATATATTCCTCTCTTATCCCTTAAATTGATTTTATTTTTTTAGATATCATCCCTTCATATTCAACTCACCCTGTGCCCTTTGTGTGTGTGTGTGTGTGTGTATACATATATATATTTATATATACCTACATATGTACATACATGACACACACACATATATATATATGTATACACACACACACACACACACACACACACACACACACACATATATATATATATGCAAATTCCTTTCAGCTACTATGATATTGAGGTCTCATGAATCATACACATCATCTTTCTATGTAGGCATGTAAACAAAACAGTTCAACTTTAGTAAGTCCCTTATGATTTCTCTTTCTTATTTACCTTTTCATGCTTCTCTTGATTCTTGTGTTGGAAAGTCAAATTTTCTATTCATCTCTGATCTTTTCACTGGGAAAGCTTGAAAGTCCTCTATTTTATTGAAAATCCATATTTTGCCTTGGAGCATGATACTCAGTTTTTCTGGGTAGGTGATTCTTGGTTTTAATCCTAGTTCCATTGACCTCCGGAATATCATATTCCAAGCCCTTCGGTCCCTTAATGTGGAAGCTGCCAGATCCTGTGTTATCCTGATTGTTTTTCCACAATATTCAAATTGTTTCTTTCCGGCTGCTTGAAGTATTTTCTCCTTGACCTGGGAGCTCTGGAATTTGGTGACAATATTCCTAGGAGTTTTCTTTTTGGGATCTATTTGAGGAGGCAATCTGTGGATTCTTTCAATTTCTATTTTACCCTCTGGCTCTGGAATATCAGGTCAATTCTCTTTGATAATTTCTTGAAAGATGATATGTAGAGTCTTTTTTGATTATGGCTTTCAGGTAGTCCAATAATTTTTAAATTATCTCTCCTGGATCTATTTTCTAGGTCAGTGGTTTTTCCAATGAGATATTTGACATTGTCTTCCATTTTTTCATTCCTTTGGTTCTGTTTTATAATATCTTGATTTCTCATGAAGTCACTAGCTTCCGCTTGCTCCAATCTAATTTTTAAGGTAGTATTTTCTTCAGTGGTCTTTTGGACCTCCTTTTCCATTTGGCTAATTCTGCCTTTCAAGGCATTCTTTTCCTCATTGGCTTTTTGGAGCTCTTTTGATATTTGAGTTAGTCTATTTTTTAAAGTGTTGTTTTCTTCAATATTTTTTTCAGTATTTTTTTTTGGGTCTCCTTTAGGAAGTCATTGACTTGTTTTTCATGATTTTCTTGCATCCTTCTCATTTCTCTTCCCAATTTTTCCTCTACTTCTCTAACTTGCTTTTCCAACTCCTTTTTGAGCTCTTCCCTGGCCTGAGACCAGTGGGACTGAAGAATCTAATATACCTGTCCTTTTTCACTACTCTGCTCAAGATTCTTCAGTGACTTCCATACTATGATGATGATACTTCTGTGCCTAACCAGGAATCTAAGAGAGAGACTCTTCCATTAGTCTTAGACATGACTCCATACCACCTTGTAACCACCTGATAACCAATAAATGATAGTCAAATGATCTCTAGAAAAATCATTTTGGCAGCTGTGTGTAGGTTAGATTGGAGAGGGAGAGATTTGAGGCAAGGAGACCAATTAGGAGGCTATTACAATAGTCCAGGTGTGAGAAAGAATGCTGAGTGTGAGGAATATGAAATTTGATTTGAATGGAGAATTATGAAGGGAAATAATATGAAATAAGTGTGGAAAGATAGGTTGGAGACAAATTGGTGGCTTCAAATGCCAAGGAGAAAAACTTTTATTTATTCTAAAAGCAACAGAGAACCCAAGAAGATTTTTAAGCAGAAGACTGGTATAGTTAGACTAATATCTTTAGGAAATTATTCTCATGGTTGCATGAAGGATGGATTTATTAAAGCAGAAAGAAACTAGAAGCAGGGAAATCAGTCTGAAGGTTGTTGCAATATGCTGGTGAGAGATGAGGCCCTGAGCTATAATGATGGCCATTTGGGCAGAGAGTAAAAGAAAAATATAAAAGATGTTATGAAAGTAGAATGCACAGGATTTAGCAGTTGATTGGATACAGGAAAGGAAGAAGGTAGAAGGGCCAAGACTGAATCTGAAGTTCAAAACTCTGACTGACTGGAAAGATAATGATGCCTTCCACAAAGAGAACAAAGTTGTAGGAGGAGCAGCTTTGTGATAGAAGACAGTGAGTTGTTTTAGACAAGTTGAGTTTGAGGTATTTACTAGAAAAAAAAAGATGAAGCTGTCTGGTTGGAAGTTGTTTATGTGGACTGGAACCCATACAAGAGTTTAGGGAAAGATATGTAGAGTTGTTCCTTTTCAGACCAACATAGGACTGGAGTCACCTGCACAAATATGATAGATGGAGCTGACAAGATCACTAATAAGAAGATCCTAACCCACTTTTCAGTACTTTGTGTGTGTGTATTGTCTTTCTCTAGTAAAATGTCAGTGTCTTGAGGGTAAGACTTATTTCTACTTGTATTTACATTCCCTATACTTACTGCAGTGCCTAGCACATAGTAGGTGTAATAAATGGCTGTTGGCTTGACTTTCCCCTCAGTAGCCAATACATTCATTAGCATAGCAATCTCATAGTGTTTTTCTCCTTGGATCATGTCCCAGGTGACTAACACCCCTCATTCCCCAAGTGCTTGGCTGAAGAAGAAACACTGCTGATTATATCTTTGTCCAGGTTTCCCACTAACTGGGTGATATCCAATCTCTGTGACAACCTCAGAGTCCAAGAGCCCAGGAAGGTAAACGCCATGCTGCCTTCTACTAGTTCCAGTCAAATTGGATAACTGATATTTTCCTCCGCCTCAAGCTATCCCCAATCCTTGGAAGTGGAAATAGCTTCATCTATCTCCAATTCGCCCCTGCCTTTCAGCTCTTTTGATCCCTTTAACATTGACTTGTTACTACTCTTAGGTCAAGTCCTATTTCCCAGCCAAAAACAAACAAAAACAAAACAAAATGACAACAAAACACAGAATGGGATGACCTTTATTCTCATCTTTCTACCTCCATCATCTAGAAAGGAGTTTTACGAATAATAGATGCTCAATAAATGTTTGTTAAATTGGATTGAACTACTTGTGTGTTTATCGCAAGTGTAACCAAATAGCTCTTCAGTTTGCTTATCTGTAAAATGAAGATTTTAATATTGACATGGCATATTTTGAAATGATGTTGTGAGAAATGCTTTTTTAAAAATAGAAAATAATGTATTTAAGAGTTATGAGTATTAATAATAACCAGAGAAATAATGAGGATGTTAGTGTCAGACCCAGCACAAAAGGCTGGCGTTACCACTTCCCTTCAAAAATGCTGCCTGCGAGGATCTCTGATTTTTCTCCAATAACAATTTTTATTCCTGTCAAAGCATTTCTGCATTTCTTTTATTTTACTCTAGTCCTTTCTAGGGTCATTTTCTCTTTTGGATTTTTATCTTATTTTCTAGGAGTGTGGAGAGGAACTAACCTTATGATTTTTATTTTACAAGGAACTTCCTCTACCAATATGTCTGTACCTTCTGTATTAACTTAGCATTTAAGAGAGTTGCCTAAAGTACTGAGAGGTTAAGAGACTTGCCCAAGGTCACACTAACCATTATGTATCAGAGGCAGGGCTTGAACCCAGATCTTTCTGGTTATATCAACTACACAACACCTCCTCTCACAGTGTTGCTTTTACAAACACTTTTCCCCTCCTCTTCGCCCAGTTTTACATCTTTGCCTATTTAGCCCTGAATATGTAAAAATGTTTTAAAGTATTTCTGAGCACCTTAATATGTGTTAGAGAAATTCATTTCAAAACTTCCACTGGCCAGCCTTCTTATTAGGTGGGTTTTATTGTAATTTCTACAGCACGGACTTGATCGTTTATTGAAATTTCATCCTAAGATTTCAGTAATAGGAAGATAATGTATGTTGGGAAACTAGTATTCGATGATCTGAAGGGAACTCTAAGAAACCTGCTCATTTTATTTGAAAGAATTTTCTTACTAATACAGAAACAATGGATAACCCTACAGAGTGAGCTTGTGTCCTAAGAAATACGGAGCAAGAGATTCATTTGATGGAGAGGAGGAAAGGGAACTGGAAGACAGAGAGGAATGATGCTGGGATTTATGAAACCTTTAAACAATTCACCCCCAGTTTTGATTATATGTAAATATTTAACATAACAAACTAATAATATTTCAGATTCTTGCTGAATAGGTAAAGGTAATAGTAGATAATTTGCCAGTGGAGGGGGAGGCCTGGATGCTAGATTTCCTGTAATACCCATCTTCTGACATACTAATGAGGTTTGTGTCAGTTAAATGTTGACAAGCTCAGAATCATGACCCGGTCTAAATGCCTGAGTCATGGCAGGGGGTTAAAAAAGAGAATATTTGAGAATAATGTGAATTAAAAAGGCAAGTTAGTTTAAATTTCTGTTTGGTACGGCCTGAGGCCTACAACTCCAATGGGAATACACTCTAGCTGGAGGGTTGATGAATGCCCTTAATGAAGTTGGACAACCTGGAATACATGCATAAAATGATTTTAAATATTGATATGATGTCATTGTGTGTCTGAAGAGATTGAAATGTTCATTCTCCAAGACCGACAGGTTCCATCTAGTTTATTAAAGGAGAAAATGATTATTTACATTTAAAAATGTAGTGAATGTGCAGATAGATGCCTAGGTAATAAAATAATTATTGCATTCAGGGAAAGAGAAACATTCAATCTTCTGGTGGGGGGTGTAACATGGAAGATATGACTTAGACGCAAGTGGCTTTGAGTTTATAGCTGCTATTAAAAAGACACTGTCCCTTGCCTTTCTGATTACAGCCAGACATCCATAAAGTATGTGCAGTCAATGGACCCTCCTTCTATAGTTAATTACTTTTAACGTGTTTATGTTGATGACGAGGGAGGGATGACTGAAATACTACAAGAGGGGGTGGATGGTCTCACATTTTTTCTGGGATGTGTCTATTATAACATTTCCATGACACTGCCTGGTTTTCAGGAACGCTTCTCAGTGAAGGGAAGAACTATGGCGTTATACTGGTAAGTTCAGTTCTGTTGTGATATGAGGATTTTTACGGAGAATGCCTCCGGGCAGCTGTCTGCCTCGTGTGTTCAATATTACAGCTGTATAACCTGCTGAGGTAGAAGTGTATTAGAGGGAGCAGGGAGTGCAGAGTCAGCTGGAGGTTTTGAGTGCTAACTAGGCCGATGAACCAGAGGCAGACCAAGGTATAAAAATAAAATAACACCAGGCTATTTTATTTTCTGCCTATGCATCTAAGTTGGGAATGTTAATTGCACCTCTCCAGATGTTCGATTGTAGCTCTTAGAGAGCCATGTAAATACCGCGCTCACTATCCTATTACTTCCTATTAATCTAATGTCACTCTCTCAATGACTGGGTACGTATGACAGGTAAATCAGACCAATCCATTCATGACAGCTTTCTCCAGTATCAATCTCATTGCCATGGCCAAATCAATAGGGTGACACTGACTGATAGCGGTTGACTTCATGCTATACGGTATACTCCTTTTATAGGCATGAACATGGCCAACTGGTGTTGGCAACCAGTTAAAATTATGTAACCCCAATGACCTCCCTTTCAGCCTTAATACTTTCTTGACTCCTATTGCATCAATCTCTCTTTATTCTTCTTCCTCTTTTTTCCTTCTATTCCTCAGTCTCATTCCTAGATACTGTTACTACTCTAGCTTGCTGCTGCATCAGAGTTAATTAATGAAAGGATGAGCTAGGGCTTGTATATATTTATAAAAGCTAGAGGGTAATGTTTTAACATCTTTCATTCATTCAACAAACATTAATTAAAACCTACTAAATATCAGATCCTGGAATATGAGAACCATTAAAATTAATAATAATAATTAATAATAATAATGTCCTCAAGGAATTTGCAATCTAGAAAGGAAAGAAAATTCAGAAGTAACTATAATATAATATGTAATATGATAAGTCCATAAATGGACAACAGTGGTTTGGTTTTTCTGTGGGTTTTTTTTAGAGTTCCAGAAAAGGAGAAATAATTTCTGACTTTGGGTAAATAAAGTATGTTTTCATAGAGGAGGTGTCATTTGATGGAGGTCTTTTCAGATAGGTAGGATTTCAAAAGATAGTGAAGGGGGAAGGGGACAATGAGGAGTGTATTCCAGATATAGAAAAAAGCATAAGTAAAGGCCTTTATCAATAGAATTGATAAAGAGACTAACATGTTCAGGGAATAGTGAATTTTACAGTTTATTTGGGGTATAGAGCACAGAAAAGAATAAAATGGGAAATTAAAATCTTCAAGGAAATGGCAGCAGATTCTCACACTATAAAGAAGAGACAATTTTCCCAGAAAGGTCTTTTCCTTTCTTTAATGAAAACCACTCTTCTGCATGTCAAGGGAATCCATTTTCCAACTTGTCTCCATAAATCTGGCCCACAGCGGGCTCCTATCAACTTCAAAGTGAAGGCTACACTTGAATCACCTGTGCTAAGGCATGAAACAAAGGTCAAAATGGGCCTAATCATCCTGATTATCTTAGAAGAGCACACAAATTCACTTAGCTACTTTCTCCTTGGTTTCATTTTTTTTTGAATATGTAAAATTGTTGTGGATTTTATTCAAAAAGGAATTTTAGCAAAAGGGGGAAAGTGAATAGAGTATCTGCCTGAACTACAATGCATCATTATTGCCTGCCATCCAAACTGTTATAATATTAGAGTGTTAATGATGGTATCATAGAACATAGGATGCAAGTTGTGGAGTGGATAGGTCCTTTGATCACACAATTTAGGAGTTAGAAAGGTCTATAGGCAATATCTAGTTTAACCTTCTCTTTTACGTAGGAAAATACTGGGCCTCAAACAGATTAAGAAATGTGCCAAAAACTGGTTAGTCACTCCTCCCTGATTTGTTCGAACTATGGCTTTTGTCTCTTTTGACTTTCAAAGGCTAGGTCTAAATAAAAAAAAAAAATCACAGTCTTAGAAGTGAAAAGGATTTCAGTGTCCATCTATTCCAGCCTATGCCTGAACAAGATTCACCACTATATGGTACTTGACCAGTGGTCTTCTGCTTGAAGACCTCCAGTGAGAGAGAATCCACTTCCTTTCAAGGTAGCCGCTTCCATCTTTTCACAGGACTGATGGTTAGGAATTTTTTTTCCTTACATCTAACTAAATTTGTCACTTTCCAACTTCCAAATAGTTCTACCTCTGGGGACTAACAGAACCAGTTTAATCTCTCTTCTACATGACAATCTTTCAAATACTAGGAAACAGATATCATGCTCTCACCACTTGCCCATAAGTCTTCTCTTCTCTTGACCAAACATGCTCACTTCCTCCAAACAATACTCATATGGCATGAACTCAAAACCCTTTACCATTCTGGTTACTCTCTGGACATCCTAGCTTATCAATGACTTCCTTAAACTGTAGCACTTAAGACTGAACACAATACTCCAAATTGGAACCTGATCAGGGGGAGTATAGAGTAATGATTATTTCTTATTTCTGGAAGCCATGACTCTTAAAGCAGACCAAGAACATATTAGCTTTTTTGTGGGGTGGCGTGGGGTTAGGAGGGCCTGTCATATCATGCTGTTGATTCATATTTATCTTGCAGTCCACTAAAACCCCCAGATCTTTTTTCTAGTCATTATCAAGCTATGCCTCTTTTATCTTGAATTTGAGATGCTGATTTTTTTAATCCAAGTGTGAGATTTTATACTTTAATTCCTATCAGAGGGATTAAAGCCCTATTAGAGGCAGGTAGGCAACTCAGTGCTTAGAAAACTGGGTCTGGAGTCAGGAAGACATGAGTTCAAATCCAACCTCAGAATCTTACTGTCAGTGTGAGCCTACTATCAGTTGGCAAATCATTTAACCTCAGTCTGCCTCAGTTTCCTCAACTGTAAAATGGGGGTAATAACAGCACCTATTTTTTCAGGGTTATTGTGAGGAAGAAATGAGATATTTCTAAAGATATTAGCCCTATGTCTGGCACATCTTGTTGTTGCTGTCCACTCATTTCAGTTGTGTCCAACACACTCTTTGTGACCCCACAGTAGGTGATAGATAAATGCTTATTCCTGGGCATATCCCTTCCCCCACCTTCATCAAATTTCTTCTTATTAGAACCCCATTGTTCTTTTGGGTCCTGACTCTGCAAATTTGCCTTTCTCACAACCATTGATTAACAATGTTAAAAAGCCCAGGGCCAAGCACTGAAATCTTGAGTACTCCATTAAGGCTGTACTTCTGAGTTTGCATCAATGACTGTTCTTTGTGTCTGGTGATTCAACCAGGTCTGAATCCACTTAACTATCCTGTCATTGAGTCCAATTGTGTCAAACTCTAAAAGAAACTGGGGCCACTAAACTTTACACAAGGATTCCTGTGGGCTATATATTGACTTCATTTTAAAATGCAAAGTTATCTGAGTTACCATATTTTTATTTGTTTTGTTAAATATTTCCCCATTACATTTTAATCTAGTTTGGGCCACACTAGGGAAGGTTGTGGGTCCTATGTAGCCAGCTGGTCACATGTTTGACACTTGTGAATTCTAGTCCATATCTTTCAGATTTTCCTCAGCATTAACATAAGATCCTTCAGGTAGATTATAGCTATAATATTCTCTCCATCTACCAGTTTACTAATAATATTAAAAAATGAAATGTTTCATTTGGCATGGATTTTTCTTACTAAAACCATACTATCACTTCATAACTGCTCTTTCTTTTTCTAGATATTCACTAGTAATTTCTTTAATAAAACAAAGGCTTTTTATAAGACATTCACAGAGTATTCTCAGAACTGGAAGAGATCATAGTATAATAGATTTAGGGTTAGAAGAACCTACAACGTGTTTTAGTCCAACCCATCTTGTTTTGCCGATGAGGAAAATGAGGTTTAACAACCTGAACTCAACTCAGGAGTAGATCTTTAGTGATCAGAAAGAACGAGAAAAGGTACCAGGCTTCCATTAGAACCAAACCAAGCCCTGGGGCTTTAAATGTACATCCCCTATCTCTTAGAATACTTACTTTTCTTCAAAGCTGAGTCCAGACATTACCTCCTAAATGAGAGCTTTCCTTTCCCCAGCCAATAGTGCCTATCCCTTCAATATTAGCTTCTATTTACTTTGTATGTACTTTCACATAGGAGTGTGTGCGCACATTGACTCACCTGATAGGTTATAAACATCTTGGGGGCAAGGACCATTGAATCTTGAATTCCTAGTGTCTCACACAAAGTAGCCCTTAATATAAACTGTTGGTTGATTGTTTTATTGCTTAATTAGGGCAGAACTTATGCCCTTGCTTACTGGGAAAGGTAGAAAAAAAATCCCAGATAGGGAACTTCTGTTCCCTCTTCCTCTCTGAATCCTGTGAATCACACACAAAGGTTACCTAGGCAAAAATTCCCTTCTCCCAATACCATTTCCTGTTCTCTCATCCTTCTCTCACCCCATCCTATCCAATTCTCTATCCTGTTCCAACCTCTCCTTCCTCTATACTCTTCACTCCTTGCTCTCTGCTTCTTGATGTAAACTGCCTCCAGCCCAGTCATCCTACCAGGTAAACAAATATCCCGTTGTATTTTACTCTGTCCATATTATTATTGTCCACTTTCATCCAATTCTAAGCTGTGGCTCTAAGAAGCTGTACAATGCACAGTGGTCACACCCTGGTAAAACCCTGGCAGACAGGCAAGTAGAGGGCAATATCTTCCCCAAGCATGTGAAGCCTTTCCCCAGCAGAATGGGTAGGTTAAAAAAATTGTTCCATGAAGGCAGCTAAAGCTGTTGCTGTGGTCAGACACCGAAGACACCAGAGTCATCTATGGTAGATCAGGCCATCACCAGTCATCTTGACTTTTGTCCTGCCATGGGACTTTGATGACTCCAGAAGAGAGAATAAGACTGATGACTGTGTAATTCTTCCTCACACAAATCTAATTCATGTGCAAGTCAAGACATTACCTGTGATGCCATTGGTCCTCTTTGAAAACGAATAATGAAAGATATCAACTTATGAAGTTTATTTTTTGAAAATAAATGTAGGACTTTAAATTTACCCCTATTATAAAATCAGAATTGGGAGACAGAGCCAAGATGGCAGAGGCAATTGAGCATTTCTGCTGAGCTCTCCCAGTCCAATCCTCTGAACAAAAACTTTTATATGCCTCTAATCAAGGTGGAGCCAAGATGGCATAGTATAGGCGGCAACCCAGCTGAGTTCTTCCAATGTTCTCCTCCAAACAATTTTAAAATAACTCCTCAAATCAAATTTTGAAGGAGTAGAGCCAAAAAATGATCAGAGTAAGATACTTTTCAGGCTATAACAACTTAGGAGATCAGCAGGAGAGGTCTGTGACACTGAGGTGGGTTTCAGTCCAGAGAACACGCAGACAGAACCAGTGATGGGCCTTGGAGGCAGTCACAACAGTGGCAGCAGTAGCAACAGCAGTGGCATCTTCAGGAGTTCTCAGATCAGAGACAGAATGGTAGTTTGAAAAGTGGTCAGAAAGAGATTAGAAGTGAGCCTTGGCTGGCACTGGGTACAGTTGGCACTGATTGGCAGTTCTATTGCACACACACAGTTCTATGTCAAAGGTTTAGGGCAGGAGGAGTACCTGTGGTCAGCCACAAGGGAGGAAGGATACAGTTCCTAGGCAGAGAAAAACCCTAGCTATTATAGTTTCAGAGGAATGAGCATACTTCCTGGGTAAAGGCCAGAGCAAAGGTCAGGAGAGCAGGGACCACACTTCTCCCTGGATCCCACCACCTTGGAAGCACCAAAAACTTGCAGACCCCCAGAACTAGTTTTGGAAAGAGCAGCACCAAAAAACTTCAAGCTAGGGACAATTCTGCCCCACTCTCAGGTAAGCAGGGTCTGTCTTTAACATAATGTTGCAAGATATAAAATAGACCCACATAAATAATTAGCATTCCCATATATTACCAACACCGTCCATCAAGAAAAGAGAGAAAGAAAAATTCCATTTAGAATACTTGTATAGAATATAAAATACTTGGGATGCTGCCTGCCAAGACAAACCCAGGAACTATATGGACACAAGTACAAAACATTTTTCATACAAATAACATCATATGCAAACAACTGGAGAAATATTAATTGTTCCTGAGTAAACTGAGCTAAATATTAAAAATGACAATTCTACTGAAATTAATTTACTTACTCAGTGCCATACCAATCAAACTACCAAAAATTATTTTGTAGAACTAGAAAAAATAGTAACAAAATTCATCTGGCAGAAGAAATCAAAGCTTTTAATAGTCACATGCAAAAAAAAAACACCCTCTAAATCCCTACTAATTAGAGAAATGCAAATTAAAAAAAACTCCAAGATGCTACCTCATATCTATCAGATTGGCTAACATGATACAAAAAGAAAAGGACAAATTCTAGAGGGGATTTAGAACAATTGGGACACTAATACGCTTTTCATGGAGATATGAACTAGGCCAACAATTCTGGAGAACAATTTGGAACTGTGCCCAAAGGGCTATAAAACTGTGCACACCTTTTGGCCTGGCAATGCCACTACTGGATCTGTATGCCAAAGAGATCAAAGGAATAGGGAAAGGACTTATTTGTAAAAATATATTTATAGCAGCTGTATTTGTAGTGTCAAAGAATTAGAAATAAAACAATGCCCATCAACTGGGGAATGGCAAAGTGAGTTGTGGTATAGGATTGTGATGGGGTGGAGCCAAGATGGCAAAGTAAAAGCAGGGACTAGCTTGAGCTGTCCCCCAAATCCCTCCAAATACCTGTAAAAATGACTCTAAACAAATTCTAGAGCTACAGAACCCACAAAGTGACAGAGTGAAACAAGTCTCTAGCCCAAGATGGCTTGGATGGTTGCTGGGAAGGATCTATATGCTGGGAGCACAGGGCAGCCCAGTGTAGGCCATGCCTGTAGAGACCAGGCCAGAGCAGACTGAGTAGAGCAGAACTCAGGACACTGAATCACTAAGCTGTGGCAGTTTTCAGACTTCACAACCCACAAACACCAAGACAACTTAGCAGGTCAGTGGGGAAACTCTGTTAGACCTAGATGGGAAAAGTGTGTGTTATGGCCCCAGCCCTGGTGCAGCACCGCTGGCTGCAGCAGATGAGGTGGTTATAGCAGCTGCTGTAGCAGCAGAAGTAATGACTGCTTTCAGAGCTTGATCCCACGAAAAATAGGGGGAATCAAGCAGCTGATCAGACTGGGAGTGCAGAGACCTCTTTGCTGGTGCTGAGTCAGGATTCTCTTGCTTCACACTGCTTGGATCTGGGTTGCAGTCCTGGTTGGTGTTCCTGGTTTGAGGAGGAGAGTTGGTGTGGCAGAGCTTGTGGTAGCTGTAGAAAGGGAGTCCTCCTGGCAGTTATAAGGCAGAAAAGAGTGATTGAGGTCACTCACAGGCCAGGAGAGGAGTAAACACATCTCATTGGATCATACCACCTCAGAAGAAATGAAAATTCATAGGTGCCTAGAAGTAGCTCTGAAAACAGCTGCACAAAACCTCAGAAGCTTGGGACAGAGTGCTCTCCACTCTGGAAGCAGAGTAATACCTTGACAAAGAGCTCAAAAGTCAAACAATTGGCTGGGAAAATGAGCAGACAGCACAAACAAACTCAGACCATAGAATCTTACTTTGGTGACGAAGAAGACCAAAACATACAGCCAGAAGAATACAACAAAGGCAAAGATCCTACATTAAAAACCTCCAAGAAAGATGTGAATTGGTCACAGGGCATGAAAGAGCTCAAAAAGGATTTTGAAAATTAAGTAAGAGAAGTAGAGAAAAATTGGGAAAAGAAATGAGAGTGATGCAAGAAAATCATGAAAAATAAGTCAACAATTTGCTAAAGGAAACCCAAAAATACAGAAGAAATTAACACCTTAAAAATAGACTAACCCAAATGGCAAAAGAGGTCCAAAAAACCAATGAGGAAAAGAATGCCTTAAAAAGTAGAATTGGCCAAGTGGAAAAGGATGTCCAAAAGCTCATTGAAGAAAATAATTTGTTTAAAATTAGAATGGAACAAATGGAAGTTAATGCCTTTATGAGAAATCAAGAATTATAAAACAGAACCAAAAGAATGAAAAAACTGAAGACAATGTGAAATATCTCATTGGAAAAACAAATGACTTTGAAAATAGATCCAGGAGAGATAATTTTAAAATTATTGGACTCCCTGAAAGACATGATCAAAAAAGAGCTTAGAAATTATCTTTCAAGAAATTATCAAAGAAAACTGCCCTGATATTCTAGATCCAGAGGATAAAACAGAAATGGAAAGGATCCACTCATCACCTGTTGAAAAAGATCCAAAAGGAAAACTCCTAGGAATATTGCAGCCAAATTCCAGAGTTCCAAGGTCAAGGAGAAAATACTGCAAACAGCCAGAAAGAAGCAATTCAAGTATTGTGGAAACACAATCAGGATAATACAAGATCTAGCAGCTTCTACATTAAGGGACCAAATGACTTGGAATATGGCATTCTGGAGGTCAGAGGAGCTAGGATTAAAATCAAGAATCACCTACACAGCAAAACTGAGTATAATACTTCAGGGGGAAAAATGGATATTCAATGAAATAGAGGACTTTCAAGCTTTCTTGATGAAAAGACCAGAGGTGAACAGAAAATTTGACTTTAAAATAAAAGAATCAAGAGAAGCATGAAAAGGAAAACAGGAAAGACAAATCATCAGGGACTTATTAAAGTTGAATTGTTTACATTCCTACATGGAAAGATGATATTTGCAACTCATGAGACCTTTCTCACTATTATAGTAGTTGAAGGGAATATATACATACATACATACATATATATATACATATATATATATATATATATATATATATACACACACACATACATACATATATATACACACACACACACACACATATATATATATATATATATATATATATATATATATATATATATATATATATATATGTATAGACAGAGGGCACAGGGTGAGTTGAATATGAAGGGATGATATTTAAAAATAAAATTAATGAATGAGAGAGGAATATATTGAGAAAAGGAGAAAGGGAGAGATAGAATGGGGTGAATTATCTCACAGAAAAGAGGCAAGACAAAGCTGTTGCCTTATGGAAGGGAAGAGGAGGAAGGTGAAAGCAAACAAGTGAACCCTACCCTCATTGGGTTTGATTTAAGGAGGGAAAAACATACACACTCAATTGGGTATCTTACCCTACAGGAAAGTAGGGGGTAAGGGGATAGGGGGATGAAAGAAGGGAGGACAGATTAGGGGAGGGGGTAGTCAGAAGCAAACACTTTTAAAAAGGGACAGGGTCAAAGGAGAAAATAGAATAAATGGGGAAGTGGGATAGGATGGAGGGAAATATTGTTAGTTTTTTACAACATGACTATTATGGAAGTGTTTTGCATAATGATACATGTGTAAGCTATATTGAATTACTTGCCTTCTCAAGGAAGGTGCATAGGGAGGGAAGAAGGGAGAGAATTTGGAACTCAAAGTTCTAAAAACAAATGTTAAAAAATGTTTTTACATGCAACCGGGAAATATGATATACAGGCAATGGGGTATAGAAATCTATCTTGCCCTACAAAAAAGTAAGGGGGAAGGAAATAAACAGGGGAATGGGCTGATAGAGGGGAGGGCAGACTGGGGAAAGGGGCAATCAGAATACATCCCATCTTGGAGTGTGGGGGAGGTGAGAGATGGGGAGAAATTTTGTAGCTTAAAAATCTTTTGGAAATGTTGAAAACTAAAAATAGATAAGTTAATCTTTAAAAAAAAGGATTATGATGGAATTCTATAGAGCTAGAAGAAATGATGAGCAAGATGATTTCAGAAAAACCTTGCAAGACTTACAAATTGATGCAGATCAAAGTGAACAGAACAAATGGAACAGTGATAACAATATAACAAGAATGATCATCTGTAAAAGACTTAGTTACTCTGATCAAGACAATATATAAGACAATTCCAAAGGACCTGTATTGAAAAATGCTATCTACCTCCAGAATGGGAACTGTTGAACTCTGAATGCATATGTAAATATATTATTTTTATTTTCTTTATTTTTATTTTTTGGCTATGTTTTCTTTTACAACATGGCTAATATAGAAATGTGTTTTATATGACACTTCATATGTATAATTGATATAAAATTAACTGTCTTCTCAAGTAGGGGTGAGGGCAAAAGGAGCAAAGAGAATTTGGAACTTCTTTAATCAGTGTTAATTTTCTACATTTATTTATGAAATATTTAACAAAAGAAATAAATATATATTAAAAAATAAATAGGCTGGGAAAATGTAAAAAAAAGGATCTGATTAGAGAAAGTTTCTATAGAAACAGGGAAGCACATGGAAGACAATCTACAAGCAAATTATCAAGGGAGAATGCAGCACATAAACTCTCTCAATGAAAAAAAATTTGAAAGAGCTAAAGGAAGAGATAAAAGAGCAAAAATAAATAATTTTTAAGATCAAATAAAACAGGGAAGAAAAGTTGGGAGAAGAAATGAGAGAAATACAGTTATATTATAAAAAGAGACATAATAGCTTGGTAAAAGAGGTACAAAAACTCACTGAGGAAAATAATATCTTAAAAATTAGAATTGTTTGAATGGAAACTAATGACTGTGAGACATCAAGAAGCAATAAAACAAAGTGAAACAAATAAAAATGGAAGAAAATAAGAATTATTTCATTGGAAAATGACAACAAATATGCAAAATAGATCCAGGAGAGATATTTTAAGAATTATTGGAATACCTAAAAGATACAACCAAAAATATTAATTCAACAAATTACAAAGAAAAACTGCCCAGATATCTTAGGTCCAGAGGGCAAAATAGAAATGAAAATAATCCATTCATCAATTACTAAAAGAGATCCCCATATGAAAACTTCAAGCAGCCAGAAAGAAAATAAATCAAATACCATCAAGCCATAGTCAGGATCACACAAGTTTTTGCATCCACCACTATTAAGAATCAATGCCTTGGAATAAGATACTTGTAAAAAAGCTAGGACTATAACCAAGAATAAACTACCCATCAAAACTGAGTATAATACTTTGGGGTGGGGGAGAGGGAGAATGTATAGTTCGTGTGATAGAAAACTTCTAAGCATTCCTGAGGAAAAGACCAGAAAATAATAGAAAACTTGACATTCAAACACAAGACTAAGGAGAAACAGAAAAAGCTAAACATGAAAAAGAAGTCATAATGGACTCGACAAGTTTAAAATGGTTATTTTCTTACATGGGAAGAAAATACATAAGCTTTAAATTTTATTAAAGCCATTAAAAAGAGTCAATATATAGAGAGGGTATGAGTATGAATCACTTATATTGGGATGATCTCAAAAATTGGGAAAGTAATAAAGAAGCATGAACTGATCCAAGTAGGAAGAGAGAGGAAGATTGGGAAACATTATCTCATGAAAGAGACACACAGAAGAGTTATTACAATGGATGGGAAAACAGGGAAAGGAGTGGGCAGCACATGAATCTCACTCTCATCTGAATTAGTTCAAACAGGAAAAAGTATATATATACACATATAATTGGGTATAGAAATCCATCTTACCCAAAAAAGAAATAGGGGGAGAAAATGCTGAGAGAAGGAGGCAGGGGCATGGAAGGAGTCAGAGTAAACTAAGAAAGGCAGTGATTAAAAAAAAAAAAAAAAACCTAAACAGGTTTTTGAGGAAGAGACAGGAAAAAAAGGATACATAGGTAAAAGAAAAGAATAAGAAAAGGAGAAATATACATACAGTCAGCAATCATAACTGTGAATGTGACTGGGATGAACTGACCTATAAAATACGAAGTGGATAGAAGAAGAGATTAGAAAACAAAATCCTACAATATGTTGTTTACAAGACACACAGAGAATTAAAAGGTGCTGGAGCAAATTCTATTATGTTTCAGTTTAAGCAAAAATGGTACAGGTAGCAACCATGATCTCAGAAAAAGCCAGAACAGGCTTAGTTAAAAGAGATGATCAGGGAAACTACATTTTGCCAAAAGTCACCATAGACAATGAAATAATATCGACATTGAAAATATATGCACCAAATGGCAAAGTATCAAAATTCTTGAAGAAATGTTAGATGTATTAAAGGAGGCAATTGATAGTCAAACTGTGTGTAGGGTCAAAATAGAGGAAGGAAGATTTCAATTTACCCTCAGACTTAGATAAATCTAACCATACAATAAACAGGAAAGAAGTTAAGATAAATAGAATTTTAAAAGATAGATATGATAGATCTTTAAAGAATATTGAGTCTTTTTGTTAAGTTGTTCATGGCACCTCCACAAAAACTGACCATGAATTTAGAACATAAAAACCTCCCCAAAATGCAGAAAAACAAAAATATTAAATCCACCCTATTCAGATCATAATGCAAAAAAAAAATACATTCAATAAAGGAAATCGAACATACATTAAAAATTAATTGGAAACTAAATCTAATCCTACAGAATGAGTTGGTCAAAGAACAATTTATAGAAGCAATTGATAATTTCATTGGAGATAATGACAACAATGGGGAAACACACCAAATTTTATAGGATGTAATCAAAGCAACACTTCTGAAAAATTTTTTTCACCTCTAAACACATGCATTAATAAAAACTGGATGAACAAATTGTACATACAAATAAAAAAAAGTAGAAAAAGAACAAATCAATAATTCATAATTAAACACCAAATTAAAATACTAAAATTTAAAGGTGATTAATAAAATTGAAATTATTGAACAAATGAATAATACAAAGAACTCATTTTCTGGGAAGAAAACAATAAAAAAGATAAACCATAGGTTGATCTTGATTTTAAAAAGAAAAAAGAAAATCAGTTTTTAGCTTCAAAAAATTGAAAAGGTGTCTGCACCAAAAGTGAAGTGAAATTCATACATGTGTTAAAACTATTTTCCCCTGGCAATTTAAATAAAAATGATGGATATTTATAAAAATACAAATTGCTCAGAATAACAAAAGAGGAAATAGGATACTTAAATAACCTTATCTTTGACAAATAAATTGAACATGCCATCAATGAGCTCCCTAAGAAAAATATCCCAGCACCAGATGTATTAACAAGTGACTTCTACTAAGCATTTAAGGAATAAATTCTAATATTATTTAAACTGTTTTTGGAAATAGGTAAAGAAAGAGTTCTACCAAATTCGTTTTATGGTACAAAAATGGTTTTCATACTTAAACCCGGGAGAATGAAAATGGAGAAATAATACTATAGACCAATTTCTCTAATAAACATTGATGCAAAAAAATTTTAATTAAATACTAGCAGTGAGATTATAATATATCACAAACATCACACACTCTGGCCAGGTGGGATTTATACCAGGAATGTAGGGTTGGTTCAACATTAGAAAATCTATAAGGCTAAAATTGGCCATATCAACAACAAAAACAATTAGAATCATGTGATTATATCAGTAGATGCAAAAAAAAAACTTTTGAAAAAATGAAATACACATTCTTATTGGAAAAAAACTAACTAGAAAACAGGAACAAATGATGCCTTTCTTAAAATGTTATGTAGTCTCAATTAAAAACAAAGAGCAAGCATTGTCTGTAATAGTGATGAACTTGAAGCCTTCCCAATAAGATCAGAGGTTGAGCAAGAGTATCCCTTATTACTGCTATAATTCAATATTGTACTAGAAATGCTAGCTACAATAATAAGACAAGAAATAGAAATTGAAGAAATTAGAATAAGAAACAGAACTATCACTCTTTGCAGATGATATGGTGATATACTTAGAGATCTGTTAGTGAGCCAGTTAAAGAATGTTGAGACAATTAACAATTTCAGCAAAATCGCAGGATATAAAACGAACCCCCCTAAATCATTAGTATTTCTATTTTTTGCCAATCAACCCCAGCAGCAAGACCTAAAAAGAGAAGTTTCAACATAGATCACTGCGGATAATATAAAATATTTGGGATCCTACCTGCCAAAATAAATTCAGAAATATATGGACACTAATACAAACACTTTTCACCCCAACATATATCTAAATAATTGGAGAAATATTTACAGCTCAAGAAAAGTTTGAGCCAATATTATGAAAATGGCAATACTACCTAAATTATCTTATTCAGTGACACACCAATGAAACTACCAAAGAATTATTTTACCAAGCTAGAAAAAAAAGTAACAAAATTCATTTAGAACAAAAACTCAAGAAATCAAGGGAATCAAAGAAAAAAGTGAAGGAAGGTGGCTTATCAATACCATCTCTCAAACAATGCTACTAAGTGGTAATCATCAAAACAATCTAGTACTAGATAAGGAATAATGTAGTCAACTGAATGGACTTTGCAAACAATCTATAGAACTAAATGACCACAATAACCTAGTGTTTAATAAAGGAATTCAAACTATTGGGGCAATAACTTTCCATTTGACAAATTTTGTTGGGAAAACTAGAAATCAGTCTGGCAGAAACTAGGCACAGCCCAACTTTTCATAGAGTATACTAAGATAAGCTAAAAATATGTATATGATTTAGACATGAAGGGTTTTATCATAACCAAATGAGGGGAGGATGGAGAAAATTACTTGTCAGATTTATAAAAAACTTAAGAATTCATGAACAAACAAGAGATAGAGATAATCAAGGGACATGAATAAGATAACTTTGATTACATTAAATTAAAAATATGCATAACAAAATCAATCCAGTCAAAATTATGTAATAACTAGAATAAAATTTTATAGAAAGTTTCTTTGATAAAGATCTCATTTGTCAAATATACACACACACATATATGTACATATGTACACATATATATGCCAAATTTATAGAAATCAAAGTTACTCCCCTATTGACAAATGGTCAAGGTATATGAGCAGGCAGTTTTCAGAAGAAAAAATTAAGGCTATCAATAGTTACATGAAAATGCAAATTAAAAAAACTCTGAGATACCACCTCATACCTATCCAATTCTCTAACATGACAGAAAAGAAAAACAACAAATGCTAGAAGGGATGTTGAAAAATTGGGACACTGATGCATTCTTGGTTGAGTTATGAAACTGTCCAAAAATTTTGGAGAATGATTATTTGTATCCAAGCCCCAAAAAACTATAAAACTGTATATACTCTCTGACTAAATATCACTGCTAAGACTATCCCCCAAAGAGATCAAAGAAAATTAAAGAAACATGTCCAAAACTATATACAGCAGCTCTTTTTGTTGTGTCAAAGAATTGAAACTGATGGGATGCCCATTACTTGGGAATGGCCAACCAAGTTGTGGTATATGAATGATGGAATCCTATTGTGCTGTAAGAAATGATGGAGTGGATAATTTAAAAAAAAAACTTTATGTGAACTGAAGGAAAGTTCATTGGGCAAAACTAGGAGAACATTGTGCATGGCAACTACTAATTGTAAGGACAATCAATTGTGAAAGACTTAGCTGCTCTTATGAATACAATGATTCAGGACAATTCCAAAGGACTCATGATGATCAGTGCTATCCATGTGCAGAGAGAGAACTTATGAGCTTCAAGTGCAAATTACAGTAAATTTTCTTTCACTTTCTTTATTTTTCTCATTTTTTTTTCCATCATGGGCAATGTGGAAATATGTTTGCATGACTTTATAGAGATAATAAGCATTATTTATTTATTTTTGCCTTCCCAATTGTTGGGGGAGGGGTAAGAGAGAATTCAAAAGTGAAAATATTTTTAAATAAAAAAATCAAAATAACAGATTTGAAAACAACTGTATAGGTACCCTATTCAAACATAAACTATTTTCTCTTACTCTTGGTAATATTGGGATGATAAAAGCAAAAATTTGGATAGACTGCAGCTAATTTTCCTTCAGAATTCCAGTATTTTCCACCTAAACATTTTATACTTTCACACAAAAGATCTCCAATGATAATTTAAAAGCAATGCTGCATGAACACAAACAATGTAAGCTTCAGGTAAATCACTCTACTTCTGCATACCAATTCCTCAAATAATTCTTATGACTCCCTAAAAGGAGTGTATAATATCTCTGGGAGATTACATTTATTTTCTCTATATCAATCCATTATTTATAAAATAAAGATAATACATTTCCATAGACTTCTAAGTAATATATTTGTATCATAGCATTTCCAGATAATGTATAAGGATTTCTTCTTAAAAGAAGTGGGAGTCATCTCAGCATTTCTGATTTAAAAAACTAATAGCTGTTGAATCCCATATGTGGGTCTGCATACAAATTAGGCTTGATATTCATTGCTTCAAAATTCAAGAGAAGGTTAAAAAAGAAGACTTAAGGTTATGTTCTTGTCTGTGAATAAAAAGGCAGTCTTACCCAAAGTAATCAATAAACATTTATCTTTTCCTAGCTAAAATCCTACCTTCTACAAATGTCTTTTTTTTTTAATGCCGGTGCCTTCTTTCTTTTGATTATCTGTAATTCATCTTTTTTTTTTTTTTGCCATTTTTTGGCACACAGTTCTTCCTGTGTTCCCACCCCAATTAGACTGTGAGCTCTTTGAAAGCAGGAACTGTCATTTCTCTTTGTATTTCTAGCACTCAGCACAGTGTCTGGCACATAGTAGACATGTAATAAATACTTGATGAGTTGACAAAGTCTGTGGACAAAGTCAAGCTAATGAATCCCTGTGAATCCCTTGGCCACCTTCAGGGCTAAAGCCTATCCTTCTCTAAAACTCCTCCTAAAAGTACCTAATCTAACCAAATTCCATCCACTGTTGAGCTCAGTTCATGGGTCAGAGGACTGGAGTCTGGTCTCCATTTTGGTAAGCTTGGTGCAGTGGATTGTATATGCTACATATAGGGTCAGAGGACCTCAGTAGGAGACTGGTTCCCAAAGGCAGAAACCCTAGAACACAGCAAGGCTGCTAGGAGGTGAAGCTTGCCGGGTATGTGGAATCTAGGAGCAGGCAGTGTGTCCCACCATGGGGTCACATTATAGTTTCTTTTTCTTCTTCTGTTTACCATAATTGTGTTTTCATTAGTATAAAGAAATCAAAATGAGGAAGGTCCTCTATTAATTGAGGAGACCAAGGTCACAGGTATAGTACATTTCAGAGACAGGATAGGGTCTTTCTGACTGAGGTTTGTTTGCTGCCTATGAGGCTATGCTGCTTCACCAGTTTTAACCAATTATTCTTTATATCCAGATACTATTCTCAGTTATTCCTATGCTTTTGAAGGAGTGAAACCATTATTTTCAACACTTTGATATCTAGAGGCAAAACCCCATTGATCCTTCCTTAGTTAAGACAAACACTAGATTCCAGGTCTAGGGACACCCAAATAAGCTCTCTTTTCAGAATTCCAAACAGAAATCACTCAGGTGTCACCCTAACATATGATTAGTTGTAATTTTCTAAAAAGCAGTTAATGACTGCCTTTAAAAAAAAACCATAATTTCCTCCATGCTATCTTACCTATAAAAGAAGCTGGTTTCTGTGGCTAAACTCAAGGCATATTTTTTAGTGTTTTCTTTCCTGCTTTACATTTATTTGGTTTGCTGACATCACCAAATTTGTGGTCACCAAAAACGTGATCTGATCTTTTGAGATCAGATGAGATTAAAACTCAAAATGAGGGCTTCCAGTGCCAAGACAGAGGAGTAAGGAAGGAACCTTCTGAAGTCCTCCCAAATTCCCCTCCAAACAAGTAGAAAACTGCTGCAAAATTGATCTAATAGCAGTGAAGCAGATTACCAGCATTGCAGAAAAGGTATGTCTCACTCAGGTGAGAGGGGAGTGAGAGCCAAGAGCAGCAGTAGCAACAGCAACCAGCTTCCAGCTTCACAGCAGGGGGCCTCCAGCAAGGCTCCAAGCCCCAACAATCCACCAGTGAGGTCTTACCCTCCTGCAAACCAGCAGCTCCCTAGGAAAGTGAGCAGTCTGTGCATGACAGCAAGACCACACCCCAGTGACCCCATCCCCTGCACAAGCCACCGGCAAGGTCATGACCCCATTGCTGACCAGCAGTGAAGCCCTGACCCAGGCCAACACCAAGACCCTACCTCTGGGGCCTACCAGCAGAGAGACCCTGTTTCCATAGTAACCCAGGAGCAGGGCCCCACCCTTCGAAAGGATCAACAACAACATGACTCCTCCAGAGCCTGCTAGTAGAGAGGCCCTGCTTCCATAGCAACCCAACAGCAGGGCCCCACCCCTTGAGCAGGCCAGCAGATAAACCCCACATCCAAAGGATGGCAACAAGGAGGGTCCCCACACCCCAATACAAGCCAGAAGTGAAGCCTACCTTCCAGAGAAAGCAAGCTACTAAGCCATGAAGCCCAGTGAAAGACAGCAGGAAGACCCAGAGATCCAGCACAAAAAGTTTGGGACAGGGCAGGACCAGAGACCAACTCTCACATAAAAACATCAAGTCACAAAAAGACAGAAAAATTAGCAAAACAAATAAACAAACAATGAAAAAAGAGCTTGACTATAGAAAGTTACTATAGTGATAGGGAGCTTGAAGACATGAACTTAGAAAAGCATGATAGTGTCAAAATGGCTACATGTGAAGCCTCAAAGAAAAAAATAATTTGGTCTCAGGCTGAAAAATAATTTCTGGAGGAGATTAAAAAGGATTTTTAAACAGAAAATTAGAGAAGTAGAAGAAAATTTGGAAAATAAATAAGAGCAATGCATGAAAATCAAGGGGAATAAAGAGTAAACACGATGGGAAAAGCTATGGAAAAATTTCCCAAGGAAAATAACTTCCTAAAGTAGAATTATGGAATAAGAAGTACAAAAGCTCACAGAAGAAAATAATTCCTTAAAAATTAGAATTGAACAAGTGGAATTTAATGACTCTATGAGATATCAAAATATGATAAAACAAAATTTTAAAAAGAAGAAAATATGAAATTTTTCACTGGAAAAACAACTGATCTAGAAAAATAGATCCATGAGAAATAAATAAAAATTATTAGACCCTGAAAGCAATGAACAAAAAAGAAAAAAAAAAAGCCTGGGCAACACCTTTCAAGAAATTATCAAGGAAAACTGCCCTGATATAGTAGAACCAGAGGACAAAATGAAATGGAAACAATCCACTGATCACCACCTGAAAGAGATCACAAAATAAAAAATTCCCAGGAACATCATAGCTAAATTCCAAAGCTCACAGATCAAGCAGAAATTATTACAAGCAGCCAAAAAGAAACAATTCAGATATCATAGAACTACAGTCAGGATTACACAGATTTGCATGTTCCACATTAAAGAAGCAGAGGTCTTGAAATATGATGTAATAGAACACAAAGTAGTTATGATTACAACCAAGAATCACCTCCACAGCAAAACTGAATATAATCTTTCAGGGAGAAGTGGGTATTCAACAAAATAGAACACTTTTAAGCATTTCTAATTAAAAGACCAGAGCTGAATTTTTTAAAAGTGACCTTCAAATACAAGACAAGAGAAGCACAAAAAGGTAAAAAAGAAAAAAGAAACAGAAAACATAAATTCAATAAGGTTAAACTTTTTATATTTCCATATGGCAAGATAATATTTGTAACTTTGCAACTCAATTACTATAAGAGCAATTAGAAGGAGTATATGTAGAGAGAAGGAATGTATATAAGCTAATTTTGATGGGATAAGACCCCAAAAAAACAAAATAAAGAGGTGAGAAGAATAATTGCCCTGGAAGGAGGGGAGAGATTGAAGGGGTAAACCATCCCACATAAAAGAAGCATGAAAAAGCTATTATAACAGAGTAGAAAACACATGGGAGAGGGTGGTGGGCAAAGCTGAAACCTTACTCTCATCAAAATTGGCTCAAATAGGGAATAGCATACACATTCAGTTGGATAAAGTAATCTATCTTATAAAAAAGTTAAAAAAAAGGGACAGGGATAATAGAAGGGGGAGGTTGGACTGATTAAAGGGAGGGTATATTGGAAAAGTTGGTGATCTTGTGAGGAGGAAAAAGGTAGGGGGTAAGAGAGAGAGGGGGATAAAAAAATAGCATGGAGGGAAATAGAGTTAGTTATCATAACTATAAATGAGAATGGGATGAACTCACCCATAAAATGGAAGGAGATAGGAGAATGGAGTAAAGCCCAGAATCCTACAGTATATTGTTTACAAGAAACACATTTGAAAAAGAGAGAGACACACAGGGTAAAGGTAAGGAGCTAAAGCAGAATCTATTATACTTCAGCTGAAGCAAAGAAAGCAGGGGTAACTGATCTCAGACAAAGCAAAAGCAAAAATAGATCTAATTAAAAGAGATAAAGAAGGAAACTATATCCTGCTCAAAGGTACCATAGACAATGAACTCATATCAATAGTAAGCATATATGCACCAAATGGCGTAGCATCTAAATTTTTGAAGAAGTTGAATGAGTTACAGGAGGAAATAAATAGTAAAAATACATTACTGGAGGACCTCAATTTACTCCTATCAGAAACTGATAAATCTAAAAAACAATTAAAAAGGAAAGAAGGAGGTAAACAAAATTCTGGAAAAGTTAGATATGATAGATCTTTGGAGAAAAATTGAATGGGAATAGAAAGGAATATACCTTTTTCTCAGCAGTATAAAGAATATACACAAAGACTAACCATTTTTAAGATATAAAACCTCACAATCAAATGCAGAAAAGCAGAAATAGTAAACACATCCTTTTCACATCATAATGCAATAAAAGTTCCATTCAACAATGGACAATGGAAAGAAAGATTTACAATTAATTGGAAATTATATAATCTAGTACTAAAGAAAAATCAGTCTGTCAAAGAACAAATCATAGAAAAATGATAATTTCATTTTAAAAATGACAACAAGACAACACACCAAAATTTATGGGGTGTAGCCAAAGCAGTACTTAGGGGAAATTTTAGATCTCTAATTGCTTACGTTAATAAAATAGAGAAAAAAGCATGAATCAGGCATGAACCTAAAAAAACTACAAAAAGAACAAATTAAAAATCTCCAATTAAACACCAAGTTGGAAATCCTGAAAATCAAAGAAGAAAAGAGATTAATGAAACTGAAAGAAAACCATTGAACTAATAAATAAAAGAAGTTGGTTTTATGAAAAAAAACCAATAAAGTAGATAAACCATTGGTTAGATTTTTAAGAGGAAAGAAGAAAACCAAATTACTAGTATCAAAAATGAAAGGGGTGAATTCACTATCAATGACGAGGAAATTAAGACAATTGTTAGGAGTTATTTTGCCCAACTATATGCCAATAAATGAAAAGGATGAATATTTACAAAAATATGAAGTCAGGTTAAGAGAAGAAGAAATAAAATGCTTAAATAACTCAATCTTAGAAAAAGTAATTGAACATGTCATCAATAAACTTGGCAGAACCAGACTGATCCACAAGCAAATTCTACCAAGCATTTAAAAAATCAACTAATTCTCATACCATATATACTATTCGGGAAAATAGGCATAGGAGTCTTACCAAATTCCTTTTATGATACAAATACGATGCTGATACCCAAACCAGGAAAAGCCAATGTAGAGAAAGAAAATTGTAGACCAATTTCCTTAATGAACATTGATACAAACATTTTAAATAAATAATAGCAAAGAGATTAGAGCAATACATAACAATTATCATACATTATGACCAGGTGGGATTTATACCAATAATGCAGGGCTGGTTCAATATTGCTAAAATTGTCAGAATAATTGACCATATCCTTAAGAAAAACCAACAGAAATCATATCATTAACTCAAATTTAAATCACGTGATTAACTCAATAGATGCAGAAAAAGCCTTTAACAAAATACAACACTCATTTCTATTAAAAACACGAGAGCATACGAATAAATAGAGTTTAACTTAAAATGATAAGTAATGTTTATCTAAAACCATTAGTAAACACTATCTGTAATGGAGATAAGCTAGAAGCCTTCTCAATATAATCAGGGGTGAAGCAAGAATGCCCATTATCACCTCTATTATTCAATATTGTACTAGAAATGTTAGCTACAGCAATAAGAGAAGAAAAAAATAAAGGAATTAGAATTGGCAACGAGGAAACAAAACTATCACTCTTTGCAGACAATATGATGTAGTTGTGTACTGATCCAACCATTCTGGAGAGAAAATTGGAACTATGTCCAAAAGACTATAAAACTTCACATATCCTTTGATCCAGTAATATCACTGCTAGATCTATATCCCAAAGACATCCAAAGAGAAAGGGAAAAAGACTTGTTTGTATCAAAAATAACTATACAGCTCTTTTTATGGTGGCTAAGAATTTGAAATCAAATGCCCGTTACTTAGAGAATAGCTGAACAAGTTGTGGTATGTGATTGCAATAGAACATTATTTTGCTATAAGAAATATCAAGCAGCATGATTTCAGAAAAGCCTGGAAAGACTTACATGAACTGATACATAGTGAAGTGAACAGAACCAGAAAAATATTGTACACAATAACAGCAATATTATTAGATGAAGAATTGTGAATGATTTAGCTATTCTCAGCAATACAATGATCCAAGACAACCCCAAAGAACTAATGATGAAGCATACTATCTGCCTCTGGAGAAAGAACTAATATTAATTAAACAGACTGAAGTACGCTACCTTTCATTTTCTTTCTTTCTTTCTTTTTCTTTTTTTTTTTTTTGAGTCTTCTTGTACAAAATGACTCATATGGAAATGTTTTACATAACTGCACATGTATAACCTATATCTGATTGCTTGCCATCTCAGGGAATGCTGAAGGAAGGAAGGAAGGAAGGGATAGAATTTAGAACTCAAAACTTTAAATAAAATGTTACAAAATTGGGAAAAATAATGTAAAATTACCTCGATAAATTGCAGTCCTCTCAAATTATATTATTATTATTATTATTATATTAGTAGTACTATTACTAATAATAGCTAGTATTTCTATGGCACCTCCTATATGCCAGGCAATGTACTAAGAACTTTACAAATATTATCTCATCTCAACCTCACAAACACCCTGGAGGATTATGATCCTCATCTTACAATTAAGGAAACTGAAACAGAGGTTAAGTGATTTGCCCAGGGTCAAATAGCTAGTAACTATCTTAGATGGAATTTGAACTCAGGAAAAGTATAAAAGTACAGTTGAGGAAGAAAATCAAACTGCACTAATAAAAGAATGGCTTAGAAAATCACTGGGGACATTTGAGAACAGTGGAAAGTGACATTTAATGGTGAGCAACAGGGGTTCATTTCAGTACTGGATGAACTGCATTTAAGTTGGATGTGGAAGAGCAGCACAATCGACATTATTAGAATATTTGATTTATAGACACAATTGTAGAATCAACGAATCCAAAAGTTAAAAGGCAATATAGTCCAAAACCCCACATGATACATTATATCTACAATATCTCTGACAAGTGATCATCCAGCTTCTGCCTTAAAACCTCCAATGATGGAGAACTAATTATCTCCTGAGTTTTCCTCAGCTGAAATTTCCTTTCCAGGAACTTTTCTCTATTTTTTTTTCCGAGGTCTATCTTCTAGAACCCCTCAGAATAATTCTAACCTATCTTTCATATGCTGGACCTTCAGATATTTATCATCAATCTCTTGGGGCAGCTAGAGGCCACAGTGGATAGAGTGCTGGGCCTGGAGTCAGGAGGACTCATCTTCTTGGGTTCAAACCTGGCCTCAGACACTTGCTAGCTGTGTGACTCTGGGCAATTCACTTAACCCTGCTTGCCTCAGTTTCTCATCTGTAAAATGAGTTGGACAAGGAAATGGCAAACCATTCTAGTATCTTTGGGGTAATGAAGAGTCAGACACAACTGAATAACACCATCCATCATACTCTCTTAAGTGTTCTCCAGGAGGAGTCAATTCACCTAAGGGTTGTGATTATGATGCTTTCAGTGTGAAATAATGCTGGAAACTTCTCTTTATTAGGGCATACCATTCAAGTAATATATACTTACTATTTGCTTGATAAGAATTGGGTTTTCAAACTGTTTCTGTTGAACAAAGTGAAAAAAAAAAGATTTACATGGGAATGGATACAGTATTAACTGAGATGATACCACCTTATTAAGTATCTTGCCATCAATGGGATGGCCCCTACCCTCCACTTTCCTTTATGTTTTGTCTTCCCCTACTACAACATAAGCTCCTAGAGAATAGGGACCATCTTGTTTTATTGTACTTGGATCCCCAGCACTTATCATCATGCCTGGATCACAGTAATCACTTAATGGTTTCTCTATCATTTATCTAGGTATCAATCTATGTATCTTTAATACAGTGCTGGGCTTGAAATCGTGAAGATCTGACCTCAAATTCTGCCACTAACACTTACTAATTACATGATTGTTCATATCTCTTTCTAAGATTCAAATTGCTGCCTAACTCTACATTTTAACTAGTTAAGTCATAATATGATATATTGACCTGTAGGGGGTAGAACATATGAACTTTAACCTCTTTGGAATCATGTCTGTTAGTATTTGTCATTTATATCAAAGTGGACCAATGACATCATAGTGATATTTTGACTTGTGTGTGAACTGGATTTAAGTGAGGCAGAGTTGCAAAAACTTGTCACTCTCTCTTCCAGAGTCATCAAAGTCCAGTGGCAAGACAGAAGTCAGAGATGGCTGGCAATGGCCTGGGGTGCAGTGGATGACCATGGCATCTTCAATATCTGACCAAATTGTAAGCATTCCACAATGCTTGCCTCAGCCACCTTCACAGCTGTTGAAACAAATTGTTCTCATCTGCCCATTCCACCAGCAGAAGTCTCCAAATGCTTGGAGCAGACACTCCCTAGCTCACCAAAGGGTTTAAGACCTACCAAGGATTAACACCTCTGGTGGGAGGGCTTGACAAGGACTTTTCAGGGCTGCTCAGCCACCTTTGCTGTCCACCTTTTACCCAACTTTCAACTGTAGATCCAAGAAGATGTAGCACTTGCACCAGCAGCTGCATCCTGGTAAAACTATCTCAGCAGATTGGCTAAACCAGGTTGAGGGTAACTGACATGTCTGACTGAGATAACAAATCAGGGATTCTTGAGTTAGCTGCAAAATGAAATATATCTTTGCACCATATCTATAAGAGTTTTAAACACCTTTGAAGAAGATTCAGTCTTTAGGGTAATCACCAACTGTCACTTTAGCCTGAGTTTACCAAGCATTGTTTGCTCAGAGATAGTTTTTCCATGAAGTCGATTAGCAAACTCATCAGGAAAATCTCCCTTCTCTGATTTCAGAGGAAAAGGCAGCAATTCTATCTCATTTCTTCCCCTATAAAAAAGCTTTATTATTTGAGATATTCATACAGGAAGAATATGAGATTAGAAAGCTCTTGAAATTTTTTAAAAAGTTTTTTCTTCAAGTATCTTCAAGTTAAGTGAGGGAGAGTTGTTTTAGAAATGTATGTACCACGGAGATTCTTATGCATTGTTCCTTTGCTCAAAATAACAGAATTTGCCATTTGGATAACTCAGTCTCGAGACTTCTGGGAAAAAAAATTGTTAATGATCTGGGCATATGTATATATGCTTCATCTTTAAGCTATTTAAGAGTCAAAATACACTATATATATGCATACATATATACACACATTCTATATATTTATGATATATATGTATATATATAACATATACATTTACATTCTCATTTACTTCTTTACATATATGGCACTTCTTTGCCTTTGCATCAACTTAATAATCAAGTAAAGTAAATGAGAAGAGATTTATGCATAAATCAATTTGTATACATATGTAAAGCTTTTCTCATTTACTTATATTAAACATCTGCCCTCCAAACTTCAAAATGGAATTCCTAGTTGACTTCGGAGCAGATTGTCCACTCATCTAAAACAATTGATCATAATGGAAATTCCCATTGACTGAGGAAGGTATTCAGTCCTAATTGAATAACACAAGCTATAGTTTATACTTTCAATGATCACCTACAAATTAATGGAGAATTGTATCCTTCTAAACAGACCCTACTGATCACTTAATTCAAAACTTCTAACTTTTATAAAAAAAAAACTTTTCAAAGTTTTAATGACACAATCCAAAGCTTTTGAGAACCCAAAGAGAGTTTAAAACATAGAATCTTCTTAACATAGAGCACAGAAAGTTAAATGATATAGTAGGAAAGTAATGTCAAACTCAAAAAGAAACAGAGACCGTTAAGCCCATAGTTAAGCATCCCTGAGGGCCACATATTGGTTTAGTTTTATAATGTAATATCATCTATGTTTTATTGCATTTTTATTTACTTTGTTAAATATTTCTGCATTATAATTTAATCTAGTTCATGTTGCACTTGGGAGTGTTGTGGGTTGCATGCCATCCACAGGCAGCATATTCAACAATCTGCTCTAGAACGTGCTATGTGATAGCAGGAAAGGTTTTTGATCTGAAAATGTTAGAACGTGGAGCATTAAAAATGGACAGGAGTTTAAAACATTAAATAATGGAACATAGAAGGATAGATCTAAAAAAACTTTAAAGAATTCTAAAAATGTACTTTAGTAGTGTTCAGTTTCCAACCTCATTTTCTAGATGAGAAAACTGAGGTCTGGAACTCCAAAGAGACTTGAGATGCTCTGAGATGTCTCCTAGTTGTGATATTCTACATTCCATGAGTCTGTCCCTTATGCAACAACTTTCCAGTTTTGCATAGTTTATCTTATTTAAATTCCCCTGAGGAAAGAAAAATAATCTGAAATATCTAAAGTGCTTGCTACATGATTAGCAATCAAGGAAGAACAAATAACAGTGATATTCAATGTGCTCCTTGAGGGTCACCGACTGAAATCGTGGGGTCAGATTCTCCTTTCCTAAAGAGCTGCAACAGATTTGTTAAACATATGAATGATTTCTTACTGTTATCATTAGTGCTTTTTCAATTGGACGGCATTATAAGTATTATTGTTTTCTGTTTCCTTAATACTTTCATCGAAAGATGATTATGTTATGAATATTAACTTTTAGAAGGATGCATTTATAACTGCTTGAATAAAGAGCAGCAGCACTTTCACAAATCAAAAGGACAATAATAATTTAGTTTATTTCTCCTCATTTCTGTATTTACATTGATGTTATTTTATGACTACACTTTACAAATTTTGATAGTCACTGATAATAAATATTTTGTTCTTCATCTTTAATTATGCTGATTTCAGTCAGACATAGCAGACATGGGCTTCAGCATTAAAATACATACATACATACACACATATATATCTTTGCATACCTGTGATGTCATGTGACCCAGGGACCTACTTTCCTGTCTCCCCACATACCCCAAGATTTGGTTCAGCAATAGCCGACACCGGCTTTTCACTAGTGTCTATCTTTCCTAGGTTTCTACCACTTAAATTACATTGATGGATGAAACACATACACAGAACGTTCATACGTATTTCTTTGACAATCACCTTTGAAAGGTACCAGTCTTTCCAAATGACCAAATCTCTTAACTTGGCCCAGAAAATTATATTTAAAGAGCACTATGGTCTAAACAACACTTAAAAGCAATTTAACAAGCAATGACTACACACACATACAGACACACACACACACACACAGAGATACATACATTCATGTACACATACAGAGAACCACTAGTTATGCCAGTATGAACTGGGTGATGATTTCTGGAATGTAATAATGAGTAAGAAGCTGAGTAGGAATTACAAACAAAGCAAAATCTGCATAGCTGTGAACAGGGAAAAGAAATGATATCCCACTCTTCTCTTCCCTTTCCTTTCATTGAGAGTATAGCCAAAATTTATTACTCACCTCAACTCTCTGATTCCTTTGCACCCCTCCCAAGAACAAATAGATTTTCTTGATGAATTTGATATTTCACTCCATAGGAAGACTATTTTCTGGAAAATGAAATTTGACAAGCTTGAAGAAAAGTGGCAATTAGTAAAGCCAACCTATCAATTCCAATGAATTAGAGATAACTTAGTTCTCTCCTCTTCCTTACTGCTTTTTTGGTCAGATTTTTTTGACTGCTACCTATTTTATTGTTGTTGCTTTTTTTTTCCTAACTGGAGTACAGTTATCCCTTCCACATTGTGACTTTCCCCTATCACAGTTTCAATACAGCGCATATTGGTATAAGAAATTAAATAGTATTTTTTTTGGAGTTTTGCAGAAGTCATAGATGACATGCAAAGGCCAGCAGATGACACAGAAAAAATATATAAACCATATTGAATAATATCAATATATTTTATCTTTTGATACCATAAATATACATAATTTCTTTTTCAAAGTTAAAATATGATCAAATATTTCACCCAACTTTTACAATAAGGTACTATAAACTTCCCATATAAGGAAAATAAAATATTCAGACTTCTCTGGTATGAAGTGAGGGCCAAAATTGTTTATGTGGATTTTCTAGATTGCAGGGGTGCTATGTGCCTAACCCACCTGATGTGGAAGGGATAACTGCATTTGTTTACCAAGGCTCTCATCTAGTTTAGCAAGGACCCATGGAATGCTAAAATGTGAGATCTGAATAATATTTCAGAGATCATCCAGAGGTCAGAGGTTTTCAACTCCAACTTCTTTTTATAGATGAAGGAACTGAAATTTAGAAATGCTAAATAACTCACTCATGATCTCACAATGGAAATAGCAAGTCTCAGGTCTACCTCTTCTGTATCTAATTCCTGTGACTTTTACATTGTTTCAACTTTTTAGAAATCATTTCCCCCTAACCTCAGACATGAGGACAGGAAGGTAAAACTTTGGGAGTATTCTCCTCTCTCCTACATTCCTTTTATTTAAACCACTTCTTGTGCTCTTCATAACTGTCCCTTCATCATCTTAGATTCATTGGATATGTCCCCTTTCTCCTTGGACCATAGGGGAAAATAATCACTTTTTCTGGTCTTTCAGGTATGCTCTTTCTTCTGTTATCAGAACACTGACTCCCTTATCTTTCTTCTGGAGGACTCAAATATCTAGTCCAAGGGTGGGAAACCTTTGGCCTGGAGGCAATAAGTGGCCTTCTAAGTCCTCCAGTGTAGTCCTTTGACTGAATCCAAAACTTGAGGGGAAAAATCTCCTTAATAAAAGGATTTGTTCTGCAAAACTTGGACTCAGTCAAAAGGCTGCACCCAAAGATTAGAAGGCCACATGTGGCCTGGAGGCCACAAGTTCCCCACACCTGTTCTAGTCCCTAGCAGTTATCTCTTCCTGACTTTGATGCCTACCCATTCTCTTCCTCATTAATTTTAACTCAAGAAAAATGTCTTTAGCAGGAGGCCATTTCAGTAATTGTTCCATTCAGTAAGCACTCATTAAGTACCAGCTATGTACAGAGCATTGCATCATGTGCTTCAGGATATAAATAACGAAGATAAGATATACTCCTTGGCTTCACAGAGATTACATTCTAATTGGGCATGTGCCACATGTACAGACAAGCATAACACATGTTATTACATGATAAGGAGACTAAAATGTCAGGAGAAGGCTTACTAACATTTAGACATAAGCTCAGGATTACATAGATAGTAAAGAACAGAAGTAGGATTGAATTCAGGTCCATTGACTTCAAATCCAGAAGTCCCTCAACTGTCCTATGCTGTATCTATAGTGGCCACTAGGTTAATCATATGACCATAGCCAGCCATAAGACAAACAGAAATACAAAATGATATTCAGCCTGGTGTAGCTCTCTTCCATTTATGCACTGATGGTAGGAAATGGTGCAGACAGCTATAAGAATCATAACACTTTTAGACATTACTTGAATTTGGTACTCTGACCCATATCAGTATTGATAGGTTCTCCAAAAATGCAATCAGGAGACATAAGGAATTTGGGATTTAATAAAAGGATGGCTTTCAGGTTCTTCTTGAAGAAACAAAGAAGAGTATTCATGGAGGTAGCTTCATTATTCCTCCAAAGGTAACTACATAAAACAGCATTTAATAGGACATTTGATTATCTTGGTTTGTAATGCTTACAACTGTGTGGGCTATTACTATTAATGCTCATGGTGAACAGAAGTGAAAGAAACATCATAGAGATAACTGAATACATTGCAGAAGATTAGAGAGAGAAATTTTATGAAGTTTAAAAAAAAGATCTTCCTATATTAAATATATCACTATACATAGGTGGATGGACATAGGAGAGAAGAGCAAAATTTTTGCAAAATTTGTCTCAGGTTAAGAAATAAGTATAAGAATACAACAGTATCACAAAAATGTGATATATCTATTTTAACAGATAATGATTTACCTACATTGGAATTATTTTTGAGTCATTGCTTGCTGTTCAGTTAAGAATAAAGCAAAAAACAAAATCAACATCTTGTTAGATCAAAGACCAAAATCAACAATTAGTCAGATGAAGGGATAAAGATGAGGAACATAGAAAAGCAATAAAGAGTACTACATAAGAGTACTTACATAGTTGGAGAGATAGCATATTTAATTGGTCCAGAGACTACAGATGGATAATGAGTAGGACCAGATTTGAATATGAGAAAGAGCATAGATTACTTTATATTTGGAAAACTGGGCAGCACTTTCAACAATGTCAAGCTGTTCCATGAAGCAAAAGCCTACTTTAACACCAATATTCTTCTGGTGATACTACATTTCTGTGAATCATGGGATACCTCAGTCTCTGGAGAATTAGATATGCAGGTAGCTCAAAGGGAAATAGAAAAACAAGCATGGATTTCCATTTCCTGGAGCCAAGATGGTGGAATAAGAAGTAAGTCTCTCTCACCTTCCCTTATTGACTTCTGAAAGTCCAGAAAATATCACCCCAGGAAAAACCCTGGAATAGTTGAGGGAGCAGAAAGACAGGGTGCAGCAGTCTTGTAGCCCAGAAAGGTTGGGGGCTTGACAGGGAAAGGCCTTCTTGCTCTGTGGTAGGGGAAGCTGTACAGAATAGGAGGCAACCCAGCAAGCCAGTGGCAAGACCCTCCTCAGCAAACCAAAGGGAGATCCTGAGCCACAGGGTGGTGAAGCAGGCAAGCACCAACACCTGGATCCCCAAGTGCCTCAGCACAGTCAGGGGAACTGGTAGACACAAGCTCTGAAAACCACCACACATGCCTATGTTCTCCAGAGGTGAAATCTCTTGGTGCTTCAGCATACCTTCAGAAAGCACATTTCCAGGAGGCATAGCTCCAGGCTGGCAGACATGCTACAGCAGTCAACCATTCCAGTACTTTAAAGCAGCCTAGGTGTGAAGGGGTCTCCCAGGTGCCAGACTTGCCACTCTCTCCCCAAGAGTTCCAGTGTTGCTGACCCCAGTTCAGCACCAGGTAAGCTGCCAGACCCCTATAGCCTCCAGCTGGCAGCACCTGAGTCCCCAGCACACAAAGACAGTCACCAGGTCCCAGGTTCCTAGCACAAAAAGCTTGGTTCAGTGCCTCCTATGCTCCAGCAGAAGAGCTCAACTTTAAAAGCCAGGAAATAGGTGAACAGCATGAGCACAGAAACACATAAAGACCAGAGATTTTTATTGCGGAGATATGGAAGATCAAGGCACAAATGTAGAAGAGGACAACATTGTCAACATGCCCACATAAGAGGAATATGAACTGGTCTCAAAGCCAAAAAGCCTTCTTTGAAGAACTCAAGAAGCATTTTAAAAGTCATATAAGAGAGGTAGAAGAAAAATTGGGAGGAAAATAAGATATATGCAAGAAAGAATCAATACCTTGGAAAAGGGAAGATAAAAATTCACTGTAGAAAACAAGTCCTTAAACAATACATTTAGCCAGATGGGAAAAAAAGGTACAGTGAAGAAAATAAGTCTTTAAAAAATACAATTGGTAGGGCTCAGCCAAGATGTCAGAATAAAAGCAGGGACTTGCTTGAGCTCTCCCCCAAACCCCTCCAAATACCTGTAAAAATGGCTCTAAACAAATTCAGAGCAGTGGAACCCACAAAATGACAGAGTGAAACAAATTTCCAGCCCAAGACAAACTGGAAGATTGTCAGGAAAGGTCTGTTGCACCAGTCTGAGAGAAGAGTGCAGTCCAGTGTGGGCACAAATTGGGCCAGAATAGGCCACAGGAGACTGAATCACTGGCAGCTGTGGCACTTTCTAGACTTCTCAACCTACAAATGCCAAAAACAACTTAGAAGGTCAGTATGAAAGGTCTGTCAAACTTGAGTGAGAGAAAAGCAAAGTCTGGCCCGGGTCTAGCCCAAGGGCAGCAGTGGTGGTGGCAGCAACAGCAGCAGCTGCTTCCAGAGCTCTCAGCCTACAGATGGTGGGGGGATCCAGATGCTGATCAAAGGTGGATTGCAGGGATCTCTTTGGTGGTATTGAGACAGGATTCTCTAGCTTTGCCTGTGCTTGGATATGGGTGACAGTACTGGGTGGTGGTCCTGCGGTGAGGAGGAACACTGGCACAGTGGGACTTGTGGTTCTGGTGGAGAGGGAAAGATCTTCATAGTTCCAAGGCAGAAAAGAGTGCTTGTGGTCACTCACAGACCAGAGCACAAATCAGGAGAGGAGTAAATACCTCTCCTTCCATCACAGAACTTTGGAAGAACTGAAAATTCACAAGTCCATAGAAATACCTCTGAAAACAAGTGCATAAAAGCCCTGAAGATTGGGACAGTATGCCCTCCACACTGGAAGCAGAAACTTACCTCAACAAAGAGCTAAAAAGTCAAGTAATTGGCCGGGAAAATAAATAAACAGTGGGAAAAAACAGACTATAGAATCTTACTTTGATGACAAGGAAAATAAAAACATACAACCAGAACAAGACAACAAAGTCAAAGCTTCTACATCCAAAGCCTTCAAGAAAAATATGAATCAGTCATAGGCCATGGAAGAACTCAAAAAGGATTTTGAAAATTAAATAAGAGAAGCCAAGAAAAAATTGAGATGAGAAATGAGAGTGATGCAAAAATACAATTGGTCAAATGGGGAAAAAAGTAGACTGAAGAAAATAACTCCTTATAAAGTAGAATTGCTAAAATGGAAAAGGAGGAATAAAAACTCACTGAATAGAAGAACTCCTTTAGAAGTAAAATGAGCCAAATGGAAAAGGAGGCAAAATATCTAATAGAATAAAACAATTCATTAAAAATTAGAATTTGGCAAGTGGAAGCTAATGACTCTATGAGATATCAAGAATCAGTCAACAGAAAAAAAAAGTATAAAAAAGAAGAAAACATAAAATGCCTTATTGATAAAACAAGGAAAATAGACTCAGGAAAGACAATTTAGAAATTATGGGTCTACCTGAACACCATGATGAAAAAAAGAGCCTGGACAGGATCTTTCAGGAAATCATCAAGAAAAACTGCCCTGAAATCTTAGAACCATAAGGTAAAACAGCCATCAAAAGAATCCACCAATCACCTCCTGAAAGAAATAGCAAATTTAAAATGCCAAGGAATAGTGTAGCCAAATTCCACAATTAACAGATGAGGAGAAAATACTGTAATCAGCCAAAAGAAGCAATTTAAATATCAAGGCCCAGTCAGAATTACTCAGGACCATGCAGCTTCTACATTAAAAGATTGGAGGGCATAGAATATGATATTTCATAAGGCAAAGGAGCTTGGGTTACAACCAAGGATCAAATACTCAGTGAGATTGAGCATAATCTTTCAGGGGAGGAGATGGAAATTCAATTAAATAGGGAATTTCCAAACCTTCATGATGAAGAGACCAGAGCTCAACAGAAAATTTGATCTTCAAATACAAGACTCAAGAGAGACATAAAAAGGTAAATGGGAAAGAACAAAAACAGCAACATGTTATTAATAAGGACAAACTGTTTACATCCCTACAGGGGAAGATGTGACTTGTAACTCTTGAGAATTGTATTGTTGTTACGACATTTAAAAAGGATACACATAGACATAGGGCATGGGCTTAAGTTGACTTTGGTGTGATGATAAAAAATCTAATTAAGTGGAAAAAAGGGATTGTACTGGGAGAAGAGAAAAGGGGGAAGCAGATAAGGGTAACTTACACCACATGAAAAGGTACATAGACCTATTACAGTAGAGGGAAAGAAAGGAGGGAGATGAGCATTATTTTTAACCTTACTCTCATCAGAGTTGGCTCAAAGAGTGAGTGACAGTGAATTAGGTATAGAAATCTGACTTACCCTATAGGAAGTAGTAGGGGAAAGGAGAAAGAAAAGGGTGAGGGTGGACATAAAGGAGGAAATAAGTAGTAAGAGTAAAGAGGAAAAAAGGGACAGGGTTAATAGAAGGGAGGGCAGACTGAGGGAGATGGTGGTCAAAAGTGAATCTCTCATAAGGAGGGAAAGGGATAAAGAAGAGAGAAAAGCATAAATAAAGGGGGAAATAGACACAAATGGAGAAAAAGACACAAATAGTAATCATAACTGTGAATGTTAATGGGATAAACTCTCCCATAAAAAAAGAAACAGAAAGGATAAAGGATTAAAAACTATAATCCTATATTGTTTACAAGAAACACAATTGAAGCAGAAGAATACACACAGAGTAAAGGTATAAGGCTGGAGCAGAATATAGTATGCTTCAACTGAAGTAAAAAAAAAAGAGGAAGTAGCAATCTTGATCTCAGACACAGCAAAAGTAAAAATAGATCTAATTAAAAGAGATAAGGAAGGAAACTACATCCTGCTAAAAGGTGCCATGAACAATGAAATAATGTCATTACTAAACATATATACACGAGGTGGTATAGCATCCAAATTCCTAGAGGGGAAATTAATGGAGCTACAAGAAACAGATAACAAAAATATACTAGTGGGGAACCTCAACCTCCCCTTTTCAGAACTTGATAAATCTAACCACAATATAAACAAGAAAAATGTTAAGGAGGTGAATAGAATTTTAGAAAAGTTAGATAGGGTTGATCTCAGGAGGAAATTGAATGGGGTTAGAAAGGAATATACCTTTTCCTCTGTGGTCCATGACACCTACATAAAAATTGACCATGTTCTAGGGAATAAAAACCTCCCAATCCAATGCAGAAGGCAGAAATGTTAAACACATCCTTTTCAGATCATGATGAAATAAAAATTACATGTAATAAAAGGCCATGGAAATATACACTAAAATTAATTGGAAACTACATAATCTAATTTGAAAGAAATATTGGGTCAAACAACAAATCATAAAAACACTCAATAACTTCATCCAAGAGAACGACAATAATGAGACAATATACCAAAACTTACGGGATGCAGTGAAAGTGGTTCTTAGGTGACATTTTATATCTCTCAATGCTTACATCAATGGAATAGAGAAAGAGCAGATCAGTGAATTCAACATGCAATTAATAAAGCTGGAAAAAGAAAAAAAATTAAAAATCCCCAATTAAATACCAAGTTAGAAACACTGAAAACCAAAGGAGAGATTAAAAATATTGAAGTTAAGAAAACTATTGAACTAATAAATAAAACTAAGAGGTATTTTTATGAAAAAAACAACAAAATAGATAAACCTTTGGTTAATTTGATTTTTTTTAAAAGGAAGAAAGCCGAATTACTAGTATCAAAAATGAAAAGGATGAATTCACCACCAATCAAGAGAAATCAAAATAATAATTAAGAGCTGTTTTGCCCAATTGTATGCTAATAAATTTGACAATCTTTGTGGAGTGGGTAAATGTTTACAAAAACCTAAATTGCCCAGATTAACAGAAGAGGAAAGAAAATACTTAACCCCATTTTCAGAAAGACAAAATTGAACAAATAATGAACTCCATATAAAAAAATGTTCCCAGCAAGTTGGATTTACAAGTGAATTCCATCAAACATTAAAAAAAAACAATTAATTCTAATACTATATAAACTATTTGGAAAAATAAGAGAAGAAAGAATCCTACCAAATTCTTTTTATGATAGAAATATGTTCCTGATACCTAAACTGAGAAGAGCCAAAACAGAGAAAGAGAATTATAGAGTAATTTCCCTAATGAGTATTGATGAAATAAATTTTAAACAAAATATTAACAAAGAGATTACAGCAACTTATCATCAGGAAGATACACCGGGTAGGATTTATACCAGGAATGCAAGGCTGTTTCAATATTAGGAAGGCTGTCAGCATAATTGACCATATCAACAACAAACTAACAGATATCATATGATTATCTCAATAGATGCAGAAAAAGCATTTGACAAAATACAACACCCATTCCTATTAAAAACATTAGAGAGCATAGAAATAAATGAATTGTTCCTTAAAATGATCAGTAGCATCTATCTAAAACCAATAAGATCAGGAGTGAAACAAGGATGTCGATGATCACCACTGCTATTCGATACGGTACTAGAAATGTTAGCTTTAGCAATAAGAGAAGAAAATGAAATTGAAGGAATTAGAACATGCAAAGAAGAAACAAAGTTATCACTCTTTGCAGATGGTATACTTAGAGGATCCTAGAGAACTGAGTAAAAATTACTTGAAATAATAAACAAATTTAGCAAAGTTGCAGGATATAAAATAAGCCCACATAAATCATCAGCATTCTCTATATTACTAAGAAAGCACAACAGCAAGAGCTAGAAAGAGAAATTCCATTTAAAGTTATTGTAGACATTAGAAATTATTTGAAAATCTATTTGCCAAAATCAACCCAGGACCTATACGAACACAATCACAAAACACTTTTCACACAAATAAAGTCAGATCTAAATAATTGGAAAAAATATCAGTTGCTTATGGGTAGGCTGGGCTCATGTAATAAAAATGACAATTCTACCTAAATTGATTTACTTGTTCAATGGCATTCCAATCAAACTACTGAAATTGTTTTATAGAGCTAGAAAAAATATCAAAATTCATCTGTAAGAACAAAGGGTCCAAAATATCAAGGGAATTAATGAAAAGAAATGCAAGGAAAGGTAGCCTACTCATACCAGATCTTAAATTGTATTATAAAGCAACAATCATCAAAACTATCAGGTAAGAGCTAAGAAACAGAGTGGTCGATCAGTGGAATAGGTTAGGTACACAAGACATAATAGTCAATAGTTAGAGTAATCTACAGTACAATCTACAGTATCCCAAACTCTGGGATAAGAGCTCACTATTTGACAGAAACTCCTGGGAAAACTGGAAAATACAGCAGAAACTAGATACAGACCAACATCATACACTGTATACCAAAAGGAAGTCAAATGGTACACAATTTAGATATAAAGGCTGATACGATAAGCAAAGTGGGAGAGCAAGGAATCGTTTACCTGTCAGATATATGGAGAACAGAAGAATTTATGACCAAACAAGAGATAGAGAACATTGTGAAGTGCAATATAGATAATTTTGATTACATTAAATTGAAAAGTTTTTTACACAAACAAAGCAATGCTACCAAGATAGGAGGAGAAGCAAAAAACAGGGAAAGAATGGTGGGTTTTTTTTGTTTCTTCTTTCTTGTGGTTCTTCCCATTAGTTGTAATTCTTCTTTACATTACAACTAATGTGAAAATTATGTTTAGTATTAGGGTAGCTGAAGGGAATATGCATATATATATATATGTTTATGTATATATATATATATATAAGTGAATGTGTATGTATATATATATAGATAGATAGATCGATAGATAGATAGATAGAGAGAGAGAGAGAGAGAGAGAGAGAGCAGACACAGGATGAATTGAAGATGAAGGGAAGATATCTAAAAGAAATAAAATCAAATTAAGGGATGAGAGAGGAATATATCGAGAGAGGGAGATAGAGAGAGATAGAATGGGGTAAATTATCTTGCATAAAGGTGGCAAGAGGAAGCAGTTCTGAGGGAGGAGGGGAGAGGGCAGGTGAGGGGGGAATGAATGAATCTTGCTCTCATCAGATTTGACCTGAGGAGGGAATACTATACATACTCAATTGGGTATCTTACCCCACAGGAAAGAAGAGGGAAGAAGATTAAAAAAGGGGGGATAATGGCGGGGAGGACAGATCGGGGTGGAAGTAATCAAAAACAAACACTTTCAAAAAGGGACAGGGTCAAGGGAGAAAATTCAATGGAGGGGGATGGGTTGGGAAGGAGCAAAATATAGTCTTTCACAACATGAGTATTGTGGAAAGGTTATACATAATGATACGCATGTGGCCTATGTTGAATTGCTTGACTTCTTAGGGAGGGTGGGTGGGAAGGGAAGAGGGGAGAGAATTTGGAACTCAAAGTTTTAGAAACAGATGTTCATAAACAACAAAAAAAAAAGTTTTTGCATGCAACTAGAAAATAAGATACACAGGCAATGGGGTGTAGAAATTTATCTTGCCCTACAAGAAAGGAAAGGAAAAGGGAATGGGAGGGGAGTGGGGTGAGAGAAGAGAGGGCTGACTGGGGAACAGGGCAACCAGAATATATGCCATCTTGGAGTGGGGGGGAGGGTAGAAATGGGGAGAAAATTTGTAATTCAAACTCTTGTGAAAATCAATGCTGAAAACTAAATATATTAAATAAATATATTTTAAAAAAAAAGAAAAATATGCTTAATATTAATGTGTAACTAGAACCTATATCAGATTGCATGCCATCTTGAGGAGGAGGGGAGGAGTGGGAGGGAGAGAAAATGTAAACCTCAACATCTTATGGAAGTGATTGCTGAAAACTAAATGTAAATTAATAAATTATGAAAAGAAAAAGAAAAACACCCAGAAGGCATACATCAGCTGTGGGATATTACCCACAACTGGTTATATGCAAGAAGCAACATGAAAGTTATCATTCAACATATGTGTGTGTGTATACACACATATATGACTGGAGGACAAAGGAAATTAACCATACAGCAAGAAAACATGATAAAATAGCCTACTATGTAATTTAAAAAAATGAAATACCTCTATTATGTTCAATAGACCACAATGGAGGATTTATGATAGAATATGTACAAGAGTTACAAAGGAAAAGAAATTATAGGAGGATTTCAATCTGTATCATTAGAGGACATACACTAATAAATCATAAACTCCTATACACTATATTCTGAAGGGAGGGGAAGAGAGGAGAAGAGAGGATGAGCTGAGTTGGCCAAACGGAACTGGCCAGCTGGGTCCCCATTGGGGGAGCTCAGACTACTCCTAGTGGTTTGTCTTTCCTTCTTGAAGAGGACCATGACATCAGGAAGATAATGACATGACTTGCAATTGAATTGGAATTAAGTGAGGGAGGGCAGTGCAAAGTAACCAGCCTCACTTTCTCCTCTAGATCTATCTGGGTCCAGTAGCCAGATATAAATCGGGATGACTAGAGATGGCCGTGGATACAGTGGTTACTTTTTTAAATTCTTACTTTTTGAGCCCTCCTGGCTCAGAGTGAATGTAAATAGTAATTGATTCTCTTTTGTCCAGTAACCCTGAGGGCTTTCTCCTCCCAGTTTGATTTATTGTTATTATTATTATTATTGAAGAGCCCATCCCTTGACTTACTTCTTAAACTGCCCTATTCCCTGAATGGGCATTACCTCAATCAAAGTGAGAACTCTGAAGACCTTAGCATAAGGAAATTACAAGAGATAGGGTAATACAAAACTCCTCTTGGGCAAAGAGTACTGGGAAGAAGAGAAGAGTTCAGAAAAAGATTAGTCAACAATAATAAAAATGCTAATAGTAATTTGTCCATAAAATATTCTTCCCATCATGCTATGGAGCTAAACATGGGGTCTTAAAGATTATGCTAACAAGAGCAGAAGCTCTAGAAAAATTCAATCTACCAAAACCTAATGATCATCCAAAAAGCATACTTTTTGTGATATAAAAACCAGCCAACTAAGTTGAGAGATGATCAATAGAAAGATTTGCCTGTAGGGTAATGAAGTTTACTTTGTCTTATTTGAGAGTTTTATTTTGCCTTGGATTATATGATTTAGCCAGCTGTAGTTCAAGTAGTTTAATAATAGGGTTTTTGAATGTTATTCTTTTTCACTCTTTTTATTATGAACTTGAACATCACCAAATATTAACATTTCAATATACAAAGGACAGAAAAGGGATTTTGTATTAAACTGTGAGCTTCTCTTATACAGTTTGGGACTATTAAATTTAACATGATAGTAACAAAATTTCTCTTTTTGCCTGTCTTTTTTAATTGAGTATATTCTAATGTTTCAATGACATTCATTGGCATTCTTTCATTTTTTTTTTTTGCATCACTATCGCTATTCAATCGCTCTCATCCCATCAGACCTTCTCTTCCCCTCTAAAAAAGGGAGTCTTCTCTTGGAACAATTAAAGATAGCCCAATAAAAGCCATTCATAACCATAAACAAAGTGTTTGAAAACATATGACTGATCTGCACCATCATCTTTCTGCCATGTAGTGGAAAGTATGCTTCACTATTAGTCTTCTGAAGTTTTGTTCGGTCATTGCATTCAACAGAGTCCTTAAGTTTTTTAAAGATATTTTCTTTATATTGTAGTGTCATCATATAAATGGTTCTCCAAATACGCTCCTTATGCTCACTTCACTCTACAACAGTTTATATAGATGACCTCAGATTTCTCTAAATCTGTTCCTTTCATCATTTTAGTGCATTACAGTTCCATTGTTTTCATATACCATAATTTATTCAGCAATTCTCCAATTCGTGGGGAACACTTTGGTTCTAGTTCTTTGCCACAACAAAAAAAAAATTGTTATAAATACTTTTGTATATAGGATTTTTCCCTGTGTTTTTGACCTTTTGAAGGGTAGGGTAGGCCCCATTTGGTGACTATTTGAGTTAAACTTCCTAATTAGTTTCCAGACTAGGTATACCAGTTTACGTTTTTGACAACAGTGGATAGGTTTGCCCATTCTAACAGTGTCTCTCCAGCAATTGCCACTTTCCTCTTTTTGTCTTTTTTGCTAATATGATACTTAAAATGTAAAACCTTGGAGATGCTTTAATTTGCATTTATCTTACTTGTGATTGACTAATTATTAATTTTTTTCATTTGATGATTGACTGTTTGAACTTCTTTTGAAAACTGCCTATCCATAACTTTTGACTGCTTATGTATTGAATTATTAATATTTTATATATCTGTATTAATTATACATTTGTATCAATTCTCTATATATCTTAGATATCACATCTTTATCAGAGCAATTTGCCTTTCATATTCCCACCATATTAATTTTGCTTGTACGAAGAAGTTTAAATTTCATATAATCATCATTTAAATTTCATCTTTTATGATCATCTCTATCTCAGGTTTGCTCAATAACTCCCTCTCTAGAGCTCAGAGTTGTGAGAGGTATTAGCTTCCTTTCTCCTCCAGTTTGTTAATGATATGACCTTTTTATATTTTTATTATATTTCATATTTTATTTTATATTTTTATATATTATATATATTTTATATTTATATTTATAAAGTGATAAAATGGTTAGCCCCAGAAACTCTTAAATTTAATCTTCTAATTTGGAAAGGGTTTGTGGGATATGTTAATGGAAAGGGTGTTGATACTGATTAAATGATATATCTTCAAAGAGAAAAATGAAGTAAAAACTTACTGTTGGGCCCTCATCTCCCTGACTGAAGTGAGAAAACACAGATTAGTGAGATGAGCAAAGCCAAAGGGAGAGAAATCACCTGCAAAATAGTGTGGGAGTGAATTTTGTCCAAATTAAGAGCAAAATGGATAAGTAGAAACAGAAGAAATTTATATTCAGGAATTATTAAAAGCAGCTGATCTAGAAGGCTGGGCAGGGTATCATGGGCTGAGTCAAGCCCAAAGTTTGGAAGAAGTCTATAGAGAGTAAGGTCAGGAAAAGACTACAATTTGGGAAAGAAAGAAGTCAAGGAATAAGAACAGTGCTGGTGGTGATAGTAGTAGCAATAATAAGAATATAATGAATCAACCTTAAAACATTTTTTTCATGAGAGCAAGGTTGTTCTGGTCTTGAATGCTTTTAACTATAAAGTGATTCACAGTTTATAAAGCCTTTACCATTTACTAAAACCTTTCCAATACATTATCTACTTGATTCACACAACTGCTGTAAATACCATCAGAAAAAGTGATTTGGGCTTCATTTGATTCACTTTCCCAGCTAGTTATTCCCAAGACCTTTTTCATTAGGCCAATAAAATGTTGTGTTGGGTTAATCCTTGAGAAAACAGACTAGATTTTCCTAGCGAGGAAAACAATTAATGAGGACTAGTAAGCACATGGCCTTTCAGGGAAATTTCTAGCTCAATATAAACATATAAATCTGTCTAAAATGATTCCTATAAATTAGGAATGTGTGTGTGTGTTTTAAACAATAATCCCAAAGAGACAGCCACACAGTCATTCTTTTGAAGGAAATGGAGTTAGATTCCAAGTCAATGACTTTCTTAAGATACTACTGGGAATGCTTCACCAGAGATCATAGAACCTAATGAAATACCACCTCCTATCAGAGGCCTTTGTAGATCCTTCCATTTGTTACAGTCCTTAACCCCATTCCACCACCACATACTTTGTATACATTTGTATTGACATTTTTTGGTACAAATGATCCTCCTTGCCATTAGAATGTAAACCCCTAGGAGAGAAATTGTGTGTGTGTGTGTGTGTGTGTGTGTGTGTGTGTGTGTGTGTATGGCAGTGTCTTTATAAATCCTAGTTGAGCAAAACAAGAAAAAAAGAAGTGAGAGTAGGAAGCCAGGGAACAAAGAAAGTAAAATTGACCTCTGGTCCAGTACAAAGACAAGGGAAGGGAGTCAAAGATAAGTACTTCTGGCAATGGCTTTGCAGAGAAAGTAACATTTCAGCTGGTCTGACAGTCAGCCAGATTCAAAAGCTGGAGTTAGCCTTTGGACTCATCAATCAGTCTGACTCTCTGTCAGTCAGGAAGAATTTCTTCAGCACTTACTATGTGCTGGGCAAGAGAGATGCCTTATGGTGTCTTCCAAGTAAGATCTGTTGGATTGGATTCTGCTCTGACAGTTTGTAAATCTTAAATGGTTATATAAATATGAGTTAATATCACCATTTCCATGGCCAGATCATATGCAAAAGAAATGAGCCCAGCAAATATTATTTCCCTCCTTGCTTCTATTAACCTGCTCTTCATCAGAGGTGGGCAGGGGACATTGTTTTATCACTTCTTCGAATAGCAATAAGATAGTGAAGTATTGATTGATAATGACACATGAAGAAAAACTCAAATGTTCACAAGTAGTTGAACATGAATGAAAAATGGCTAAAAATCCTCTAAACCAAGCATTTCTTGCAGTGGATGCCTGTTTCTAAGCTATGTATCTATCATTGTCCCCATTAGCCAAATGAGGGCAGTAAGACTCACAAAGAGACTATAGTTATCATTGCTTCTCAACTGAATGTCTTTTGACTTAGTTGTGCATTTGTGAATGGAGTGTTAGACTTGGAATAAGAAGTACCTTTGTTTGAAACCTGCCTCAGACAACTACTATTTGTGTGAATCTGGGCGAGCGTTTTCACTTTAATGTGCTTCATTTCCTGAACTGTAAAAAGGGGATAATTAATTGATAATAATAATTACATCTCAAAGTTTTGTGAGAATCAGATGAAAAAAAATATGTAAAGTTCTTTGAGAACCTCAAATTTCCAAACAAATGAGTTAATGTGATTTATATCATTAATTTTATTATTTTTGTGAAAGTCAGACATTTAGAAACATATCTAGTTGCTACAGGGTCAAGCTCATTCCATTAAGAAGCCAACAGAATAGACCATGGAAGGTCTATTTATCTGACTGACTGCTCTTCATCAGTGGGATGTACTAGAAAAAAATATGGGGTTTGGAGGGAAAGGACACCTACGTTCCAATCTGAATGCTCATACTTCATAACCATAGTGACTTCATAAAAGTCACTTCCTCATTCTGAGATTTAGTATTCTAATGTGAGAAGTCAAAATAAAACTTACTCTATAATATGGGATTGTTGTGAGAAAAGCCC